>NC_135305.1:122406375-122713198 GCF_048772815.1 Callospermophilus lateralis | reverse complement strand
GTATGCACTTTGGAGTGGAATTGGTAGGTCATAGGGTAGATATAGATTAAACTTTACAAGACATTCCAAGAATTTGCGTTGGACAATATTTTTGAAGGTGAAAGAGCATTGTGTTAGTTTTTCAGAGATCAGACCATGACTGTGGACTTCTCATTCCTACCCTTTGGATCTCAATTTCCACACCATAGAATGAAGGATGGGGTAGGTTGGTTCAATGTTTTTGCTATTTTCCATGTGAAGAGTCCACCATTCTTAGAGGTTTTGGAAATCCAAAACCTGACATATGACTTATTCAGACATTGAAGAAATTGGCCCCCAAGCCACTCACCTGTACTTTCCTGTGTTCAGAGAGAAAAAGGTGGCACTGGCATCCCTCCTGAATCAAGGTCATATACGGGTAATCCAATGGTGGTAACAGCTGTAGATTAAAGAGGCCTTTGCCCCAAAGAGATCACAGCTCTTTCCATAGAACAATGACTCTGGGGTATACTTTGCACTCTTCCAGCCCAAATGCTTTCTCAAGTAATGAAACTGAGAAGCAAACAGTGAGTGACTCAGGATGATTCAAAATAAGGGATGAAACTGGGACCTGGGATAACTGGTGTTTGGAGAACAGAGCAAATGGGCCTTGTAGTGGTCTTCCGTGAGAAATGAGGCCCTGTGGTTGTATCCACAGTCCAAGCCCATATTAAAACTTGACTTCTTTGCTTTCTCCAAGCACAACTCTGAATGATTTTTTTCTCTCTCCAGTCAGCATTTCTATCTCAGCAAGGAGTAACTTCTTTTATGCACATCCATCAAAACCAAAGTAAAGCTGGAGAGTCAATCATTTGACCCTTCTCCAACGATAAAACTGCTCAAAAGTCAGAGATTTTTAGGATTTTGCATTTTGGATCATCATTGTGGGTCACATTATCTAGGTGAAGCTAGTTTAGAATTGATTGTTTTTCAATTCAGACTTTGATTCTGTGCTTTAGAGTTGATATTTGTATATTTATCTATGTGGGTGTATACTTATGGGGATATTTATATATTTGTGTGTATGTGGTTCCATTTTGTGTTATATAATGTTTTGGTCAACATTAACTTAGAACATTAGGCTGAATCTCAGGCTCTTAATTATTGCCCCTTTGTTAATCAAGGTAATGAGAAAAATCTCACAGTAATTCAAATTTTCTTCCTACAGGTAATAGAATATAATTTGTAATATTATATTATTTAATCAGTTTCTTGTATATCCAAGTGATTTAATATATAAATGAGCAAATATGTATCTATATTCTTCCCTCATCCCTAATATTTTAAGCTGATGTTAACAAACTATATGATGTTCTACATGCTTTGCTTTTTGAATCTAACAAATATCTTTGAGATAAGTCTATATCAACACACAAAAGCTTTCTTTTTAAAAAAGCTGCATAGCATTACTTCATTAAATGTATACACCATAATATATTTAACCATATATATGAACGGATGGGTGTTTATATTGCTTTTAATCTTTTTCAATTACAAACAATGCTGCAATAAGAAAAATTTTATAATTTACTTTGCCTTTATGTGATTATTTATAGCATAAATTATTAGAAGTAAATTTTGGGTTCAAAGGATACATTCATGTATAATTTTAAAAAGTGGACTTAATTATTTTTAGGGTAGTTTTAGATTCATAGCCAAATGGAGTGGGAAGTACAGAAAATTCCCATATACTCATGACCCAAACAGCACTATCAACATCCCACACCAGAGTGGAACACTTGTTATAATCTATAATCCTACACTCTCACCTTATCATCTACCAAAGTGTATAGTTCACATTGGGGTTCACTCTTGGTGTTGTACATTCTGTGGGTTTTGACTAATGAATAATGATACAAATCCATTATAGTATCATACAGATACACTGCCCTAAAAATCTTCTTTGTTTCATCTATTTATTCCTTCTACTGGACTACAAATCTGCAACTACAGGTCTTTGTAGTTGTACTTTTATCAGAATATCATATAGTTTAAAACATACAGTATGTGGTCTTTTTAGATTGATTTTTTTTCACTTAGTTACATGCTTTTTGATTTCCTTCATGTTTTATCATGGCTTGATAACTCATTTCTTTCACTTTTGAATGATACTCCATTGTATGGGTGTATTACAGTTTGTTTATCCTTTCACCTATTGAAGGATGACATTTTGGTTGCTTCCAGTTTGGGGCAATCATGAATAAAGCTGCTGTAAACTCCTCTGTGCCAGTTGTGTGGACATGTTTTCAACTTATTTGAGTTGGTACCAAGGAGGGTGATTGATAGAATTTATGATAAGACTATGTAAGTTTCTTAGTTTTGTAAGAAACTGTCTTCATTTTGTCCAAAGTGGTTGTACTATTTTGCATTCCTACTAGCCATGAATGAGTTCCTGTTGTTCCCCATGCTCACCAGCATTTGGTGTTTTCAGTACTTAGGCCACCTACTGGTTATTCTAATAGTTGTATAGTGATATCTCATTGCGGTTTCAATTTGCAATTTTCTAATGGCACGATGTTGCAAATATTTTCATATGCTTATTTGCCAACTGTTTATTTTCTTTGGTAAGGTGCCTGTTCAGCTCTTTTGTCTATTATTATTATTATTATTATTATTGCTTTAGGGGGTTAAATCTAGGTCCTAGCTCATGCCAGGCAAGCACTCTACCACTGAGCTACACCCCAATCTTTTATTTAATTTTTTAAAATACCAAGACTGTCAGTTTATTTTGAATGATTCTGATCACAAAATTGCAAAAAAAGACAAACGGAAAATCAAACAAAAGAAGAGAAAGATTTTAGGATTTTAAAGACAACTTTACATGATTTTACAAACAGAATCAAAAAATCATGTAAAGTTGTCTTTAAAATCCTAAAATCTTTCTTTTGGACATAAGAACAGACTCATCAATATAAAGATGATGGGCATGCATCCTAGTAGCCTTCCTAGCTACTAGGAAGGCTGAGGCAGGAGGATTAGAAGTTTGAGGACATCCTCAAAAACTTAGCAAGAACATCTCTCCAAATAAAATTAAAAGGGGCTAGGAATATAGATAATTATTATATATATATATAATAAAAAATAAGAAAATTTTCATAGTTTTTCATATGCACCTAGACAGAACCAATTGAGGCAAAATATACAAGTCATATGCAAACCAGGGGTGATATTTATAAGATTGAGTTAGGGCAAATATACTTTTATTATCAGTATACACAGAATTGTTCACATTTTAGTTTCAACTTACATTGTTCTAATATGTGAAGTAATAATAATTGCTCTCCAATTACAATATGTAGGTAAAAATATTCAAACACTATTAAATGATATGAAGGAGCCTACTTTACAACATAAAACCTACTCCATAAATAAAACAGAAAAGGAATAAAGAAAAAGAAAAACTTTAAAACCCTTAATAACCATAGATGTATTACTTTTAAAATTATTACTTTTAAAACTCTTCTCTATAACTATAATTTTCATATGTGACTTTGAGCCCACAAAGAGTAGTCATTGTGAATCATTTACATAAATTATATAGCAGAAAAATTTCACAGAAAAAATTACTCAATAAATATGTAAATATTTGAGAAATTTCTTTATGATATTAATATATAAGTTATTTAATCTAGAGGTCTTCAGAAATGTGCGCAGATTTTCTAGAGACCATCTAAAGCAATGGAAGAGTTGTCAGATCATGCAGACCATCACAGGCAAAGGGGAGTGTTTTTGCTATTTCTTTGACTATACTCGGAGATCATGAAGGGGAAGGAGGAAACTTTAAAAAATTTGAAAGAATGATAAACAGAAGGCAGGAAATATCTTCTATGATATCAAGAGAAATAAATCTAGGCTCTGAATAGTCATTTGTATTGGATTATAAATTTTCAACTAACATTCTGAGATCTGGTTTCCTCCTTGGCCTTTGGGCCTCCCATCTGTGTTTTCTGTTTTACCCATTTCTGCACATCTGAGTATATGGCTACTGTTTCTTTTCTCTCCAGAGTTCTTTCCTTTGCTCTAGAAAGGTGGCTAAGGATGGCTTAGACTTGCTTATAAGAAAATGGAATGACTCTTCATTGGGATCCTTCCTGTAACTATTGATGTTTGTATCCTAGTGCTGTGCTGATTAGAAATAAAGAAATAATCTAAGGAAATTAAATATTAATAGCAAATTAGAAAGTCTGAAGGGAAGTTATCCTCACCAGGAAGACCAGGTGTCAGTAGTTTTCTAAAACCACATGGCTATATAAATTCTATTGAGCAGGCTCCAGGCATTTCCATTCTCTTTCAGAGAAATCAACAGCTACATCCCTGAATGTCGACAGTTACATTTTCTGCCTTTCAAGATGTCTTGCTTTCTCCCTATAGGTTTTCCAATACTTGCTCAGAAGAGCAAAATGGGCCTTCTGAACACAGTAAAGTGGGTCTAGAGATGGATCTCAAGAATGGCTTTAATTTTATTTTTAAGACAGGGTCTTATTAAGTTGCCAGGACTGTCCTTGAGCTTGTGACTGATCTGCCTCAGCCTCCTGAGTAGCTAAGATTATAGGCATGTGCTACAGCACCACACTTGGCTTCTTTTGCCCATTTTAAAACTAGACTGTTAATTTTATTTGTGAGTTTTAAAGTTCTTTATATATTGGTATAGTAGTTTATCAGATTTTTTTTTGCAAAAATTTTCTCCCAATCTGTGGCTTATCTTATTTTCATGATATAATGTTCACAGAGGGTCTCTAATTACTGCTAGAGTGATGCAAATTTATGTCCCCCATCACCAATATGAAAGAGTACATGCTTCCTTACAAAAAATAATGTGTTATTCATTTATTTATAATGTTTTCCAGTATGGTAAACATATTATCTCACTGTAGTTTTAATTTTATAACCTAAATTTATGTTATAAGAGAACTTTTGATAGCTTTTAATATGTGCCATTTATATTTCCATTTATGTGAACTAACTTTACATTTTTTTTTGTCCCTTTTACCATTGGGGTTAGCTCTGACAGTCACCATAAATAATGAGACTATGGATCAGCAAATCCTGTGGGCCAAAGCAGGGCTCAATATCCTCAAAATCCCCTCCCTGAGCACTCTACATTTATATGTTTCCTTGGCATTTGGACCCATGCACTGCCAGCATCCTCTGTCGCTCGTGTTTCTGAGTTTTCATTGATCCTGCTTTTGCTATTTTGACTAATGTTCTGGTTGTTCCATATTTGATACTGAGTGTGGTTTTATTCAACTTCAGTTATTTCCTTTTTTCCCAGGGATAACATTCTGGGAAACTTCACTGTCCCTAGTCAGCAACACCTTAACTTCTAGGACACAATCCTTTCATTGACTAATGCTGATTGTGATCATGGACTAGCACAGAGTTACTCATCTTTATAAATATTTTGAAACTCCCTTTAATCTAATACTACTGTCATTGTTACTATGGGATCATTGTTAGCTCACAGTATCTCTGATACCTGGTGTGTCAGTTGGAAAGTGTCATGCTAAGATAGGGAACAGCTCTCCTAATGTTTAATTCAGAGTGCTTTCATCTATCTATCTATCTATCTATCCTACCATTATTCATTCATCCCTCCATCCCTCAATTGTGTATTCATCAATCACTCTTCTGTCCATCCAAAATCTATCCATGTCCACATTCATTCACCCACAATTGTATGCCTATGCTTCTTTGTTTGTTTTGGTGCCTGGGATTGAACTCAGAACCTCACACATGCTAATTACGTGTTCTTCCACTGAGAAAAATGCTCAGCCCCTTTGTTTATTCTTTATCAGAAAAAAAAGATTAAAAAAACTACAAACCCTTGTTCACATAGCATTATTTGCAATATCAAAAGATAAAAGCAAACCAAATGTCCATAAATAAATAAAGAAATAAACAAATGTGGCATATACATTATATATACATATATATGCACACACATATGAAGAAAATTTGACAGATGTTACAATATGGATGAACCTTGAAGACATTATGCTAAGTGAAATAAACCTGTATGCTTCTAATCATATAATTCTATTTATGTGAGTATCTAGAGTAGAGACAAAAAGTAGAATGAAATTCATAGAGACAGAAAGTAAAAGGTGGTTGTCAAGAGTAACTAGGGCTGGGTGGGTGGGGATATTGCTTTAATGGATTTTAATAGTAATTGCTTTTAGGTAAAGAGCATCAGTTTTGTGAGATAAAAGGAATTCTGTGGGTGGATGGTGGTGATGGAAGCACAACTATATGCATTTATTTAATACCAGTGATGTATATACTTAAAATTGTAAGATTGCAAACTTTAAATTACAGTTATTTTACCACACTGAAAAATACCTACGATAATACCTATGATAATACTAAATAAGTATTTATTGAGTTCATGTGTGCTTGACACTAGCGAATGAGCAGTGAATAGGAACAACGAAGTCTTTGCCTTCACAGAGCTTGCCTTCTTGCGGAGGAGACAAGCAATAAACAGAGAGACAAGACATTTATATTTTGTCATTTCTGAGGAGTGCTATAAAAGTTCACTGGGGTGGGAGTGGGATTATTTTAGTTTGGGTGGTTAAAGTAGGTGGTATTTCTTAACCAGTTTGGGGGTCACTGATCTTTCTGTGAATCTTATGAAAATTGTGAGCCCTCTTCCCAAATAAATACAAATCTGACCACAACTATGCATACAATTTTAGGGAGTTTATGGATGTCTGAAACTCACCTCTGAGTGGTCCATGAGTCTAATGACAGGAATCCCTGCTTTACATGCTCCTCATTATTCTATGGAGTGAATTACAGCAAGCTGGGCATACTGCATGTGCTCTTTTGTGGTCCAAGTCCGATCCACATCCTTGTGTTATTGCCTACTGTTCTTCCCAGTCATGCAGAACACAAGTGCTTCCAGTTCCTTGAATGTGCACACCATGTGCTCTCACACCTCCCTAACTTTCTCCAGCTGTGCTACAATAGGGGTTCCTACTTCTCCCTTACGACTCAGTACAACTATCCCCACTTCATGATTGCTTCCTTTGCCACTCTCTCCCTTGGAAAGACAAATATGTCCTGCCTCACTATCAGACCATCTATCACATTATAATTGCTTATGTTCATTATTTTTATTCATCTAGTTAATATTTATTGAGCATCTAGTATATGCCAGTCCCAGGCTTAGGCACGGTAAAGGCAAAGAGATCCTGGTGCTATCTTCATGAAGATTATAGCTTAGTGGGGGGGGGATTGTAGACATTAAACATATAATTATACAAGTAATTATAATTTAAAAATTGAGACAAATGTAGGAAGAATAGGGATTTCTGAGGATGGCTTTAGGCTAGGGGTGGAGTGCAGGTCAGAAAGCCTCTTGGAATAAGTTTGAATTGAGTGTAAAGGTTGGTGAGAATTAGCCTGGAGAAGAGGTGAGGGGAAAGCATCCTTGCACAGGGAACAGCAAGGACATATCATGTGCAAACTTCTCTATATGGACCAGGAGGGTCTGAGGCACAGACATGTTTTACTGAGTTTGTAACACCAGTGTTTACATTGAGTGAATATTATGAATGAATGAATGAATGAATGAATGAGTTTCTCAGTTTAGAATTATCAAGATGGGCCACTAGATGACATAAATAGTCATGTTTTTTATGATTCTTTTCATTTATTCTTGTCAAATAATGTGTTAACAAAAGAATAAGATATGCAAAAACTATAGGACCAATCAACAAATCAAGGAAAAATTATCTGGGTAGGGAATTTGATTTTTATTATCTCCAGGCCAGGTACCTTGCTTATTATTTGTTTATTGATTTATTCATTCAAATGAGGTGAAATTCACATGAGATATAATTAACCATTGTAAAGTGAACAGTTCAGAGGTGTCTGGCACATTTACACAGTTGTGCAACTACCATCTCTACCTAATTCCCATACATTTTTATTTTTCCCAAATGGCTTCCTCTCTCCAGTGCTCATAAGCATGTGCATAGATTTTAAGCCCTGGAAAGCAGGTACTAGATGCCTTGTTCACTTGGTACTCCTAGTTTTTAGACCAATGCTCAACCAGTGTTTATTGAACACACAAATAACTTCCCAACTCCACTGTTATCTTCATGGGTCTTTTAGTTGTTCAAATAATTTTTTTCTCTCTTTTTTTCTGGTACTAAGATTAAACTCAGGGCATCAAGTATGCTAGGCAAGCCCTCTACCATTAAGCTACATCTGCAGCCCTCAGATTTTTCTTATGTTATTTATAACATATCTACACATCACTAGAAATTTATTATTTTAATGTGGAACAATACATATAACAACAAATTTACCATTCTGGCTATTTAATCCTGTACATTGACAGTGTTGTACAACCATTAGCACCATATACTTACACAACATTTTGTCTTGTAAAACTGAAACTCAGGACTCGTTAAATAATAACTCCTAGGATGGGAGTGTAGCTCAGTGGTAGAGTGTTTGCCTCACATGTACAAGGTCCTGGGTTAGATCCTCAGCACTGAGAAAAGAAAGCATTGATAACTCCCCATTTTTTCCCTCTCTCCGACTCCTGGCAAATATTGTACTATTTTCTGTCTCCATTTTTTGACTTCTTGAACTACCTAATAGAAATGGAATTGCCCAGGGATTTTTGAGCCTGGGTTTTGTGGTCCTAGAATCCCAGTTTCAGTGGCAGGTTGATTGATGGGTGGTGAATTGGTAGGGTGGGGTAAGACTAACAGAATGAGAGTTTTCGTGAGTTCTTCAGCCAAGGCCTGCAGGTCTCTGAGCCACCTCCTTCCCAGAGCTGCTTTGTCTCATCTCATAGAGGAAATTGGGACACATGGGGTACCAGTAATACTGAAGCTTTTCTCTCAGAGAGTTGACTTCTTCAGGATCCAACAGGCAGTTAACCTGCTCCTATTCTTAGGCTCTGACTTTTTAGGAAACCAAGGTATTTGGTAGAAGTTGGTGCCTAGAAGAGTGCTGACTTTTGCCGGCATTTGTTATAACTAATGACTCATTGAAATGCCTCTGTCTGTGGGCAACTGGGGCCCAATGCCAAAGTAGAAGGAGGGGTAGAGAGTGGCTCGCTCAGATAACCTCAGAATCAGGACTAAGGCTTCACTTCTCCTTGCTTCATCCCCTCCTCTCTGTACCACTGGGTCCATGGGGCTGAGTGCCAGTTTGGCCATCTGCCAGCTGATGGACCTTGAGGCAAGTTACTTAACCCTTTTGAGTCTCAGTGCACTTGCCCATAAAATGGGGAAAACAATAGGATCATTGTGAAAATTGAAGTTGTACAACTTGTAAGCCTTATATTCTTTTTCATATCTTCTTCTGTTCTGTGAGGGTAGAGGCCTGATGAAGACCCCTCATCTTTGAGTCCAGGTAAGTATTAAGGTGGCCAGTATTAAGAAAATGAAAGTTATACCCCCTACCCTCCTGCCTTTTTGCCATGCTTGGGATTGAACCAGGAACTTGTGCATGGAAGGCAAGTATTCTATCATTCAGCTATACCCTTATTAACCCCAAGGTCAGCTGTTTTATTGAACACTAAATATGCATGTCACAGTATGCTGAAGTGTTTTCCATATGTTCTTTAATGTATCTTAAATCTTATTATCCACATTTTGCAAGTGAGGAAAACAAGCCCCCACCCCAAAGCTGGATAACTTTGTTCTGAGGATTCCTCACTAACAAGAGAAGGAGCTAGAATTCCAATCAGGTGTGCCTGACTACATAGCCACTCACTGTTTGAGGAACATCCAGGGAGTAGTTAGATGTTTTATAAACCATGTTCCCCACTTCTACTTTTAGAAATGCTGGTGAGCAATAAAAAAATTCATCTCTGGAGCTGGGAGATGTAGCAGGGGATGAAACTCAAGATGAAGTGAGGGCGACACACCTCTGTCATGCAACTATTCAGGGCTTGTAAACATGGAATGGAGAAGAGTTGGAGGCCCAAGGAGCTTCAGGAGCCTGGCTAGAGTTGGAATAGGCACCAGGAGCCTTCTTAAGAGACCAACTGGTCAAATTCTGGCAGTAAGACTGGAGAGGAAATAATCTCAGATGGGGAAGCGATTTGTAAGGTCACTTGGCAGAGGAACTGGTATCTGAACCAAGGCTCCTGACTCCTAGCCATGCACTCTTCCTGCTCCACCAGGCTGAGGTCAAAGTTGAGAGGCAATATCCTGTGAAGAGCTCTGGGGAAGGCAGGCTGGATGTCTTGCAGCTCCTTCTTTGTTCTGTAGCTCCTCTCTGAAGCCAGTCGGATGTTTAGTATCCAGAAGAAAGAGCTACAGCCTACCATCAAGCAACCTGAGTTCTGGTCTCAACCTGAAGCTGGCATGAATGGTGGGCACTCAGCAAATCTGTTAGATCAAATTGGGTCTTGTCTCTAGACTATGATGTTAAGTGAAATAAGCCAAATGCAGAAGGTCATATTTTTCTCATATGTGGAAGCAACAGAGTAGAAAGGAAAAGAAAGGGAGGCATCTCATGAAAAGCAAAGGGAGATCAGTACAACAGAGGAAAGGGACTAGGGGGTGGGAGGAGGGGAAGAAGGGGGGAAATGCTGGGGAAGGATATTGGCTAAATTATATTGTTATTGTGTACATGAACTAATATGTAACAATGAATCCTACCATTATACTTAACTATAATGCACCAATAAAAGATTTTAGAAAAAGAGTTGGGTCTTTCTCTACTTTAGAGGTGATATTCAGAGAATTTAGAGGATTTGCCCAAGCTAACCCAGCAAGTCAAGGGCTGAACTGATGCTCGGCTCCTTATATGAAGCCCACCAGGGGTCAATCCCTCTCTGATTAGTTTTAGAGGGAAGGTCAGGGACAAACTTTACTTTTCTTGATTTTCATCTTCCCTTCTACTTCACCTCCTCTACCCACAGTCTAGGGATAGCCTGAGGTGAACTCAATAGTCTTCTATTCTGACCTTTCTCACTATTCTTTACTTCCCCTTTTCCTGGCAATATTTTGGTTTTTATCCTTACGCGTGGACACACCTTCAGCAGCACCTTCTCCCTACCCCACCCTCCAAAATATCTTGAATGCTGCTTCCTCTGGAAAATATATCAGGTAGAAAAAAAGAAAGAGAGAGAGAGAGAGAGAGAGAGAGAGAGAGAGAGAGAGAAGAAGAAGAAGGAGGAGGAGGAGGAGGAGGAGGAGGAGGAGGAGGAGGAGGAGACAATGGAGGAAATGGGGGAGTGAGAGCCGGAGGCGGTATGCTGGTGGAGTTGGATGCTGGTGATGGTTGCCCAACAACGCGATTGTATTTAATGATTCTGAGCTGCACACTTAAAAATGGTTATGGTGGTAAATTTTATGATATGGATATTTTAATACACACACAATACCTCTATGAATTAGAGTGATATGATACAAGTCAAGGAATGCCATGGCCATTAGAATCTGGAAAAGAAAAAGAAGAATTCTGCCCTATAATCTCAGATGTCTGATCCTCCTGACTCCTTGATTTTTAGCTCAGTGAAACCGATTTTGGACTCTGCATTCCAGAACTTCGAAGAAAAAAGAAATCGGTTGTTTCCAGCTACCAAATTTGTGGTAATGTGTTATAGCAGCCACAGGAAAATTATATGCTGATCAACACCCTGCTTCCCTAGACTTTCCATATCTGAACTCAGAAGAAGGAAAAGGAAAGGGAGAAAAAATATCATAGTGTCTTTCTATTCCCCTCACCTTTGCTGGTGTCTCTCTGTCAGTGAGACCCATTGTTTGAAACAGTCATTACTTTCTATGCCATAGTATAAACATTTTGATGGGGGTCACCATGTCCAGTGAGCTTTCCATGGTCTACTGGTTGGTGGCTGAGCTCAGATTCAAACTGACCATGTAAGTCCCTCCTCCACCCCTACTTCCTAAATCCACTGTCTCTCTGACTTATGCTATTGATTTTATTGTGTCCTAAGAGATCAATGTTTCATGATTATTCCACCCTTGTGTGCCTTACCCAGAAGCACAATTTAGAGTGAAAGATAGATACTGCATATTTTAAAAAAATTTTTTAGTTGTAGATGGACTTGTTTATTACTTTTATGTGGTGCTGAGGATTGAACCTAGTGCATCACACATGCTAGGCAAGCACTCTACTGCTAAGCTACAACTCCAGCCCCAGACACTGCATATTTGAGAACTGCTGAGGAGGAGCTCCTATACTGTCAGAAGGCAGGGACTTTGCCTGGCACAGAGCCAAGTGAAAAAGCTTTGCTAAATGTGTGAATGAATTAACAAAGGAACGTGGGTGAAAGGAGTGTTGCTTCTTGCTGTGATTGACAGCTAAACTCAGTGTTGGAGGCATCCTTGGAGAAAGCTTCTACTTGCAAATTTCTTAGAAAAGGAATTCCTGATCTTTCTGAACTGGCAGTAAGCAGGGCCCTGGACATAGCCTTATTCAGTTTACAGTCCTGGGGAAAATACATGGATGCTGTCTAAATAATGATTTTCTGATTGCAACTAAGGAGGGAAGAAAAAGTGCTGATGAGGGAGGAGAGGAAGCAGACCTTGGAGACAGCGAGGTGCAAAGGAACAGTCCATTTACATATGGGCAGTGAATGGTTGTTAGTGGGGGAGCAGGGAGGACCCAGGGCAGAACAGAGTCCTAGTAGGATTTATGTGGTCCTTTCTCCTCCCTGTATTTTCTCATCAGAGCAAGGCTCTCCTCTCCCAAAACAGCCACTTTTGGTTGCTCTGAGGCCTTCAGGGTCAGCCCTTGAGAATGTTTCCAAGTATCCCTCTGAAAGAGTCCCTGGCCTGACCTGGGTTGCAGGGCCAACTCTGCCACTCCCTTACTGTGTGACCTTGGATAAGTCATGCTTCCTTTCTCAACCATCTCTTTTCTGAGCCCAGGGTGTGGCTTAGACATGTTCTCCTAATGAGCAGGCTGAGTACCCAGGAAGTCTCAGGATCTGATGAGTTCCTTGGAAGGGATTCTTTCGTATTGTCCCTTGTGAGTGATTCAGAAGGGGCACAAAACACATGGCAGTTGTCCCTGAGAATCTGGGTGGTGGGCTGTTTCCAATTCCCTTATATAAAATGACATGGAATTTGCACATAACCTATGTATATACTCACATATGTATTAAATACTATATTACTTATAATATCTAATAAAATGTAAGTTTTATGTAAACAGTTCTTATACTGTATTGTTTAGGGAAAACTTAAGCAAAAATTCTGTACTCTGGATGCCAAATCCTGGGATATGCAGGGTGACTGTACCTGGTGAGACACAGAGTAAGGAAATGCTTCCCTTCTTCCAGTCTCAGTGTCTTCCTCCTATAGGAGGGTAACAGTGTCCTTGGGGGCTGTGGATGTGGAATCAGGAATGTGAGTGACTGGCTATGCCTGTGGCCAGGAATTATGATTATGCATCCAGCAAGTTCCCATTTTCCCAGAATGTTCTCCACCAAGACCAAGAATTTGGCTGAGTTTCTTAGAAGAGCTCTGTGCCCATTTTACACATGGAGAAGCCAGGTCCAGAGAGGGGCTGGAACTTGTCCAAGAGCAGCAGTTGGCAGGTGCTCTCAACAGTCTCTAGGTCCCTGGCCCCAGGCGGTGATCCCTCTATTAAGCCACTCCTGCTCTGTCCCAGGTGGAATCCCATGGCAGGCCAGGCGTGGCAGCCTGGTGGTTTCCCGCTGCTAGAGGACCTCGGCCTTTGTGCCACGCGGGCACCACCTCCTGGCCGGCCCCTCCCTGCTGGAGGGACAGCCTTTACCTGTCCTGGACGACACCGCCCCGCTAACAGCTTGGCTGACTCCTCATTTAGCACTCCAGTCTCGGTGCTGCTGGCCCACAGTGCAGAGCACCTGCAACAGCAGCAGCAGCAACAGCAGTGCAGGAGCTTTGATTCACCGCCGGCTGCCCCTCCATCGCGGATCCCCTCCCCCAGGGCTGATAATTAACTCGGAGGCTGAATAAGAAGTGAGCAGTCCGGGCGTGGGGGAGGGATTTGCTGCCACCGCCATGGACAGTAGCACCTGGAGCCCATCGCCCACCACCACTGCTGCTCCATTGGAATCCTATGAGCGCATCCGAAATGCTGCGGACATCTCTGTCATTGTCATCTACTTTGTGGTTGTGATGGCCGTCGGGCTATGGGTATGTAGGGGCCCTGGACCAGAGTTGAAGGGGGGCGCACGAAGGGCTGGTGTCCCTGAGCTGCCAGGAGATGGATGCAGGCAAGTGGGAAAGCATTGGAAACCCTTGAGAGGTGTTGAGGGGTGCAATGTGTGGACCGCAAGCAAGCATGAACTTCAGTTAGAGGGGTTCCCAGGGGAGCATCAGGAAAGCCAAGAGATTCCTGGGGCCTGTGAGCAAAGAAGGAAGGTGGAGGATTGCTGAGACAAGGAGAGAGTATAAAGGGCAGGAAAGTGCCAGGAGGCAAAGAGGGTCAACCAGGTGACTACTGCCTTATGTTAGTTAACCAACTTCAAATGGGAAAGAAATGGTGTCAAGCCAGAAAGTCACAGCCCCTGTCAGGCTCAGGTGCTTGGGGCAATCTGTGGGGGAGGCTGACCCATGTCACTGCTCCTGGGGAAGGTTAAACAAGAGGCCTTTGCCAGGGAATCCCAGGGGCTGGAGCTAATTAGGAATGGGGAAGTTATGTGGAGCAGGAGGAGGAAGACCAGAAAGTGCCCTGGTGCTGCAGAGAGGGAAGTGCATGTGTCTCCCCTTGGGACTCTGGGGACACACCAAACCAGAGAAACTTGTTCTCTGCATCCTGGAACTTGGAAAGTTCATTTATGACAGACTCTGGCACACCTAACACTAAAAGAGAAGGTGTTTTAAAAGCATGCAAATATTTCAGCCACTTTCAAGGGTTGTCCCTGATGGGGGTGACAGATAGAGGGGGCTGCTGTGCCAGTCAGACCTATTTGTGTTGAACCCTTCAGACTTAGAGGGAAGGATGGGCACTAACCCTTCTATGGGCACTGAAACTTTCAGGAGTAAAAGGAAGTGTGGATTTTTAATTTTTTTTAAAAGAAATTATAGGGTTGGTGTGGCTTATTCTTCCTCAATATTCTCAGCTTCCCCCAAAATATCCAAGTAGGAGCCAGAATATTGGCTTTCTCAGGGTTGAAACAAAATGACCAGGTAAGATATCTTCCTATAGCCTCAGTTTACCCAGGAATAACATAGGTACAGTTGCATCTAATCTTATGACTTCTCAAAGATATTGTGAGGATCTGCAGAGATGAATCTGCAAACTTTTATAGACTTTAGGAATTTTTTTGGGAATCTCATTTGCCCTACAGGGTGTCACCCAAACTCTGAATAATTTGGTCTGTTAAGGAAAATGGGCAAAATGGTTAGCTGGGTAGAACATCTATACAAAAAGCCACAAGACAGAAATAAATGTTAATCCCCAGTTTACAAAAGAGGACGTTGAAACCCCATGTGGTTGTGATTTGCCTAAGATTTTGCAATACATGAGGTTGTTCCTGGAACTCAGGTTATCATGACTCCTGGTTTCTCAAGGTATCAGGCACACTGTCACTGTGTCTGCCTTAATACCTCCCACTCCTCCCCAGCTTATATTCACTGGAACCAAGATGTGAATCTATCATTTGGTAGCCATGCTATACTGCCCATTTCCCTGACAATCCCGATAATCTCAGTTTTGTAAACCAATCTCTTTAGCCCTGCCAGTACTACAGATGTTTACATTTTTTATGGTATTTGCACTTCTGAAATATCTGTGAATCAGTAGCACTTGTCCTTTTAAATGCTGGTTAATGAGCCTGCTAGTATTTGTCGACATTTAATCTTCCCCCATTAGCAGTGCCCCTGGACCCTGATTATTTAACATGCTGAATTTTTTCCAGTCAAGACTCCCCTTTTTGCTATGAAAGGGTTAAGAGTGACTTTGGGATAGGCTTCTGACTCATGCCTAATCCCTGGACTGCACAGATACAAGGGTCCAGGCCCATTTTAGCAACATCCCTCTGTCACCATCCTGTCACTTCCAATATTCTTCAGTAGTTTCATATTCTTCCGTCTGTGTCTCATTCGATCATATTTGAGCTTTGGATTGTGGCTTCTTTGGTATTTATTTCCAGTTCTATTTCCTCTCAGGTGGCTTCTTGGGGGACTTTATATCTTCTGAAAATGAATCTCTATCCTTGTCATGCTGGGACATTTCAACTATCGTCTAACTCTCACTGGCTAGGGTTTGTTAAAATTATAGTCCATGAGCCAAATCTGACCCACACCCTGTTTTTGTATGATCCACAAACTAAAAATACTTTTTACACATTTAACTCTCTCTCTTTTTATCTATCTATCTATCTATCTATCTATCTATCTATCTATCTCTATTTTGGTACTAGGGATTGAATCCATAGGCATTTAACTACTGAGCAACACCCTAGCCCTTCTTATTTTATTTTTTAAAAATTTTGAGACAGAGTCTTACTAGGTTGATTACAGCCTCACTAAGTTTCTGAGGCTGGCTTTGAACCTGTGATCCTCCTTCCTCAGCCTCCAGAGTCACTGGGATTACAAGTGTGTACTACTACACCCAGCTGCTTTTCATACTTTTAAAGTGTCATAAACAAAAACCAAACCAAAACAAAACAAAAAATGGGGCAGCATGTATCCCACAAAATACTAAGTATTTACTATCAGGCTCTTTTTCCTCACAGAATAAATTTAATGACCCCTGTCTTATGTACTGAGCTGGAATGCTGTCTGGGTGAACCCTAACTTTTTTTATTTTACAGATTAGGATCAGAGAGGGTGGCTAGAAGTCAATCAGATGAATCAATATAGAGCTGGAATTAGGACCCAGGTCATAGATACCAAATGCAATGTTCTCTCAATATTCTTTCTTGCCCCCTCTATGACACTGTTCTTTTTTGGAATACTCTCTCCTTTGACCTTTCAGCCACTGCATTACAGTGACAGTGTCCAAGTGGTTCTGAGTTTCTTTTTTATGTATATATGTTCATAAAGATGAGACCTAAAGTTTATGGACTTCAATCCTCTTCATCTTATGCTTACATCTCTTCTTTAAGCCATTTGTCAAAGTCACTTTGGCTAGTTGTCAACAGCCTTGACTTGAATACTTTCAGCAGAAAATCTTCCCAGTGGCCCCATGGCCATCTCTGAACAGCTCTGACAAAAAGGAGCTGGGACCCAGCTTCAACCTGACATCCTGGGGCTTCTCCCATTTTTTGTTATGTCATATGCAGGATGCACTGAGTGTGACTGTCCTGTTTTACATATCAGAAGGTAATAGGCCACACCCGAGTCTTCTCTCCAGGCCCAACATCTCCAGTTTCTTAATCTGTTCCTCATTTAAACTGAAGTCTAAATTTCCTTCCTTTTGCTCAATGATGTTTGTATTCCATTGAGAAAACCAAACCAACCAAACAAACAAAAATTCTGAGTTAATTGTTCTTCTTTTGCTCTCACAGCTTGCCATTGTGAGTTTATTCTCTTCTAGTTGTAGGATAGAGTGGCGAATTTAATACTATGGTTTACAAAGTGAACCCTAGGACCTTGAAATTGTTTGTGCCTATCCTAATCATGAGGCAGTGCCTTTCCATGCATAAGGCATTTACTGAGTTCTATAGGGATTAAAAATTTGAAATATGGTAACACAAAGTAAAAGAACATGTAAGAACTTTGAACAAGGTAACAATGGAGTTCTCTAGGTGTTCAGAGGAGGGAGAGATTATTTTTGCCTGGGGAAGGGAAGAGTTCATAGAAGATATTTCCACGGGGGGAGTGTCAGGTAAGTTTTCACAGGGAAGGTGACATTTGAGAGGCCTTGAGGGATGGGTAGGTAAAGATGAGGAGGGGATAACCATGCTGGAGAGGAAAGACCTTGCGGAGGTGCACCTCTCTTTACCTTTGGTATATCTCCAATATCTTTTCTGAATTACTCCAGCTCCACATTCTAGATTCTGCCCTTACATTCTTCCTCTAAACTCTTCATTTCTGAAGAACTTGGAAATCTTTGTATCTGGACCTCAACCTACTTTTCCTGTCTCCCTAATCAGGCTGGAGAGTATCACCTTCTTTGACTTCAGAATGAATTTTCCCTAGCCCACCATTGGAGGCTAAGTCACTGGGATTTATTTCTATTTCAGCCCTAGTGACCTTCTTATGTGCTTTTAGATCTGTTGGCTCTCCTGTTAGTCTCAAAACATCCACTATAGAGCCCTCAGAGTATGTTCAGTGGAATGGAAGACCCTGCTAGGAGTCCAGAAAGCCCTGATGTGCTCTGCCTGGTACTGCCTAACACCCAGGGAGCCTCAACAAATCTGTTATTAGATTAGATGCATAAATGATCCTGCTTCTTAAAGGACTATCCATGTCTAATAGTTCACTCCAGTGTGAGCACCAAGCAATATATTGTCTGCTATACACTTGTTTGCTAAATGAATGGAAAGTTCCTAAATGCCTGAATTGTCACCACCAGAGGTGAATTTCTTTAGACCAGTGGTGCCTTTTATCATCATGGTCAACCATGAAAACACAAACACAAACTATTTCTGTTTGAGCTTATTTCTGAGCTCCAACAGAAATAAGCTGCAGTCTCAGGTTCAACAACTAATACTATTTGCCATTCCTTCCCTCCCCAGCCTGGGTGTAGTTCCACCTCTGGATCACTGAACTCCTGAAATCTCCCTCCCTTTTCCTTTAACATGAGTCTGGTGGGGCTAAGTCCCTATCAGTCATTAATATTTTCAGGGAGATTAACAAGTGTCTGCTGAGAGAAAGCCAATGACAGAAAAGAGGAAGGAGAGGAGGGCCAGGGACAAGAGCAGAAACACTGCCCCATTTTGTGTTGAAAGCCTGGACCTGGGCCTGGGCCTGAGCTCAATCAGAAATAAGCTGCAGTCTCAGAAACAAAGAAGGCTTGAGAAGAGCTGGTCATCATGCATTCAACATACATGTCATATTTCTCCTCCTAAGCTTCAGTGACTGCCTATTTCTTATGAATACAGCCTGTAACTTTTAGCCTGGCATTTGAGATCTTGGCTCACCTCTTACCACTCTACCTATTCATATGCCTCAGTCAGGTTCAACAACTAACACTATTTGCCATTCCTTAACCTCCCCAGTTTGGTGTAGTTCCACTTCTGGATCACTGAACTCCTGAAATCTCCTTCCCTTTTCCTTTAACATTTGCTGAAATGCTGCCCACTCTGGGAAGCCTTTCCTTTTATCCTCTTTTTAGAAGAAATTGTCCCCTTTCTCTGTATTTACCACATTAGTCACAATATATCGCCAAAGAACGATTCCAGCAAGCGCCTACTTACATCTTCAGGGAGGGATAAATTTGTATTGAGTTTGAATGTCTGTTTTTTAATGTAATAGTTTGTATCAACATCTTGCAATCTTACAGTATTTTCCTTTTTGACAATAGCTTTATTGAGATACAATGCACATACCATACAGTACTTTTCAAAAGTATGATTTTTCATTTGGTACATTGATATTCTTGTAAGAAAGAGGTAAAAATTTCTATTTCCAAAAGGTATTAGAGGAGAGGAGGAAAGAGAGGTACTGGGGAACAAAATCAACCAAATTGTATTGTTATATCTTTTTTTGTGTATGTGTGTGTGTGTACATGTATGTAAATATGCATATATAATGATAAATCTATTATGTATAATTATAATGCACCAATAAAAATTTAAGAGTTGTATTTCCTCCAATTTAATATGAAAACAAACAGATTCAGGTGGAGGGGCTTGTTCAGAACCAATTGCAGAGTGAGCTAGTGTTACTGGCAGCCTAGCCCAGAGATCCTGCCTGGATCCTGACTGGCTGGATCTGGCCACCCACCCACACAATAGGCAAAAGATGGAAAATAAAAATGAATTTTTTGCAGTTTGGTCAAACTAGGAAGAAGCAGTGAGGTTGTTTATCTACAGGACCCATAGAAGTGGTTATAATTTGTAGAAACAAAAGCCAGATGGCATACATATGTATATTTAGTTACCTGCACCAGACAGACTGGGGCAGGGAGCGATTGCCATTCTCAGTTTCTTTGGCATCCCCCAGGCTAACGACTTTATTCCCAGTATGAGGAAAGACACAATGCAGAAAAATACTTATCAGGAAGTTGTCCTTAATTTCAGTTTGTTTCACTGGCACTAGGGGAATTGTTTAAGCCTTCTGAGCCTCAGTTTCCTTGTCTGTTAACTGTAGGGCCCTGCCTCCATCATCTACGTATGGTGAGGGTCCAGGGGAATAGGAAAGTGAAAGAAGGTCAAAAAGTGGAGTGGTTAAAGAAAATGCCAGAATGAGGAGGTATGTCCTTTGGCTGGTAAGGTCTTTCTTCCAGTTTTCTATTAAATTTTGGACCCTTTCTTCCTTAGGCTATGTTTTCCACCAATCGTGGGACAGTCGGAGGTTTTTTCCTGGCAGGCCGAAGTATGGTGTGGTGGCCGGTGAGTTTTTTTCTGAAATTCTATGTGCTGGGGTATTACCTTTGGGAACCCATATTCTTCCTTCTTCCCTAAATTCTGGATATGGATCACATGCTCACCAGGTCTCCTGAGCATTTATAATCTCTTATTTTAATGGAATAGCATTTAAATAAGTAATGGTTGGAATTCATCAAGGGATAAATAAAGGAAAAAACACAAGGTGGGCAGTGTGGAGAAACAAGAACACACAGATGGACGTATTCTTGGACAAATCTGAGTTTCCATTTCTCTATTTATAAATTGGAATTGATTATATTTACTTTCCAGAAGTGTTATGAGAAGTGGGGACCTCTTCTATGGTGGAAAATCTGTAAATAGAAGCTCTTTTGCTACCTCTTTCCTACTTTCTCTCACTTAAGAGTAATTTTATTGTCCTCCCTTTTCTCGAGCTATTTGTGGTACCTGATACATAGGAGATACTCACTGAATAAATGGAAGAGGAGACTTCCACGGTTTTCAATTGTAGTTCTTAACCTTTGGTGGATTTTATATTTTGCATATTTAAGCATTTTTTTCTATGATACTTTTACACAGACAGAACTAGCTCAATCAAAGGACAGGTGCATGGGTGTGAGAGAGTCTAAAATATTCATCCCATCATATCAGCACAGGGATCTGGCTGGGTTATCAATTCAACCCACTGACCATTTTGATCCAGAGTTCTCATTGAAGCGACTGATTGAACAATTTGTCCAAATGTTGCAATTCCTTGGGATTAAGATACAAGTGAGATTGGCTGGTGAAAAATGGGCATAATGGCACATATATACAATGAGAAGGGATGACAGCGGTAAGTTGATTGGAGAAAGAGAAGCAAGAAAGTAAAGACTGTCACTGTTCTAATATATATTGCCCAGAGAGGACTTCACAGATTATCATTACATCCTAAAGTTGGCCTTTGGCCAACTATTTTAGAATGAATTTTAATAATTGGAATTTTTACAGTTGCTTAGGTTATTCCTGAAGTTATTTCTATTTTAAAATTTTTTTTCAAGTAAAAATTGTATACATTTATGGTATACAATGTGATGTTTTCACACACACACACACACACACACACACACACAGTGAGATGATTAAATCAAATTTACTAATAGACTCATTATCTCATGTTTTTTGCAATAAGTGTATTTAAGATCTAATCTCCTAGCATTTTAAATATATATATATATATATATATATATATATATATATATATGTATATTTTGTTATAGATGGAAACAATACCTTTATTTAATTAATTTATTTTTATGTGGTGCTTTGGATTGAACCCAGTGCCTCACACTTTCAAGGCAGGCTCTCCCCCACTAAGCTACAATCCCAGCCCCCCTCCTAGCAATATTTAAGTAGACAATCTATTGTTATTAACTATGGCCACCATGCTACTTATTAGATCTCTGGAATTCATATAACCCAACTGAAATTTTGTACCCTTTAACCAACAACTTCCCATCCATTCCCAATACTGTATGAGTCAGCGCTTGGCAACTACCATCATATTCTCTGTTTCTATTAGTTCTACCCTATTATATCTGCATGTAAGTGGGACTTCGAAGTGATTTATATTTTATCTTTATGCTGGCCAAAAGTACTGGGTAGATGCTGACTTTGTGATGAGTCCCTCATGGTAGTCTTTTTTTTTTTATTCCTTGTGGGTAGAAGCACACCTATTCTACTGCTTCCTTTCAGTTCTGTGTCCATGCTTTTTTATCTTTTCATGTTTATAATTTGGTACTTCCTAAAAGCAGGCGTGAAAGTGGCAGCTCTGATCCCAAAGTTCAAGCAAAGTTTGGGTATCCTTTCTGGAGCTGTCTGTCCAATGTGGTAACCTCTAGTCACATAATCTATTTAAAATAAAATTAATCTTTTAATATGTTTTTGTATGCAATTTGCCAGAATTTTATTGAGAATTTTTGCATCTATGTTCATCAGGGATATTGATCTGAAGTTTTCTTTCCTTAATGTGTCTTTGTCTGGTTTTGACATCAGGGTGATACTAGCCTCATAGAATGAGTTTGGAAGGGTTCCCTCCTTTTCTATTTCACAGTGCCAGGTCAACTCCCTCAGTTGGTATCTATCTAGTGCATGGTATTTAGTAGTGCTCAGTAAGGGGAAGCTTAGTGTTCCTGAAACTATTGCTGCTGATGTCTTAAAATTAACTTTTAGGTTCATTGTATGAATAAATTGAGATGATTTATATGCATATTTACTTAAATTCCTGCAAATTTCAATTCCAGGTACACATTGGCTGCATTTTAAAATGAATTTGTTGATTTTCAGGAGTATAAATAAAATATGTATACACACACACACACACACACACACACACGAATCATGTTAATTTGTGTTGGGCTGAGTTTCAAAGCCAATCTAAGGCATTCCATACAGCAATTGACAATGTTTGTTCTCTCTTTGAGATACATGATACATTTTATTTGTTTTTTTTTAAATATATTTATTCTTAAGTTTTAGGTGGACACAATATCTTTATTTTACATTTATGTGGTGCTGAGGATTGAACCCAGTGCCTCATGCATGCTAGGCAAGCACTCTACCACTGAGCCACAACCCCAGCCCCCATGATACATTTTAGATGTATCTTAGATGCATTAAAACATGATGTTGGTATCTTAGATGCATTAAAATACGGTGTTATAGTCTGGATCTAAAATGCCTCCCAAAGACTCATGTGTTGAAGGCTTGATTCCCAGTATAACAATGTTCAGAGATGGTGGTTTTGGGAAGTGATTAGATCATGATGGCTCTGACCTCACCAGTGGATTAATCCATTGATAACTGAATGAACTACCGGGAGGTGGTAGAAACTATAGGCTGTCGGCATGGTTGGGTGTGTGCCCTAAAGGGTATTCCTTGTCTCTGTCTCTGCTTCCTCATTGTCATTAACTGAATAGCTGTTCTCCACCATGCTCTTCTGCCATGATGTTCTGTGTCATCTCATACAATGGAGCCAACTGAATATAAATTGAAATCTCTGAAACCATGAACCAAAATACATTCTTCCTCCCTAAGTTGTTTTTCTAAGGTATTAGCAATACAAAAGCTGACTAACACAAATATGGTTACATTCTTTTAGGTGTACTTCATGTTTGTATAAAGTATGTCAAAATGTACTCTACTGTCATGTATAACAAAAAGAAAAAAGAAAAAAACCAAATATGGTTACAATCTAAAGTGTTTTTATACTATGTTCACTAAAACACTTGGGCTCTGAAGAAATGCTTCAGGGGTGGTTTTTCTACTCTTTACTCCCCAGCAACTCAGTTTTTGTTTATTTTATATAAGGGGAATCAACTCACATTTGTTTGAGAACAACATTCTAGTGACATATCAAAGTTTAAAAACTGCTACTTCAGAAAAAATAAATAACCACAGTGATTTTCATTCTAGAATTTAAAACATTGTTTTTTTTAAACACATAGCAATATATACCTGTAAGAAGGAATTAGAGGAAAACATGGAAATCAAGAAAATACGCATTTAAGAACTTTCCCTCCAAAACTGAAAAATTTAGAACATCATCAAAACTATACATCTCAATTTCTCTTTGAAATGTAATATGAAGTCAGTTCAAACCTGTCATTGTTCAATAAGTCCATAACCAGAATATCAATTCTCAAATGTGCTGGCCCAAAGACATTACAGAATCAAAGGCTCTCCAGAGCGGGGATATCTCTGTTGGCCTGCTGGCTGTGGCAAAAACTTTCAGTGGGGCCCTGTGCCCCTTCCTTCTGCCTTTTTCCCAGTTGTTTTGTGCTGTAGAAAGAGAATACATCCAGAAAAGCTTCTGAAAGATGGCCCAGGGAGATTTTAGGAAGGGAAGACTTGTGTTGACCCTGGGTTGATACTTGAGGCATGGAGAGCTATAGTGTCACCCACAAGAAAAGTCAGAAGAAATCAGCTCATAAAATCTGAAAGGAGACTGGATATAAGAGGCTGGTTCTGTGCATTTCTAGGATCTAAGGGAGCTTTGGAAAGAGTCATTATGACGTACTCCAGGTGAAAATCTGGGAACTCTAAAACATGCCTCATTCCTAAAAAGTTAGTGATTCTGGTGGAGGAAAGGAGTTTGTACCTTGGCCTACGAACAGAAGTGAGGGACAGTTAGTGTCGGGAAACAGCAGACTCCAGGGATGAAATTATAAGAAGAGTAGCTTCCACAGAGAGCCAGGCAGAGGGGGGTGGGCGGGCTGCAGGAGCCTGAATCACTCTTAAAGCAACCCAAGCCAACTCAGCTGAGTAACAGGAACCATAAAGTTGTACTTCTGTAATTGTGGACTGGTTGGTAGCTCAGGATTCCCTTTTTGGGGGGCATTGTGTTTGGGCACTTTTAACTAGCAGCTCCCTGTGTGCTGTATTATAATGATTATTTGAGGGATATGGATGATACGAATGCAGGAAGGCCAGGAAACTTAAGGACTGAGTTTTGAAAGGTAATTTCCTATTCCTGGGCTATAAGCAGCAGAAATTACTCAGAGAAATAGGCCCCCAGATATACATCCCAGGGAGAACTCTTGTTTGGGAGAGGAATTTGGTCATAATGATACATTGTCAGAGTGGACTCCATGGGAGCATGGGGCACAACAAGGCTGGGCCAAACCCTTGGGAACTCTTTCTACTCAGAAGTAAGGATTCCAAAGGGCAGGGAGTGAGAACTGCTCAAGGAACCGAAGGACCTGACTTAACCAAGCCTTGTAACATTGGGAAATTCATTAACTTCTCTAAGGCTTCAGGAGTTTCCTCTTTAATTTTAGGGGTCAGATGAGGAGTCTCAAATATCGGTTCTCAATTGTGCTGGCCCAAAGACATCATTACAGAAGCCAGAGGCTCTTCAGAGCTGGCATCTCTCTTGGTCTGATGGCCACAGCAAAAACATTCAATGAGTCTCAAAGGCTCTTCCAGGACTGAAATTCTAAGATTGTATGCCCAAGAGAGGGGGAAAGTAAAGGAAATGGGTATGGCCACAATAGTTCGTCAATTACCATGGAGATTATAGTGTCTCTGGACAGCCAGAATTCCTTTTCTTCTTTTATTGTTAGAGAATTTACAGAAATTTACATTATATCCCAGTGCCTTAGGGAAAGTGTTGGCAAACTTTTTCTGCAAAAGGCTAGATAGTAAACACTTTCATCTTTGTGGCTGTGAAATTTGTCACAACTACTCAACTCAGCTTTGTAGCACAAAAATATCCATGAAATTAATGAATGGGCATGGCTGTATTCCAATAAACTTTATTTACAAAAACAGGCAAAGGACCAGACTTATTGTTTTGAGAACATGTGTACAGTTTCAGAGTAGTATTGGTAGTGAGCCTCAATGGTAGCTCTTTTACTTTTTCTTTTTCAAGTAGAAACTTTTCCCAAAGACTGTCATATCACTTATCTGATTGACTTTTCAGTGATCTAATTTGCAAGTATAATAAGGATGATGATTAACTCCATGACCCAAGTTCACTCAAAGATAAGGACCTCTCAAAGAGCTAGGACTCTCTCTGTTCTTCTGGTTATTCAGGTCTCTTTGTCCTTTGAGAACTTTTATGAGGCCGATAGGTGTGGTCTAAAGGTTAATCTGAAAACCAAGAAATTCTTTCATTTAGTGTTGACCAGAGACCCTGATAGAAATTATCCCTGGAGAAAGAAGACATCTTCTTAAACTTTTAAAAACCTATGGAGAAAAATATACCAGATTTAACTTTAAGTCTCTAAAAGCTAATGATCAAACCAAAGTCTGGCCCCTTACAATGCCACTAAAGGACCCAAAGTGGGTCTAGTAAAAACCTGGCAGGCCCAATACAGGTGGGACTTCATGAATCAGAAAGAAAAGACCAGGAACTAGGCAAATGGACATAGGAGAGACAAAAGCCGACTAAGGAAGAAATCCCCAGGACAAAATGAGAAGGAAAGACAAGTAGTTAATCCTTCAAAAGTCTCAGAGAAGTGATTTCTGCCTCCTTTTACCACCCTAGTCCATTGGGCCCTGTCTTCTTGTTGGGATTGCTTTCCACCAGCAAAAAGCCATCTGTGTTCTTTTTTTATCCCAGTACCCTCTGATGAGGTCTAATCCTATACTTTTCATAATTTTTCTTTATCCCTTATAATACCTGCTCCAAGTCCTTTCAATGAATGCAAGCACTGGAAATAGGAGCTGAATTTCAGAAAAGGGAGAGAGGAGAGGGAAATGTCTACAGATCCTCATGCTGGCCCCCCTTGGTGGTGTCACCTGAGAGCTCAGTCTGCATTCTCTTCTCTAGTGTAGGCATTGGTAAGAATTCAGGAGATAGGGAGGATGCAGGATCCAACTCAAAGTCTTTCTCCAGCCGGGCTCCAAATTTCTGTCCCTGTGCACAGAGAAAATGTTTTTTGCTGCTCTATTTTTTAATCTCATAATAGTAAAACTGGAAAAACAAGTCTGTCTTTAATTGGAGTATCCAATTTTGGTTTTTTGACTACTGTTGAAATTTATTTTTAATTAGCCACAACTCTCTTGAAACAAGTTGTATTTACTCAGAAATAAAGAAAGAATGTTGGTTTGGAGGATAGGCATTCTGGTAAATGATAGTGTATCTACTATCTAATTTATGTTTAACTCTGGCATTCCAACACAAAATACCCAACAAAACAAAAATTCACATGAAATACACATACAGGAAAATATTTAAATCATTTCTATAGGTCTTAAAATATATTTTTTATTGAAGCCATGATTAAATTTATTTGCACACTAAGAAACCTTTATATTCTATTACCATTTAAAGTTGAGTATTTTCTCCAATATTCATAAAACTTGGAACATCTACAAAATAATTTCCTTTAAACTCATTTCTAAAGGAAACTATTTTTACAGATTAAGTGAAATAATAGTCATTGTAGAATAAACCCTCTGATACCTGATGATACTCTTCCTGCTGAGGCTTCCCTTCTTATGGTACATTCACAGACATTCATTTCTATATAATTATTATTATTATTACCATTTCTAAGTGAAGAAACTACAATGCTCCTCCTTATAAGTAATAGTTTTGTCATTTTGATAGTTCTGCCATTCATTGGTTCTGTTATTTTCTTCATTAAAACCTTAATAATTAATAAACAATAAATGTCAGCAGAGTCCAATGCCCATCCACTTCCTTCATGAAGCTTCCTCCATAAACTTCACTGTGGACCAAGCCAAGCCACCAGCAATCACCTCACTCAAGGTCTCACACAGATGTAGTCTGATGCCAGGTGCAGAGGCATGAGCCTGTGGTGGAGTATCTAATTTCAGCCCACATTGGACATCTTGGTAAAGTCTGGTGTGGCCATGCTTCCTCTCTATCTCAAGACTGTTTTTTTGTCAGTTTGAGTCAAGTTTTTGTAAAACTTGAAAATTCTCATAATATGGATCTCCTTTTCAGTGAAAAGTTTTACCAACTCCTGCTTTGCTCTTAAATAACCTGGTTCCTTTGTTCTCTTCCTCCTTCTTTTCTTCCTTTCTTCCTCTTTTTCCTGCTTCTCATTTTCTTCTTCCTCTACCACCTTCTCCTCCTTTCCTCTCTTCCTCTTGCTTTCTCCTTTTCATGCTCTTCTCTAGTTTTTCCTCTCATCTTCCTTCTCTCCATCTCATTCTTCTTCACTTTTTTTTTGGTAGACCAATTTGCCTCCCATTCTTCTTATCTTAGTCTCTGCTGTGGAGCTTCTTTGAGAAACATATTGCCATTCACCTCCCCATGGGTTCCTAGGCATCATGTGCCACTCACCTCTTTGTGTTCCTAGGCATCAGTCAACTGACATGTAGCCAAGTTGCTGTCATCTAGTTTGTACCTAAGCTCCCAGATTTCCCTTTCCCACTGGCTACCTTCCCAGTATTTTTTAATAAATTAACACTTCTGTAGACATAAAGCACAAACTAAATTTCAATCAATGCTTCCAGTTGGTCAAATCCAGAAGAGTGCTAAAACTATCAGCTAAAGTGAAGTCTTTGGATTTTGCATTAAGAAGTATATCTGGGCTTTCCTTGTCTATTTTGGCATGTGGCAAAGTAAGTCAGAGGCAACTATATTAATCTTTTTGGGCAAACTTCATGTAAAGAGGGTGATTTGAAATTATAGATAAGAGCACAGACTCTGGAGTTAGAAGCCTTGATTTAAATCTCAGCCCCATGCATTTTTACTTACATGGCTATGGGTGAGTTACTCTCTCTGTGCCCCAGTTTCCTCAAATGCAAAATAGAGATAATTGCACCTATCTTGTAGAGTTATTGTGAGGATTGAATTAGTTAGTGCATATGAATAACTTATGATAGGATACTGTCAGAACTAATCAAGGGTTGGCTATCATCATTATCATCATTATTTTATCTAATTTGTAGATCCTCTACCTTCAGCTATGCAGTCATTTATTCATTTATCTATTTATGCTTTGCTATTCTTTTTTCCACAACTACATGTGATTACTGTGTGCCAGATTCTGTGATAGGTGCCCATTTATATGCATGAATGTGTGTGTATGTCACTCACATTTTTACAAGATACATATAGAATTTTAAATAACAACTGTTACTAAGTGTTAAGAAAGAAAAGCATTTGAGTTAAGGGTAGGTGGGAAGGAGAAGGGTCTTCTTTGCCTACCTAGGGTGGAACTTTCTGAAGATTGGTCATTTAGGCTAAGACCTAAAGGATCAGAAGAACTCATCCAGAAACAAGAAATGATTGAAGAGATTACTGTTTTGATCATTACACACTGTATACATGCATTGATATACCACATCAGTATGTGTGCTCTTTATGAATCAATTAAAATTTTTAAAATATAAAATAAGGAAAATTGGGGGATGAGCAATCTATGCAAAAAAACAAAAAACAAAAAACAAAACAAACAAACAAAAAAAACCAGATGGCCAGAGGCACTGAAAAGGGGCAGCATGGGAGAGATATGGTACATTTAGATCAGGCCTTTTGAATTGTTGACAATTCTGAAGATGGGTCCACCTGTTGGTGGGTGGGTTGGTGTCTAGTCCCTTCAACCTCTAAATGCCAGCAGAAGACCTCACCTGTCTTTTGTGCCAAAAACTGGTGGGAAAACACCAACTTTGGCAGTGGATTCCTGACTTCTCATCACTTTGATTTGTTGGTCAGGGGAGAGATGTATATGCATGTAATGAATGAAAGACAACCATTGTCTGTGGGCACATGAGCTGATGTAGAGTAAACAGAGGTTATGACGACTCTGGAGCAAGCTTGTGTCTAAATATTTACCAGAGACTCAGAAATAAAATATTCTGAATATACAAACCCCACCTTTTTTTCTGTTTCAATCCAGGAAGTTTGGTTCTTGAAAGATGGCCACTGTCCAATGTTAAACCTTTTCAAATTCCCCTTGTTGAAAGAGAGTTACTAAATGGAGAGAAATATGAAATAGTTCCTGAGAAGGTGAAGGAGGAAATAAAATGCAGCAGAGCACATGTTGCTCCTGAGTTTACAGTGAGATATGGGGAGGAGGGTCTCTTCCCATGGTGCCCCTGCATGGAAATTAGAAGAAACTGTCAGAAAAGGGGGAAGTCAGTGGAGGGCTGAAACATTTCTTTTGCCTCCTGGACTTTAAAAACCGTTGGCTATGGGACCTTGGGCAAGACACTCCACTCCTCTGATCCTTAATCTCATCTGCAAAATTAAGATGAATAATACCAACCTTACCAAACTTTGTGGGCATTAAATAAGATAAAGTGAACTAAGTTCTTGGCCTAACACTTGGCGGCACTGTTAAAGTTGGTGTTCCTCTTTCATTTTCTTGTTTTCCCAGTGTGGGGCTCTCTAAGTGAGGTACCCAGACCTTGATAGTTGTCCAGCCCTAACCTAGACCTATTGAATCAGAAACTCTAGACAATCAGGCAGAGCGATGAAAGCTTCCAGGTGATTTTAATTAGGATTGCCAAATTTAACAAATAAATGTACAGGTTGTTCAGTTAAATGTGAATTTCAGACAAACAATAAACACATTTGTAGGATAAGTTATCCCAAATATTACACAGGATGTACTTATACTTAAAAACATATTCATTACTTATGTGAAATGCATATTTAATTGGGAATCTCATATGGTGATGTGTGCTAAAGTTTGAGAATCACTTTTGGGAGGACATCCCAATGGATGTGTCTAGCACAGCCCAGAGAAGGATGGAGAAGCAGTCCTGACCTTTAAAGAGGAGGACAGAAGCAGGGAGCAGGGTACCATCTCAGTGTTTTGGATATTCTTGAAATTACATGATTAATTAATGAAGAAATTAGTTTCTTGAAATTTGTTGAGTGCAATTCTGTTTGATGTATGATCTTTCTCCCTCAAAGAGAAACCGATAACTTTGGCTCTTTGATGAAACTCAGGGCACTCCATTAAAACACAATGAAAGCTTCATAAAAACACAGGTCATGTAAAAACATTATTAGTGTTTTTTCAGAATAGTATTACTTTATGGGCAAATGTTTCTTAAAGGTCTCTTACATTTGTCATCTCATTTAAGTGCAACAATACCCTTGTGGGTTAGGGTAAGAAGGAGTCTTATTATTGGTTTATAATGGAGGAAATTAAGGTTCAAAGCAGAAAGTGACTGAATTAAGGTCACATAGTTTGTGATGGCAGAGCCAAAATTAGAACCTGGTTGAAAGGTTCCCAGTGTGCTTAGTAGGAGGGGAAGGAAGGCTATGTGAGTCTTTAAAGCATTCAAACATGATTTTTGATACAGGGTAGTTTAAAGATACATATTTTTTTCCTTTTATTTATTTATTTATTTATTACAGCAGAATGCATATAATTTTATTAAACATATAGAACTCAATTTTTCATATATCTGTTTGTATACAAAGTATATTCACACCAATTCATGTCTTCATACATGTACTTTGGATAATAATGATCATCACATTCTACCATCATTTCTAACTTTATGCCCCCTCCCTAATTTTATTATTTTTAATTGACCTGGAATAATTATTCATATTTATGGGGTATAGTGTGACTTTTCAATACATATAAAATGTGTAGTGATCAGAACAGAATAATTGTAATATCCATCACTTCAAACATTTATTTGTGTGTGTGTGTGTGTGTGTGTGTGTGTGTGTAAACATTCAAAATCCTTTCTACTCACTATTTTGAAGCATTTAGCATACTTTCCCAAATCCATTGTCGGCTCCTAATCTTTAACTTAGAAGACAAAGGTGATCCTTCCTGTTCATTTCCTTGGGTAATTCTTGATTCCTAGGTGAGAGGTCTTGAGTGTGCTCAGGCTTATTTTCCCTAGGGTGTAAATAAAGATAATGTATAAACTTTAACCACCATCTTCCTCTGAACTATAATTTTAATTTCATTTGAAAATAGCAATGTTAACCATAGTCTTTTCCAAGGTATTTCCAACTCTAACATCAGATAACCTGGATTAAGATGTCCATCTTCTATTTCTTGTCACACAAAACATTATTGTAGTTAGTATTTAGTGACATTTCATGTCTTTTTCTACATCCCCCAAAACAAATACATAACTTTGTTCTTAGTTCTCAGACTCTGCCAGTGAGTCTAAGAGAGGAGCCTTGGAATTGTAGTCTTTCATTGTCAAAGGTTTAAAGACTTGTGTTATGATTATAAAATAAAAGAAACTCATCGTGAAAAAATTGGAAAAGTATAAAGAAGTAAAACAATGTGTTTATTATTTTTTCTTCCAAAGATAGCCACTATGAAATTTGGATATTTTCATTAATTTATGTACAAATATGCTCACATGCATAATTTAAACATTTTAGGGATTATATGGTGTATTGGTTGCATGGCAATGAACATACTAATGAAGTTCTTTTTAAATAAATCTTTGCATGTCAGACAATTTGCTTAGGATAGAGTCCCCCAAATAGTATAAGTCCTTATATAGTATAAGATGAATTATACCAGAAATATAGGGAAGAGAAAATTTACTTGCCAATACCAAGTATTATCATTAAAAATATTTTGTCTGTTTGATAGAAAATAACCCATAATATCAGATCTCCCCCACCCCACTTGTAGTATTGTTCTTACTACTGCTAAACAGGGTGCCAGATTGACATCTCATAGAGACATTTCTCTAGAATGCCCTGCTGTCCTTATGAGCCCTGTGTAAGCCTGGAGGGCCAAGTTTATTGCCTCTCCTTCAGGATAGAGTGTACCTTGGCATATTCCTGTGAAAAGTCCCAATTTCGTGCAGTCAGTAGGAAGAATTGCAACTGCAAGGCATTTGGTTGCAATGCTTCCTGTTGTTTTCCCAAGAGGAACATTCAAACATTTGTTATCAGTGAAACCATGAATAAGGGGACACTACTGTATCAGCATAGAGTGTGAAATGCACCAGGAGAGTGGAACAGACAGCATGTGGGACAAGAGATCAGAGGGGGAAGAGTTGTATCGGTGATGAGATGGGACTATGCCTCATTTTGATGACTGACACAGTGTTTTGGAAGGCAGAGATAAACAGAGAGGGAGTTTCAGGAAGGGAAAACACATTAACCCGGGAGTCAGGAAAGCACAGAGCATGAGTTGGTGTGATTTTGCCAGAAGGTAGAGGATGTGACAGGACATGGCAGGGCTGCTGGGGATGGAGAAAGTAGGATTGTCCTGATTGTGAAGAGGCTTCAGTGCCTATTATTCCTCTTGTGAATTCCATGCCATATCAGAGCCCATTTTTGTTGTTTCTGGTGGTTGGGATCACCATCTGGAAACTCCTAATAATCCTATTTCTTAAGCTAAATTGTTTGTGGAAGTATTTCCCACAAAGTCTTTGACTTTTCCATTTGCATATCTCAATAACTTTACTGTGACATAGGATATCCTGGGAGTATTAATTTGAGCCTGTCAACTCTGAGATTTTTAGAAGTGAGACAGCCAAAGATTTGTTCAGTCCTCATGCCATATCTTGACATGTGGTTTGAGTAATAGTATCTCCCATTGGGAAGGATAAATGCCCTGGTAACAGACCTTTAAAATTCTGGAAGTAAAGCAGGGGACTTTGGAGACAGCCTCTTTTATCCCCAACTTTTTATCCTCCATATCTTAGCATTGTAATTGTTTAGCTAGGGACTGCTCTTCTGCTTCACAAGAGAGGTCAAACCAGCATTAAGGAGAGAATGATGACTTCTAATACAGTTTAGAGCAGGTTCCTTAAGCCTAATTGTGCATAAGAATCACGTGGAGTGGAGTGCTTATTACTCTCACTCAGTAAGTCTCTGGGAGGCAATTGAGGGTTTGCATTTCTCACAAGCTCCAAAGGGAAGCAGATTTCCCTGGTTTGCCAAGCACTGTGAATAGTACAAGTTCTGGGAACACATCTCTAGGACTGAGTTAAGCACTAAAGGAGTTATTATTAAATAGAGTAATGTCTTTGGTTCAAAAGATAGATGCAATTCCCACTAGTTTCCAACATTTGTGGGGAGAAATGATTTGCCTGGTATATTTTCCTTTGTGGTTTAATTACTTTTCCCTTTAGAGAAGGCTCACAGGAAGTCATCCAAATTGTGCCAAACCCTGGAGGGATTGGAGTGAAAAAAATTTAAGTGACTGTATTAAGGCAAACCAAATTGGTCTTATCAAGAATCTAAATTGCAATGAGAAGAGAACTGGTCTTGTTAAATATTCCAAATAATTTAGAGACCAATCCTCCAATAGTGCTAGAAATTAGAGGAACTGGCTCAGTCTTCAGTACTGCCAAGAATCGTGAAGATTTAAAAGAGAATTTGGAGCTGGAGGATGTTAAAGCCAGATGGAAAGGCAAGAAGGGCATTCTGTCTCATTCTGGACAGCTCGTGTCTAGATTAATCTACTTGGTTTTGAGGCCCACTTGGGGAGAGAAATGGGACTAAGGGAAGCAGAGAGGAACAGGGTGATGAGATTCAAGTTCATGACTAAGGAGAAGCAGACATACAAAAAGAGGAAGTTTGGATTGGAGAATAAGGGGAGTGTATTACCTCTGTCTTTAGATATAGTAAGAGCTTGTGGAAGAGAGATTTGTCTTGTTCTGTATTGCCGCAGTCTGGCTGGGCACAAAATCACGAGCCACTCACAGCCTTGTAGATTCAAACAGCAATTCTTTATTCCTGAACTCACACCGGCACTCTACAAGCACATTCTGGGGGAAATCCACACTCTCCACTGGGCTCTGAATCCCAAAATACTCTCTGAATCCCGCGAGAACTCAACGGGAACTCAAGGCGCCTGAGGCATCAGGATACGCCCTATTCCCAGCAGGAATCACCTTAAACCTGGAACCGCCCTAAACCCGGATTGTTCTAAACCCCAATCCGCCCTAAACCCTGATCCACCCTAAACCCAGATCCGCCCTGGTCCTTGAGCAAGGTCACCTTTCATGCAAAGTCACTGCAAATGAGCTGGGTCCACAATGGAGAGTCCTTCCTCTAAGCAACATGGGGTAGGCTGACAAAGAAATTGCCATGCATCATTCCTACTTGGCAATGGCTCTCAGCACTGTATCACTGGGGTGGAAGTAGGACATGGGTAAGTTTCAGGTCAAGGTAAAGAGAGTATTAATAAAAAAATTGAATGTTCTACCATAGATCCAGCTGCCTGAAAAGGTGGGGAGTTCTTGTTAGAGATGTGTATGCAGCTGACCATCACTTGGAAGGTGTTGCAAGAGGGACTCAAGCTGATATGCGTGGATCCATCAAATTCTGGGAGATTCTCTAATTTCTCTATCTTCTTTTTTGCCAACCTTGTTGGACAGGAAATGTAGGCAGTCAAATGTGATCATGAATTGCCTAAAGGCAAAAGGAACCACATAGTCTTTTTGCCTTTTGTGGTGTGACATTCTGTTATTTTCCCAATTACCATCCCATCAAACCTGCTGGGTTTGGTCTGACACAGATCCTTAAGCACAGTGGCAGTAAAACTGTGTAAATGTTTATAACAGCCTTTCTCACCCCATCAGGGGATGAAGAAGGTTTGCTAGTCAGAAGCAAGGTCAAGCTGGAGAAATTTTAGATAAAGTCTAAATCCCAAGTTCAGAAGGGATGGTGGAGGAAATTGCAGAGAAGAACATGATTCATGTCATTGGGTTACTCTCTAGAGGGGGTGTGATTCCCAAATGGGCATGAACATGAGTGGAGTGGAGAGATAGTGTTTAGGAAATCATTGTGATAAATTATCATTAATAAGCTCCTGTGAGCAGAGGAACAGTATGACAATCTGGCAGAGGCGCATAGGTGATATAGCAATGGTGTCTATCTTAGGCTTCTCAGGCAACCATAACAAAATATCACAGGCTGGAAGGCTTAAACCACAGAAATTTGTTTTCTAACACTCTGAGGGCTAACTCTGCAAGGAACTGTCAGAGTTGTTTTCTGGCAAATCCTCTAGTTATGGCTTTCTAGCTGCTTTCTTGCTGTATTCTCATGGCTTTTTTTTTTCCTGTGTGCAAGGAAAGAGAGATTCCTGGTATCTTTTCCTGTTCTTGTAAGCACACCAGTCCTATAATATCATAAGGCCCTACCGTATGACTTCCTTTAATCTTATTATATCCACTATGTGCCTATCTCCAGATATAGTCATATTGGGGTCTAAGGATTCAATACATAAATTTTGTGGGAAGGACACAGGACAGTCCATAATGGTGTCCAATGGAGGTCTTGTGAATATCCTTTAGGGTGACATTATTGTCCTTGTGGGAGAACAAAGGAGAGAAGGGACAGCTGTTTAGAACCAGCTGAGTGCCAGTCATTACTGATTCAGCATCTCATTTGACTCTTGCACAGCCAGTCATGAGAGAAGATGGGAGGCTCACAGATCTTACATGCACCCAGATAGTAAGGGTTAAAGAAAGTATTCCAACTGGAATTTTTAAGTTCATGCTGTTTTTGCACTGGATAGAACTTTGCCTTGAAATCCTGCTGAACACCTAGGACTATGTCTTTAAGCCTGAAGCTGTCAGTAAGACTGCTTGGCAGGTCTATGGGAGAAGTAGGGTCTGGGAGAATCTGAGAATGGGATTCAATTAGAATAAGTTATACTCCATGTATTTGTAACATGTCAAACTACACTCTATCATCATGTATATTTAAAAACAACAACAACAAAGAAGAGTGAAGTGACATGATCGAAGTTTTGCGTCGGTAGGTAACTGTCCATGTGGGTGGTGGGTGAAGTGACAGATAGGAGGGAGATCCATGAGATCATCTGGAAGGATATTTTGTAGTCAGGTTGTGGGGAATGGTAGGCAGCCAAGGGTGATATAAATAATGCTAGATTCAATGACATTATGAAGGTAGAGTCAGCATTTTGGTAAATGATTGTGAGCTCTGGGGTCAAAGGAAGGAGAGCAGAAAAAACTGAGGATGTGTCTCTGACAGAAGTGAAACTAACCTGGTCCCACAACCTTCTAGCACCCAAAGCACGCCTATCTACATTTTATCTCACTCTGATTGTTGGGCGGGAACAGGACAGCCTGAGATGTCTTAAAGTCCAACATCTCCCTTCAAGTGAGGGATATTAGACAGGACCTCTTGAATTTAAGATTAATCTAATCCAGTTAATCATTCTGATAATTAAGTTCTAAATTGTCCATAATAGTATGGCATTAGGCTTAATAATTTATCAAGTGATTGATGATAAATGAAAAGATAATGCATCAGGACTGGTTATCATTAGGACATTTCCTCAGAGTAAACAGTATTTTGGGAGATACATGTTTTATTCTAGATTTGGGCCATTTTAGGAACATTCTGTTTATTAAAAGTAGACTTTTATCCCCATCAAGCTTTGAATAGACACAGGCTGATATCTCTAAACTACCTGCTTTCCCAGCTTCCTCATTCTAAATGAATGGCATCTACTCAGTTACTCAAATCTAAATCATAGAGTTACTCTTTCTCCTATCAAATTCATCAATAAAGCCTGTTGACTTTGTAAAGCCTACCCACAACCTCTCTGCTTGACTTTATCTCACTCCTACCAACCTAGATAAACCCACCATCCATCCTTACCTAGATGTAGAGATAGCCTCACACCTGGTTTCTCAGTTTTCTCCTCACCCCTCCAACCCTATACTCCACACATAATTTAGATATCCTTACAAACAAATCAGATCTTGTCAGTCCTCTGCTTAAAACCCTCTACTGGCTTCCCATCTACTTAAAATAAAACCCACTTCTCCTGTCCTGGCTTACCAGCATCTCCATTACCCAGCGCCTCCTGACTATTCAGGCTCATCTCACACCACCTTCTTCCTGGCCTACCTTACTCCACTCTCCTCTGGTCTTTATGCCTCTCAACCAACCATGCATGCCTCTCCCACTTGGAGGTTTTTGCTTTGTTGGAATGATTTCTCCCTGACCTCTGCACAGGTAGCTTGTATCCTTTAGATCTCAATTTAAAGATTGCCTCCACCAAGGGACTTTCTCTGACACTTAACCTCTCTGTCATGCTCCCCCTACTTTATTCCCTTTGCAGCACTTAACCACTCTCTGACCTTTCTTTCTGTGTTCTTTATTTACTATGCTTCTTGTGAATATTCTCATCTATGTTATTTGTGGCTCAATCTCCAGTGTCTAGAATAGCACTAGACACATTTAATAGCTGCTAAGTTAACATTGTTTGGGTCAATGAATGAATGCATTTACACCACTGTTTCCTTCTCATCATTCTAAGGCCTCCTTTTGCCTGGGCCTTCAGAGATATCCCTGTCCTATGACTTAGCATTTGGCACTGAGCTCCATCTGCCTTATATTGGGGAAATGGGCTGGTATAGTTAGGACAGTTTCTTGGAGTAATCTCTCTTTGGGGAAATACATATTTTCTTCCAGATTTGGATCTTTTTAAGGAAAATAAACAAACAACTGCAAACATCCTTCTATCTGTTTAGCAAAGATGGGGATAATTATGCAGATGGTCCCTAACTTATGATCACTTAACTTAATAATGCTTTCAACTTTATTGTGGTATGAAACTGTGCCAATACAACCATTCTGTTTTTCACTTTCAATACAGTTTTTAATAAAATATACCAGACTGAGTTGTGATGTTCAACAGGTCAGGTGCATTAAATAAATGCATTTTGGACTTAAAATATTTTCAATTTAGGATGGCTTTATTAGGACATAACCACATTGTAAGTTGAAAAGCATCTGTATATATTTTGTACTTATCAAATGATTTTGTTCCTTATGCTCCTGCTTATAGGAAGACTCTAGAACTCTCTGGAGTTATTCTGGATCTCAGATGCAATTGAGTTGGTGGCACAGTATTAGGATTGGTCAGTGCAAGATCCCTCCTATTTCATTTGGTATTTTCTTCTGTGACTCCTATTCACAGTCACATTCTCCTTTCTCCTTTTAAATTTCCACTCTTGGGTATTTAAATAAGTCCTTCCAATCTGAATTCTAATCTATGTCTTTAGATATGTATATCCTTGCAGTGTTTTGTGCATTTTCTGTACAATCTCAACACCCGCCCCCCACCGTTTTTCAGTACCGAAGATTGAGCTCAGGGGCACTCAACGACTGCCCCACATCCCCAGCCCTATTTTTTGTATTCTATTTAGAGACAGGGTCTCACTGAGTTGCTTAGCACTTCGCTATTGCTGAGGCTGGCTTTGAACTTGTGATCCTCCTGCCTCAGCCTCCCGAGCTGCTGGGATTGCAGATGTGCACCACCGTGCCCCTTTTTAAAAATAAAAATACTTTATGGATTTAGAAAATTTGTGTTATTATTAATATTATCTTTTGCTACTTGACACCACATGAAATTACATAGTTTAGTAGGAATCACTCTGAAATTATCAGCTCCATGCCCTAGTAGGAATCACTCTGAAATTATCAGCTCCATGCCCCTTATTCTTTGATAAGGTGACCAAGACCCAGAGGCTTCTTTTAAATAATTCCTTTTAAGAACATTATCTATATTTACTGAAAGCCAATGTTGGACAAGGCTCTAAGCCCCCAGGCATGCTGAGAACACAGACATGAATGGTACAGGCCCTGAATGCAGGGGACTTTTAGAAGATCCTGGCATGATGTATGTCTTCCCATCATCTTCACTAGTGGACATTAGGCTCACAAAAGACTTACAGATGATCTGATATGGGGATCATCTGCTCTTTTGCCAATTCTTTCCTTTCATCTCCACTATTTCCCAAGTCCCCAAGTCTGCCTTGGGAACTTGTGGTATCAACAAATTCTAGCACAGTCAAAGTTTCAGTTGTCCCCTTTTGGCTGGCATGTTTCTTCTTTCTTTGGCCTACCCGGAATGTCCCAGTCATGTATAGAGTCTTCACCTGACTTTATCTTTGTGTTTCCAGATTGGAGCCTCTCTCTTCGCCAGTAACATTGGAAGTGGCCACTTTGTGGGGCTGGCTGGGACTGGAGCAGCTTCAGGGATCGCCACTGGAGCCTTTGAATGGAATGTGAGTAGCATCAGGGTCACTGTGTTGGAGAAGTGGAAAAGAACCTGTACCCGTCTGTTTTGAGTTATTATTATGAAATACCAGATGTCAGCTGAAGATGAGATTTATTCAGCTCATGGTTTTGAAAGTCAAAAGTCCAAGCAGCATGTTGCAGGTCCTTATGAGGGACCCACTTGACTGTGGCATCTCCTGGTGGAAGACAATAGCAGCATTGTGTGTGAGAGGTAATATCACCCAAAATAAGAAGACAGAGAGATGGGTGGGGCCAGAGTCAGGCATTTAAACACTTTCTATAACTACCAAGGGGTCACTCCAGAACTACCTTAATCCCTTCCATGAGCAGCACCCACAGTGACCTAAGAACCTCATACTATGCTCCACCTCATACTGTGTTCCACCACCTCCCACTATGCTGAGGACTAAGCCTCTAATACATGAAATTTTAGGGGACATACTAAACAATACCCAAGCTATAGCAGAACCTTAGTACTTAGCCAGGTCAATTGATGTCCAGAGGAGCTTCAAATACTAGGGGACTCCTCAGAGCCATCCTGGGATGCAGATGGAGGAGCATGGCTTTAGGAGCCCAGGCATTCTGTTTTCCTTCCACCAGAGTAGCATGGGAGATACACTGGAAGGATGGCAAGAGTATTTTTTCTCTTTCCTTTTGGTGTTAAAAAGATGAGGCCCCAGTACCTTTCTAGCCATGTTAGAAGTTTGGAAATGCTTATCACCAGATATTATTATTATTATTCTCTAAATGGTATTTTACCCCTGTGTAATACAAGGAAGAGTCAAAGGAGATCTCAGTCCTCTGGCTGGGGCCCAGGGCTGTGATGATAGCAATAGCTTTCTGGGTTTCCTCTGCTGTTGCCCAGTTTCTGTTTTTTTGGGCCAATTGGGCAACTAAGGCATCCTACAGTCTCTAATGGCCACCTAAGAGTTGTTCTTCAGTTCAAAAAACAAAGTGCTGAGTGATTTTTCTGCAGCAGCTGAGGGGTCCTTCAGGTAAGTAGGGATGGGTTAAGGTTCTTCCTGATTTGAATCTATCTCTTCTTTTGGTTTCAGGCCCTGTTTTTGGTGGTTGTGCTGGGCTGGATATTTGTTCCCATTTACATAAAGGCTGGGGTAAGTACCCACTCTGTTGTTCCATTCCCTGCTGATACACACACACACACACACACACACACACACACACACACACACGTGAATTTCATCCTTCTGGATGACAGAGGAGACTTTGTGGAATAAATGGCAAAGATAACCTGTGTTTGCTTTTAGTTCTTGGTTGTAAAATAGTTCATGGATCCCTGTTGTGGCACTGAACAGCACCCCTGGCTCTTTTCTGTCAAGACTCATGACTCTTCCCTCTGAGAAGGTTTCCTAAGAAATACCACACTATTCAAACCCCTCTGAAACATCCTGTCCCCTCACTCTGGGTGTGTCCTGTACTACACGGCCATGCATTTGCTCTTGATGTACAACTATGTCAATGTTCTGCCTCTAGAAAGGAAGCAGATTGAGAAAAAGAACTGTGTTTCCTCTTTATTTATGTACATCAGTAGTTCTTATTTGCTGAGCATGCAGCTGGTACTCAACCATCAAATGCATCCTTGGTCTCCTGACTATGTCTCTCAGACATTTTACATACCTGTTCAGTGAGATATAATGAGCACCTCCTATATGTAAATTTACATATTAGGAGCTAAAAGCAATGTGGGAAAAACAGGGAGGGTGCTATATCTTCTATAGACTCTATAGACATGTTTGGTTCCAGAGGACAAGAGGCTCGGATCAGAGAAAGTAATATCAAAAGTGTGATTAGAATTTGCAGGAAGGAACTGGGAGAACATTTGGGCAGACTTACAGCTACAATACTTGGCACTGCCTATCTGAAGAGCATAGTGAAGTTCACACCCAATCTAGTTGACTAGTTTGGTACACTGGCAAGATGCCATCCATGTTATGATGTCTTGTTTTTCAGTAGGTGCTCTATATAGGAATATGTCTCTCTCTATATGTCTATATCTATATATACATTTCCCCTCCTCTTTAGGACAATGATCTGTTTCCTTAGTTAAGTCCAGTTATGTATTCATTCAAAAACAGGTGTTTATTTGGCACTTTCTATGTTCTGGGATAATGCCTAACTACTCCTATAGTGATAGGGCAGGTGAGATTGAAATGAGCAAATGGCTGAATGTCTGTGGTCACCTGGCCACTTTGCAGATTTCCCAGGCCAACAAGGATAATGAATCCTTGACCATACTATTATGACTCTAACACCAAGATGGCTCTCATTTTTCTGTGTTCTCTGGGCTCTCTGGTCACTCTAGCTGGTGTTGACCTCTCTTGCATTCCATGCAGGTGGTGACAATGCCAGAGTACCTGCGGAAGAGGTTTGGAGGCAAGCGGATCCAGATTTACCTTTCTGTTCTGTCCCTGCTGCTCTATATATTCACTAAGATCTCGGTGAGTACGCTGCACTGTGGACTGGGCCCTGGCTGCCTCCGAAGCTGCCCACTGTCATTCACCAAGAGGCAGCTCTATGTGTCTCTATGAACTTGGTTCCATAAGCTTTCTTGCTGCTCAGGGTAAAGTCCTGTTTCATGCATCAAAGAGCCAGTGAAGTTTAGTGGAACTCCTTGTTCCCCACTGTGGCACAGGTTGGGAACATAACTGGTTTACGAATTTTCAGTGAAAGCTGTTCTTAATAGAAAATTAAGAGGGAGTTAAGGAATTAGGTATACCATAAGATCCAGCAATCTCATTTGTAGGTATATATTCAAAGGAAATGAAATTAATATGTCAAAAAATTCAGGGCAGATGAAGTAATATCAGAATGTGATTAGAATTTGCAGGAAGGAACTGGGAGAACATTTAGCAGACTTACAGCTATAATCTTTGGCACTGTCTAGGTGAAGAGCATGATGAAAGTCACATCCAGCCTAGTCAACGTGTTTGGTACAAATTTGAATTTTTGAATATGTCAAAAAACAAAACAAAACAAAAAAACAAACTCTCATGATAATTGCAACATGATTCATACAGTCAAGACATGGAATCAACCTAAGTACCCATCAACAAATGAATGGGTACAGAAAATGTGGAATATGTTCACACAATAGAGTACTATTTAGTTTTTCTCCTTTTTCTTATCCTACCCCATCCAGCGCCAAAGGAGAGATTAAACCAATCTCAGCATTTTGCAAAAGATCTGCCCTGGCTAATATCTGAGGATTTGGATTTGAAGTGAGTCTTTACTGTAGCTAAGCAGGGCATTGGGGAAAAATAAAAAAACAGTTGCCAGTGCTTTCATTTTTCTGATTACTTAAAGCTGAGACAACAACATAATTAAGTAACATTTGCAACATACATAAACAGAGGTAGAATACGAGTATTCATATATCTAGTGTTAATCATTTGGCTTTAAAAATTATCAATATTTTGCCATTTTTCAGCAATATTTTACAACAGATCCTAGAGATCATGTCATTTCTCTGTAAATTCTTCAGGATGTACCTTTGGCTTCCTAAATTCATAACTATTGTGCTATAATAATGTCTACCTAAAATTATAGTGATTTCAAAATTTAGGTTGTTTAATAGCTATTCCATAACCAAAATTTCCTGATTATCTCAAAACACTCTCTTAATTAGTTAGTTTGACTCAGAATCCAAATGAGGTTGTGTTTGGTTATTCTTTCTTTAAAGAAAATCTACCAGGATTATTTTTGCTTTCTGTATTATTACCCTCCTGTCCTGGCCTACGTGTACATGTTTTAAAAAATTTAGGTTTTTTCCTGCCTTTTTGTTGTTCAGTTGTAAAACATCCTTGTATATTCTGGATCCCAGATCCTTATCAGATATGTAACTTGAAAATGTGTTCCCTTATTCTGTAGGTTGTTTTTCACATTATTAATAATATCCTTTGATGCACAAATGTTTTAAATCTTGGTGAAGTTCAATTTATCTATTTTCCTTTTTTAATCCTTTTGGTATAATTTCTAAGATTCCATTGCCAAATCCAAGGTTCTGGAGATTTGTCTACACGTTTTCTCCTGAGTTTCATAGCTTCAGCTTTTACCTTCAGGTTTCATCTCTATGGAGTTAATTGTTGTGTTTGGTGTGAGATAGGCATCCAACTCCATCCTGTGGCCCGTGAATATCCACTTCTCCCAGCACCATTTGTTGAAGAGATGGTTGTCTCCCATGAAAGGCTTTGAACATGCTCTCATTGATAAAGCTGATAGGGTTTTGTCTCAGGAGTTGGGACTGACAACCAGAAGTCACTCTCCCTCCTTTCTGACTGCTCTCCTACTGTCCTTGACCTGTGCCAGCCTTCTGACTAGTGCTTTTGTGCTTTCTCCACTATTAGGAGGATTCTCCCTCCTTTTCATTCTCCTCTTCTCCTTCAGGGTTAGTTTTTAGCTACAAGATGAAAACTCTGGCCTTTTCAGTGTTATTGCACTGGATGTCAGACTGGCCTAGACTGGAAAGTCCTGGTAGAGCTGAAGACATCAGACCCCAGCTTCATAAGGGAGGGGAGGGCTTAAGATGAGAAAAAGGCAGATAAGCAGGAGGGTGGAAAGGTCACTCTAAAAGTAGCAGGAAGCTGGTGATGGAATTGCCCCTCAGTCCAGCTTGTGAGGTGGTACCACTCTCTTGAGCACATAGAGAAGGGTAATGGGTTTCCCCTTTTCAGAGGCAAACATTCTCCAAGTCCACAGTTCAAGCTGGTGAAAGTCTATTGACTGCAGTTGCCATGGAAAGGGCACTCTTTGCCCTTGGAGCTGGTGTAGGGGTAGTCATATAAATAAATGGCCAACCTCTCTTCCTGCCTTTCCTGTCACCCCACCTATTTTTCAGGTTACTGATTAAACCTCCTTGGATTGAGAGTCCCCAGGTAGGTGAGGGGCATCCTCTTTCTGCTCAGATCTTGATGAGGAATGTTTCCTAGCATCAGTTTTTTCCTAAATTTTGCTTTTGAATCAGGGCATGGCATTGTCTGTTGCCTCTCTGTATGATTCCTGGTGCTCTCTACTAGAAGCCCTAATAAACATCATATTTGTTTCATCTGTTGCCCAAACATAATCCCTTGACAAATGCTTAAGAAGGATGATAGCTGCTCTTAGTGCCAGTATTTTTATTTAGTCTTCAGTAGGGCCTTTACTTCCACTGTCTCTTGTTCTCATAAGTGTACCACATTGTTAGGGATTTCTTTTTTTACTTTTCACTTCATGGAAGAGAAAATGAAGCCTCAGAGAAGTTAGGTGATTTTCCCCATCTAGCATAAGGCAAAGGCAGGATTGAAATCTGGGTCTCCGTAGTCTCAAAGTCTGTGGTTTCACGCTTTTGCACTGTGGTTACATAAAATGAAGGTGGAAAATGATGAAATGGGATAGATCAGCTAGTTCTATGTCCTAAGCTCTCATTTTATAGATGGGCAAATGAGGCTTAGGGAGGGAAAGGGACTTTGGGGGGTTAAAGAGGAGCAGAATCAGGATGAGAAGCAGGTTTCTTGACACTGATTTAAATCTTTTGACCTTATGTGTCTTCTTTCTTTCATTCCTCCAGTACAGAGAGGGTTAAAACTTAAGACTGCATGGAAAATTAAGGGAAGCAGTTAAATGAATCTCATAATATAAACGAGTTGGTGAGAGAAGGATCTGAAAGGACTGTGACAAAAAAACATCAATTGTACGCTGGGTGTGTGGAGGTCCTGAAGGAGGGAGGTGTGTGCAGAGAGACAAGGCTTTGGCTGTACATTTGGCTGGCTTCAGGTTTACCATGGGGCGCAGAACTTGAAATTTTATAAAGAAATACATACACAGAATTCAGACATGAAAACAAAAGAAATACATTGATGTCAATTGTACCTGCTAGGAGCCCAGTAGACAGGAGTGCAGGGATCATGAATAAAAGAAAAGAACTATTAGTTAATAAAGTAACTGAGTATACTAGTAGTAGGTATAGTTTGTATTACACACAAAGATTAACTAATTTGTGTATTTGTGTGTGTGTGTGTGTGTGTGTGCAGACGATTTGTGATAGATGACAAGAGAGGAGAGAAGGCCTTGTGGGATCCATGTACAAACCAAGAACAGCTAGAGACTTGCCAGGTAGGTTTTGAGAAGACACAGAAATTCAATATGTATAGAATTGGTGGTGGACAGCAAAGCATATTGCAGGTGTGTGGGTAGTGGTGGCGTGGAGCCTTTGCTATGGCTGCCATCTTGAGGTCATATTCTTTCCAACTCAGAGACCCTGAACTGATTGTCTTTCTATGAACTTCTGCATTTTATTGGTTCCTTTGAACACCTTCCTTATCAAGCTCTGAGAAGCATTTTGTTTTGGAGGTTTCCTGGCATGGTGCATCTTATTCAAATGTGTACAATCACTTGAGATAAAGCCTCAGATTTTATGAATTACATGTGATAACTGAATGTCCTTGTTTGTATTTCCCTAAGTTATTATCACAGATCATGACTGCAATGAACTTTTACTGCAACTCTGGTGTCCATTTGGGATCCTTGGGTAAAAAAAAAGCTTTGGCTTTTGCTTAAGGTTTGAATGCTTATTACCTTGGCTGTTCATGTTCACAGATAGAGAAATTTGAGCAATGATGCTTCTCCATCTGAAACCTCATTGCCAGGTAGGATTTATTGGGTGCTCAGTTACATCTTAGAACCAGAATGGACAGCAAACACACATGACAAATCACAGCATCTTAAAAACATCCTCACTGAAGCCAAACAACCTACAGAAGGTTCACCAATATCAGACTCAGTTACTCCCAAATATTTTCTAGCTGGGGTCTGAATTTTTATTTTTTCCTAAGAGTCCCATGGAAACTGATCAGCTAAACTTTCAAAGCCCTTGGGAGAAACCAACCTACTATTTGCTCGTGTAAATAACATTTTCTTTTTTTTTAATTTTATTTTCTTTTTTTTATTAGTTGTTTAAAACATTACAAAGCTCTTGACGTATCATATTTCATACATTTGGTTCAAGTGGGTTATGAACTCCCATTTTTACCCCATATACAGATTGCAGAATCACATCGGTACACATCCACATTTTTACATATTGCCATACTAGTGACTGTTGTATTCTGCTATCTTTCCTATCCTCTACTATCCCCCCTCCCCTCCCCTCCCATCTTCTATCTCTACCCCTTCTACTGTAATTCATTTCTCTCCCTTGATTTTTTCCCCTTTCCCCTCTCATATTCTTATATGTAATTTTGTAATGAGGGTCACCTTCCATTTCCATGCAATTTCCCTTCTTGCTCCCTTTCCCTCCCACCTCCCGTCCCTGTTTAATGTTAATCTTTTTCTCATGCTCTTCCTCCCTGCTCTGTTTTTAGTTGCTCTTCTTATATCAAAGAAGACATTTGGCATTTGTTTTTTAGGGATTGGCTAGCTTCACTTAGCATAATCTGCTCTAATGCCATCTATTTCCCTGCAAATTCCATGATTTTGTCATTTTTTAGTGCTGAGTAATACTCCATTGTGTATAAATGCCACATTTTTTAATCCATTCATCTATTGAAGGGCATCTAAGTTGGTTCACAGTCTAGCTATTGTGAATTGTGCTGCTATGAACATCGATGTAGCAGTATTCCTATAGTACACTCTTTTAATGACTTCAGGGAATAGTCCGAGAAGGGCAATAGCTGGGTCAAATGGTGGTTCCATTCCCAGCTTTCCCAGGAATCTCCATACTGCTTTCCAAATTGGCCACACCAATTTGCAGTCCCACCAGCAATGTACAAGTGTATCCTTTTCCCCACATCCTCACCAGCAGTAAATAACATTTTCTTGGAACACAGAAAAGCCCATTTGTTTATGTTGTCTATGATGCTTTCAGGTTTCACCTGCAGAGCTGGAATAATGATATGGCTTGGAAAGCTGAAAATATTTCATACCTGACTCTTTACAGGGAAAAAATTGCCAATCCCTGAACCTAGAGGACTATACTTTTCTATTTCACTTTGAGTTGATTTTCTTTAGCAACATCAGGGAAATTTCCATCTCTCTCCCTTTTTTCTTTTCTCTTCTTCCTTTTTTCTTTGCTTGCTTCCTTCCTTTTTTCCTTCTTTCCTTTCTTTTTTCTCTTTTTCTTAAGGCATTTAACATTAGTGTAGGAAAGGAGCAATCTTGGATGATTACATGTGAAACAAATTACCTCAGAGGATTATAGAATACTCCTTTTATATCAAAGCTATGTATTATTCAAATATGCATGATCACTTGAGATAAAGCCTCAGTTTTATGAATTGCCACAGTCTGGCTGGGCACAAAATCACGAGCCACTCACAGCTTTGTAGATTCAAACAGCAATTCTTTATTCCCGAACTCACACCGGCCCTCTACAAACACGTTCTGAGGCAATCCACGTTCTCTGCCAAGTTCCACGTTCTGGATCCCAAAAACTCTCTGAGAGTGAGAACTCAACTGGAACTACTGGAGCGGGCACGCCTGAGGCAGTAGGATACGCCCTATTCCCAGCAGGGTACACCTTAAACCTGGAACCACCCTAAACCCAAGGAGAGCCCTAAACCCTGATCCGCCCTAAACCTGGATCGGCCCTGGTCCTTGAGCAAGGTCACCTTACATGCAATGTCACTGCAAAATGTCTAAGGCAAGTCCATTTTACCACGAGTCCTTCCTCTAAGCAACATGGGGTACGCTGGCAAGGAGATTGTCATACCTACTTGGCTAATGGCTCTCAGCATCTCCCCCCTTCTGATTAATTAAACAACAAGCAATGTGGCTTAAGGACCGTGCCTGGTAGGTTGCTTGTCGTTTAAAGAACCTCACCCCCCCACTGGCACCAAGGCCAAATTTGGGGGCCAACAGAGGTGAGGCAAAGAACCTCACCCCTCCCCACTGGTGCATAGACCTATCCACAAGTATGGCTGTATGCTGGACCGGTAGTCAGTGACGGGTATGATCCAATTGCAGTGGTATCAACCTAAGACAGGAGGCTGACACCTAAAGGTCAGTTTTCCGATGACGGGTAAGAACCATATGTTGAGTTGGACAACCTACCAGGCACGGTCCTTAAGCCACATTGCTTGTTGTTTAATTAATCAGAAGGGGGGAGATGCTGAGAGCCATTGCCAAGTAGGTATGACAATTTCCTTGCCAGCGTACCCCATGTTGCTTAGAGGAAGGACTCGTGGTAAAATGGACTTGCCTTGGACATTTTGCAGTGACATTGCATGTAAGGTGACCTTGCTCAAGGACCAGGGCCGATCCAGGTTTAGGGCGGATCAGGGTTTAGGGCTCTCCTTGGGTTTAGGGTGGTTCCAGGTTTAAGGTGTACCCTGCTGGGAATAGGGCGTATCCTACTGCCTCAGGTGTGCCCGCTCCAGTAGTTCCCCTTGAGTTCTCACTCTCAGAGAGTTTTTGGGATCCAGAACGTGGAACTTGGCAGAGAACGTGGATTGCCTCAGAAAGTGTTTGTAGAGTGCCGGTGTGAGTTCGGGAATAAAGAATTGCTGTTTGAATCTACAAAGCTGTGAGTGGCTCGTGATTTTGTGCCCAGCCAGACTGCGGCAATGAATTACACATGATGAGTGAATGTCCTTGTTTGTGTTTCCTGGGGCTATTATCACCATTGTTCTCAGGGCTATTACCATACCACTATTATGGTGTATTTCCTATACAGTCCTCTGCTTTTCTAAATAAAAATAATTTAATGAAACATTTGAAACATACAGAAAAGCAAAAGAATGATCATATGGCAAACACCTTAATATCTGTCCACTCAAATTTTATATGTCTAACTATATATTATTTATTTATTGTGGTATTGGGGATTGAATGGAAGGGAGCTTTACCACTGAGCTACATCTTCTCCACTGCTCTTAGCTTTTTTTTTTTTTTTCATTTTGAGACAAAGTCTCATTAAGTTGCTGCAACTGTCTTTGAATTTGAAATTCTCCTGAGTCACTGAGATTACAGGTGTGTGACGACACACCTGACACAATTTATCATTTTTAAAAAGAAATAAAACATAACTTATATGTATCCTTTTCTCTGATCTTTCTCTTGATCCCAGTTCCCTCCTTCCTAAAAGGTAAACCTTAACTTGAACTTCATATGTATTCTTACCATCTTTATTTTTATATTTTTACTACACCCCCCACACCCATTTATCCTTAAAGAATATTTTAAAAATTTCTGCTCCACTTTGGAAACTGCAAGGCATTTAAGAAAATCTTAGGGTGGGAAAACACCCATAATCCTATAATAATACAAACATTTATTTTCATATTTCGATATTTTCTATATTTTGTGTATTCTTTTATTATAAAGATACAATCAGAATGTGCACACTGCCTGGGATTTAGCTCAGAGACAGAGCACTTGTTAGCTAGTGCAAAGGGTTGGATCTCCAGCAAATTTCTCCTACATGTACAAAAAAATTACATCATTTTGTTATGCTTCCCCTTGCTCTTAGCAAAAATTTTAAACATTTTTCAATTTTTGACTTCAGCATTATTACATTTAGGGTATGGAGAACATAACTGTTGATATCTAAATTTCAGCAAACTATTTAAAAATAACTGGTAGACACAAAACTCTCAACAGTGTTCACCTTTGGGCAGAGTGATGATTTTTCAGCATTTAATATTTTACTTTTCAATACATAACTTCCCATATTGTTTGTTTTAAAATCACACACATTATTTTATTTAAAATTTTATTTTATTTTAAAAGTCAATTTTAAAAAAATGGTTAAAATGACTTTACAGAAAATATCACAGAAAAGTGATTCCTTACTTTTCAATGTTGTTTTGAGGATCAAAATAACATGGGCATCTGGAAGTCCTTAGTAAACTATAAAATTCTCTGGAAAAGTATGTGTGTGAGGAACCTAGTAGTGAAGCACAAAATTAGAGCATCAAGAGACACCCAAAGACTAATGCCAGAAACCCCAGGATAAAGTGAGTTCACTCAAATGCAGTCACTTTCATGATCTCAGCTATCATAACCCCAGGCGTTTCTGCTGATATTTGGGGTTTCAAGGGCAGAATCTATTTTGGAGTTGGGAATGACTCATGGGAGAAAGAATTTATTCACCAGGGAGGTTTTCTTAGAATTCTTTATCTTTACTATATGGAAATAGAATGTCATAGAACAAGATTTCTATGAGTTCAACACTTCAAGAAGTCTTTATAAACTTCATTTTTAGAATTATCTTGGGGTTGTGTAATACTTGTCTGAGACTAATGACGGTAAGGCAAATATTAATGAGAGAATCACAGTCTACAATGATATGTTATCCTAAAGCACTAAAAATTACCTTCCATGGAAAAAAAGCCAATTGTGGGCATTTCTAAGGCAATAGTAGCAGCCTCTTTTTATAGCTCATTTGTGTTTGTTAGCTAATCCACCAAATCAAAAGTGTGTGAATTTGACAGCATCCTGCTGTAATCTTGAATAGGACCCCTTTAATTTACATAATTTCATGTAACTGTTTGGAGGCATGGGATGGGAGGAATTGGCATTATGAGTATTCATCACAATTTCAAATGTGCAATCAGAAAAAAGTGGTTATTTACATTTAGCAAGCAAAGAGTACAGCAGGGGTTCTTTCCTCCTCTTGGGCTGCTACAGAGGGCAGAATGCATCCATCCAGGATCTTGTTGGGGAATGTTTTCCTTGACTGCAGTCCTTTCCCATTTCCAGCCACTGAGACAACCATCTGGAGGCAGGACTTCCTGCTTTAAAGGCACTGAGAAGTAGAGAAGCAAAATGTTTTGCCTAGGGTTACTCAGTGATGTACCTAAAACTCAGGTCCTCTGACCACTAGCTTCCAGTGAGAGGGTGAATTTCTAAATCATCCTCTCTTTTCCCACCTCCTAGCTCTGCCCTATCCTCCTTCACCAAGAATGATGATAGCATTAAGTCCCTTGAATGAGAATCTTCAGGGAAGATCTGGATGACTGGAACTAAGTCATGGGTTCCTCAGAAGCCCATCTTGGGAGTGGGGGGTTGATTCATTCTCCCGGGCTCAAACATTAGCACATAAGTATGAAATTACATTACACCAAATAATAGAGGCAAATAAGAGAGACAGTAGTGAGGAGATTCCATTGGGAGGGTGTCTTGGTATGTTTTAAGTTACTGTAACAGGATACCTGAGATTGCATAATTTATAAAGATCAATTTCTTATAGTTTTGGAAACTGGGAAGTTTAAGGGCACAGCATTGGCATCTGGTGAGGGCTTCCTTGCTGTGCCTAACTTGTGGATCACATGGTGATAAGGAGCCTGGAAAGTACAGTCTCTCTTCTTGTCCTTATAAAGTCAACACTATTATGGAGCTCCTGTCCTTGTGGTGTTTTCTAATCCTAATTACCTCTCAAATGTCCCATCTTTAAATATCATCAACATAAGGATTTGGGGGTTAAGTTTTCAACAAGTGAACATTTGGAGGACCCATTCAAATCTAGCAGCAGGACAGGAGGGTGTTGTGGGGCATCTCAGCCACTAGGGAGAACTGAGGAGCTGCAGTAGAGGGGGAGAGAGGAGATGAGACTGAGAGAGGGTGAGTCCAACTCTATTGACCTGTTCCCCAGGACTCTGGCTGGGCAATTTTGCATGCCCTGAAATGATTCTGTGCAATAAAACATCTCACTCATCTCCATCTAGGGGAAGACAACCTTATTCTTTGTCTAAATGTTTGAAAAGATTCACCATGATCATTCCTTAATATTAATCTTTCCTGGTAGTGCAGTATCTTGGAGATGACATGAAAATTGATTTTGGTTGATCCTTACGCCCTCTGCTGTTGTATATTAGCAACTACATCATCCAGCCAGGTAGAAGGCTAATTATGAGAGGGCTGAGAGACACAAGAAGAAAGAGGTCATGGAAGAACTGCACCAAGAATATATTGAGTTAAGGAGAAATAAATGGAACAATTTCCCTGAAAGTTTGAGTCAAGATGAACTCCTTCTGGGTCAGGAAGATGAAATTATAATCTTTCTAAAGTTCTCTCCATTCTTCAGTTGGGGTTGGGATCCCCACTCATGGATTCTTTGGCACAAAAACTTGTGTTTGGGAATAGATCTGACAGACTTGTGTACATTGAGGTGTAAATTATGGATAATAGCTAAGAGCAGCAGTCTACAGGTGAGTTAGGAGGAACATCAATAGTTAATAGTTACTCCTTGGCAAAAGTTAAATAACTTGGTGAAGTTGTATACTGTGCTCATGTTTGCCTTCTATGGATTCACAGAAAATGACGTATACTAAAGGTTCAGAGAAGGTGTGTGGCAAAAAAATTGCCTTAACTTTTTAAATTTAGCATTTTCCACCTTTTTAACCATGAAATCCTTTTTCTGGATACAAATTATCCTCCTTAATAAAGCTTGGGAATACAGTATGCACCCTGTGGCTAACAGGCTTCTGCCACTTCTAACCTGCCTCTCCTCTTCTTCCAGGCAGACATCTTCTCTGGAGCCATATTCATCAATCTGGCTTTGGGCCTGGATATATACCTGGCCATCTTTATCTTATTAGCAATCACTGGGCTTTACACAATCACAGGTGAGTCTGTTCAAGTGAACCAGCATCTCAAGTTCAGCCCAGTATTAGGCATTTCTTGAAGAAGAGAGATACACCCAGGAAACAGTTTGAGAATGGGCATTTTCTGGGTATCTACTAGTAGTTACCTGAGTGGTCTCAGAAATCTCCAGTCGTGGCTGGGATAGGGCAACTTCTTACAGGACCTCAGGGAGAGCTTGGCCCTGCAGATTGTAGAAACAATGTGACTAAATTGGGAAGATCAGAGGAGTTTCAGGTGCAAGAATGTGAGAACTGAGAATGGAGGTAGGAATGGTAGGCCATGAGGTGGAGGCAAGGTAAGCAAGAGGATGCACTTGGCTGAAGGAGAGTGGCCACTGAGGAGTAATGGGGGCGAGTGTGGGCCATAGGCTTGATAATTCAAATGAGGTACAGAGGCCTTGGATTTGATATCATGGGGACTGGGAGCTACTGTAGGAGGGAGAAAGGGATGCAGAGGTGTCACTTTGCCTAGTTTGGGAAGCTCAAGACCAGCAATGAAACTTACAGCTGAATTGAGGCTCCATATCTTTGAGGACTAGAGTTACTCAGATAATCTGAGAAACAGTGAATGGGCATAGAAGTGGCCCTCTGAAATGTGGCAATTTGGTAATGTTCCCAGGCATCTCCCTAGTCAGCTCTTTGCTCTTCTTTGCCTTCATTTGGAAGCTACTTTCTCTTACTATAGAGCAGCCATCTCCTTTGAGCCATCCCTTGGCTTAACATAGTCAAATCATGTTCTTCAGAAACATTCTCCTTTCCCTAAGGCCTTGAGATTTCTGTGAAAAGCAGAGGTTGAGAACACACTTTTAAATAGCAGAATACTGTAAAGGGGTGTGGGGGAAAGGCAGGTTGGTGACTGGGGATGGGGAGGTTTCTCAGATTTGTGTACAAGAAGTAGAGGTTGGGATGGATGATAGGAGGCAGTCTCCCACATGAGGTCACCTATGTTGTCTTCTTGCCTGCTTAGGGGGCCTGGCAGCTGTGATCTACACGGACACCTTGCAGACAGCAATTATGCTGGTGGGGTCTTTTATCCTGACTGGGTTTGGTAAGTGGGGGAAGGGCAAGCTGAGGAGGGGGTGGGGGAAGATATACAGAGCCAGGCAAAGAAAGTTTGGCTTCTCTCCTTGCTTCCTGGCAGGCTGTGAACTTGGGCAGTCTGTGTACATTGAAGGGCAGTGGTCCAACCCACTTTGGCCATCACCCTGGGGTGCAGAGGCAGCTTCCTCATCTTGGGAGGACTCAGGTTGGGGCTCCTGTTCTCCCTTGATAGCTTCAGTCAGTTGACCCCAGTGTGGGCCTCTCTGTCTGTGGAGAAACTGAGGGGGCAAAAAGGTGATAGATGAGGCTTAATGACCATTAAGCTAAATATATCCTTACATTTTGAAGTTAAATGTCCACTCTCATGAGTTATTGACAGTATGTCATAATTTTCCTTTCAGTGTCCTTCTTTGAAAAAAATTAAATTGGCCACTTAATGTTGCCTCCCACCCCCTCATTTCTTGAAGTTTTACTTGCTTAGAAAATCCTAAAGACAACATTGGAGAGTCTATCTTTTCTCCATTGTATGTTTTTGGCACCTTTTTCTAATATAAAATAATTGTAATTTTGTGGGTTAGTCTCTGTGTCCTCTATTCTGTACCATTGGTCTACTGGTCTATTTTGTTGCCAATACCATGATATTTTTGGTACTCTTGCGCTGTAGTATAGTTTAAGGTCTGGTATAGTTGATGCCACCTGCTTTACTCTTCTTGGGAAAACTGGAAATCCATATGCAGCAACATGAAATTAAACCCCTATCTCTCACCATGTACAAAACTCAATTCAAAGTGGATCAATAACCTAGGAATACAACCAGAGACTCTGCATCTAATAGAAGAAAAAGTAGGCCCTAATCTCCATCACATAGGATTAGGCTCCAACTTTCTTAATAAGACTCCTATAATGCAAGAATTAAAATCAAGAATCAATAAATGGGATGGGTTCAAACTAAAGTTTCTTCTCAGCAAAAGAAACAATCTGTGAGGTGAATAGAGAGCCTACATTTTGGGAGCAAATCTTTACCTCTCACACATCAGATAGAGCACTAATCACTAGGGTATGTAAAGAACTCAGAAAGCTAAATACCAAAAAAACAAATAACCCAATCAATAAATTAGCAAAGGCTCTGAACAGACACTTCTAAGAATATGATGTACAATCAATCAACAAATATATGAAAAAAATGTTCATCATCTCTAGCAATTAGAGAAATGCAGATCAAAACTAAGATTTCATCTCACTCCAGTCAGAATGGCAGCTATTACGAAGACAAACAATAAGTGTAGGCAAGGATGTGGGGAAAAAGGCACATTCATACATTGCTGGTGGGACTGCAAATTGGTGCAGCCAATATAGAAAGCAGTATGGAGATTCCTTGGAAAACTGGGAATGGAACCACCATTTGACCCATCTATTCCTCTCCTCGGTCTAGTATATTTCAGGGACACAGCCACATCAATATTTATAGCAGCACAATTCACAATTGCTAAATTGTGGAACCAACCTAGATGTCCTTCAGTAGATGAATGGATTAAAAAAGTAGAATATATACACAATGAAATATTACTCAAGAAGAAAAGAGAATAAAATTATGGAATTTGCAGGTAAATGGATGGAGTTGGAGAAGATAATGCTAAGTGAAGTTAGCCAATCCCCCAAAACCAAATGCCAAATGTTTTCTCTGATATAAGGAGGCTGATTCATAGTGGGGTGGAGAGGGGGAGCATGGGAGGAATACACAAAGTCTAGATAGGGCAAAGGGGTGGGAGGGAAAGGGATGGGGCATAGAAATGATGATGGAATGAGATGGACATCATTATCCAAAGTACATGTATGAAGACACGAATGGTGTGAATATACTTTGTATAAAACCAGAGATATGAAAAATTGTGCTCTATATGTGTAATATGAATTGTAATGCAGTCTGCTGTCATATATAACAAATGAGAAAAAAATAAAAAAAAAAACAGAAAAAAAGACAACATTGAAAAGCTATGTCTAGGGATAGTTGTTAAGAGAGAGGATGTAAAATGCATTTCATTTTTAGGTGCACAAGAACTTCTATCTGGCCTGGAAAGTTTCTTATGTTCTCTGTGGTGTTCAGTTTTCCAAGAACTTTCATTTGGTATGAAAGCTCCCTAGTAAGCCCTGTGGGTCAACAAGAAATGACTTGTCAAGGGCCCATACCTGAGAGGTAGCAGGGTTCCAGATTCCTCATCTTCTTGGTTATCAAATTCCACTGCTAGGACCAGAGGTGGTAGGTCTCTGTCCAGGTTCTTACTGGTCACTGAGGATCTCTAAGCCTGTGATCTGAGTTCCAAAGACCATGGCTGACAACAGGGAGTGAGGGAAGAAGTCTTTGCATGTGATCCCATACTAAGAACTTCCTTTAAATCATTGAGATACCTTCCATTTTGTAAAGAAGTTTGTGATTAGAACACTCTCACAGTTTTTGCTTTGGATCCTCACAGTAGCCCCCAAGGGGCTGGGCAGGGTTAATAATTCCATTCTACAGTTGAGAAAGCTGAAGCACAGAATGGGAAAATAACTTGCCCAAGACCACACAGTAAGGGCTCTCTCTGGTGGTGGTGTCCTCTCAAATTCTCAGGCCCCAGAGATGAAATCTCTATCAAGAGTTGGAAATTTCAGACTGTTTTTGTACCAATGTTTTCCAGCTTTCAGTGAAGTGGGAGGGTATGAAGCCTTCATGGAAAAGTACATGAAAGCCATTCCAACCTTAGTTTCTGATGGAAACACCACCATCAAGGAAGAATGCTACACCCCAAGGGAAGACTCCTTCCACATCTTCCGAGACCCCCTGAAGGGAGACCTCCCATGGCCTGGGCTCATCTTTGGGCTGGCCATCCTCGCCTTGTGGTACTGGTGCACAGATCAGGTACTCAAGCTGGAAAGGCAGGGTAAATAAAATATCCCCAGGGCACTGCAGAGATTCCTGCCTACCTGTGGCTTGTGGGGCTGGGAAACACAGGGGAGGCCTCACATGGTCTTGAGTGGCTGAGCCCTTATGATATGGGAGTCTCAGGCCAAGGACCCAGGATGGGGAAGCTGGGATAACTGCAAGGTGTCATGGGAATTCTGGGCTGCACCCCTCTCTCACTGGGCTTTCCATGGCAGGTGATTGTGCAGCGCTGCCTCTCAGCCAAGAATATGTCTCACGTGAAGGCCGGCTGTACCCTGTGTGGGTACATGAAGCTGCTGCCCATGTTCCTCATGGTGATGCCAGGGATGATCAGCCGCATTCTCTACACAGGTAAAACCTTCTGGGAGACTCACAGACCATACTCATTTCTCTACCTCTGGATCACTTCTAAAGTCCCTAACTTCCTGCTGTGTGTAGTCTGCCCTCTTCTTGCCATGATTCCCAAGCATCATTTTCCCCTCTGATCAACAATGAGCAACTTGAGGGCAAAGACGTTGGGGGTTGTGTTCCCTGATTTCTTATGCTGGCAATTGTTTTCTCATTTTATTTTTCAAATCTTCTAAAGTCACAATATGCATCCAATTTGCCTCTTCCATTTAATAATATGTGTTCAATTATAGCTCCCACACCCACCCTAGGCTTGTCTGTCATGAAAAAAAAAATACAGTCGGTCTTTTATATTCATGATTTGCATGTCCATGTTTTCAACCAATTATGGATGGATCGAAAATATACAGAAAAAATTTTATCTATACTGAGCATGTATAGACTTTTTTGCCTTGTTATTGTTCAACATGGTACAACAAATGTTTCCATAGCATTTATATCATATTAGGTATAAGTATGCAAAAATATATACATATGTTATGCAAATTCTATACTATATATAATATAGAATACTATAAATTCTATATTATACAAGTTAGTTGAGCACCTGCAGAGTTTTGTATCCACTGGATGTCGGGTAGTGTCCTGGAACCAGTTCCCTCCAAGAACACTGAGGGAAGACTGTATAACTAACTGAATGGTTTAATATTCTAATGCATATTATACATACTTGTTTACAAAATATGCTATGGTTGAATATAGGGCAGCACTAAATGAGATATTCTTGTAGCAAGTGTTGAACAAATATTTGTTGATCTGAATCCTATACACATTTCTAGAATTCTCTCTAAGACTCTAGACCATGTTCCTTTCCCTCTGAGGCTATTTACTTTTTAATCCCAGATTTCCCATATCTCGGAGGTGGTATCCAACAATCCTGTCATGGAGGAAATCTCCTATTATTTAGACATATGACTCTACTTCTAAGAGCTGCTTAAAATAAATCTGGAGGACAAACTCTGCAGGTGCTCATGTGCCTTATATAACATGGTCTAGAATTTGCATAACCTATGCATATCTTTGTGGTTAGGAACCACAGACCACTGTGCTTTTTCAGAAGAAAACAGGTAATTATCACTGTTGAGCTGAAGAGTAGTTAGCTAAAGTCTAAAGAAAGTGTTCCCCACCATCTCACCTTAAGCATATCTTTTTTCCCCATCTTCCTCTATTTAGGAGCCATCCTTCCTCCCTAGTCAGAGGTTGGGGGTGTATCAGGACAAAATGTGTAGGGACATGTGATGGAGGTGCTCACTGCAATCTACACTTGTGTGGAACCATTTCAGGGCCCTGCGCAGAAATGTTATATTTGACACATTGTTTTAAGAACGTGAATTTTAAAAGTATTCCCCCAACGTGTGTTTGCTGATATGATTCTTTGTCTCTCCCCAGAAAAAATTGCCTGTGTCCTTCCTTCAGAATGTAAAAAATATTGTGGCACCTCAGTTGGCTGTAGCAATATCGCCTACCCCACCTTGGTGGTGGAGCTCATGCCTGATGGTGAGTCTTTCTTAAGAGGCTGATTGGGTTTAGACTCCCTCTAAATTCCTGGGTGCCTTCTGAAACCAAAAAGTTTATGAATCTCGTGGGTCAATAAGGGAAGTTTCATTCTAAGTATTTTCAGGTTTTGCACATGTCTGTAAGAATATGACTTGGTTAGGCTCTCTGAGTCCTGAGACTTGTCCATCAGTCAGGCTTGGAAAATAAATGATCTAAAAACTTATTAGGGAAAACCATGGCTCTTCCATGATCATCTAGAAAATCTTTAGAAGATCTTCAACACAGGCAATACAAATTAGTATAATCATTGTGGAAGACACTATGGAGGTTCCTGAAAAAAAAGATAGAATTACGATATGACCTAATAATCTCATTACTGGGTATATATATTTGAAGGAAATGAAATCAGTATGTTGAAGAGATAGCAGCACCCCCATGTTCATTGCAACATGGTTCACAATAGTCAAGATATGAAATCAATCCATGAACTCAATATTTGAATGGATAAAGAAAAGTGGAATATATACACAAAGGAATATTGTTTCACCTTAAAAGAGAAGGAAATTCTGTTATTATGACAGCTTGGATGAGCTTGGAGGACATTGTATTAAGTGAATTAAGCCAGACTCAGGAAGATGAATACTGCATGATAAACACAGAATGTAAAAAGTCAAGATTATAGCAATAGAGAGAATGGTGATTACCTGGGAGTGAGACAAAGGGTGGCATGATTTGGAGAAATATTGGTAAAAGAATACAAAATTTCAGATAGGAGGACTAAGTTCAAGAGATCTATTGTACAATGTGGTGACTATGGCCATTAACAATATAGTGTATGTGCTTGAAAATTGCTGAGAGCAGATTACCACAAAAAACAATAAGTATGTGAGGTCATTGATATGTTAATTAGCTAGATTTAGCCATTCCACAATCTATACATATTTCAAAATGTCATGGTGTACATGATAAATATAAACAATTTTTCTATCCATTAAAAATAAATAAAACATTCCAACAAATTAATATGAAGGCTTGAACTAAGCCTCCTAGTTACCTGGAGAATGAATTAACTTTTAGATAATTTCATGGACATATGTGGAGGAAAAATTCCAGATTTTAGTTCTAGAAGGAAGGAGTTTGAAGTTGTAGATAAGTTGTGGATGAATAAAATTCAGTGTGGCTTCTTACCATACAAGGTATGTTATCCCAAATTGCTGGAAATATAGGTGAACCCCACCCTTCTAGGCATGGTGGCACATGCCTATAATCCCAGCAAATCTGGAGGGGAGGCTGAGGCAGGAGGATCACAAGGTTAAGGCCAGCCTTAGCAATTTGGTAAGGCCCTATGCAAATTAATGAGACCCTGTCTCAATATGAAAATAATTAAAAAGAGCTTGTGATGTGGATAAGTAGTCAGGCATCCCCAAGAGTTTAATCCCCAGTACCAAAAAAAAAAAAAAAAAAAAAAAGAAAAGAAAAGAAAGAAAGAAAGAATATGTTATCCTAGAAGATTGAATCCTGAGTTTAGAATAACTAGAGTTTTGGGACTGACCTGTGAATTTGTAATTCATGTTTCATGTTGGAGAAAAAAAATCTCTTAATTATGGTTCAAGGGCTGAAAAGCTGGTTAGATTAGGAATGTTAGCACAAAATGACTGAGCTGGGTGCAAGCTTCATGGATCAGCACAACTTTTATTCAGTAATGAAATCATGCATCTGGTGGACCCACTTTCCTGATGGAAAATGAGTCAATGACCAAGGGGAAGTCTGTGTTTATATATGCTACACTGAATGATGACTTAATTATTGACAGAGCATGTCCGTTTGGGCCCTCAGGAAACAGGTTTTTCAGCATTTGAAATTTGTTATTACTAGGCAATATTATTTATTTTTATTTTTTTAAATTTATATATGTCAGTGGAATGCATTACAATTCTTATTACACATATAGAGTACAATTTTTCATATCTCTGGTTATATACATAGTATATTCACACCAATTCGTGTCTTCATGCCCATTCTTTGTATAATCATGTCCATAACATTCCACCATCATTAATAACCCCATGCCCCCTCCCTTCCCCTCCAACCCCTCTGCCCTATCTAGGAATAGAGTTCCTCTATTCCTCTCATGCTCACGCTGCCTATTCCACTATGAATCAGCCTCCTGGAGTGCTGATCTCCTTCAGGCCATGGCCAATTTTAGTTATTGTAAGATAGAGCTTTAGTTATTGTAAGATAGGAAGCTTAACTGCACTGAACTGTTTTGCAGAGATTCTTTTGCTGATATTTTAAGATCAGTTATGGTGAGGATATCTGGAGAAGCTTAATTAAGATTTTCTGTGGAGGAGGGGGTGACACTACACCAGAGTCTATGATTCTGCCTATCAGGAAGAACAGAGAGCTCTGAAAGGCTACATTCCAGGTGTGCCCTGATGGGGGTCAGAATTCATTTGCTCATTTGTAAGATTTCTTAGATATGGTACCATCTCTGAAGTATGAATTACTTCATTCCTGTGGTGAGTGTGTACTCACAGACAGACAACTAGGCTTAGTATGGGGAAGAAGGGTAATCCTGTTTCCCCCAAGATTAGAAAAGTGGAGAGATTAGGCAGGGGGAGAAGAGAAAAAACATGTCCATTTAAAAATAAGTCACAATTGCAGAGCAGCACAGGCTATATTTAAAGCATGAGTAAGACAACTGTTATGTTGTGTTTATTAGCTTTGTGTCTGTGGCCTAACAACTAAGAAAAATCAACCTAAGGGAGAAAAGATTTGTTTTGGCTTATGTTTCAGAGATTCCAGTCACTAGAGGTTTCATTCCATTTGATTCTAGGCCTTGGTGAGGCAGAACTTAATGGTGGGGAAGGTGTGGCAGAGGAAAGTTACCTCATACAGCCAGAAGGAGAGAGAAGTATGAATTACTTAATTCTTGTGGTGAGTGTGTACTCACAGACAAGGAGACAGACAACAGGAACTTAAGTACATAAGGGCATTGCCTCAAGGACCCACTCTCTTTAATGAGGACCCACCTCCTTTAGTTTCTACCACTTCCCAATAGTGCTATCAAATTATGCATCCATCAATGGATGAATCCACTAATGAGGTTTGAGCCTTAATGATCCAATCACTTCCCCAAAGCCCCACATCTGAACAAAGGTGCATTAGGGACTGAGCCTTCAACACATGAGCCTTTGGGGAACATTTCAAATCCAAATCACAACAGGCATGAATGTTGACTCAATAAGTCTATTGAAGTTAATGGAAATAGGAGTCAAGTTCTATATATAGTTGGGTTCCTAAATTATGTAGGAATATTGAAAGAAACTGAATATATTTAGTTTAGAGAATACAGAACTCAAGGAGACATGAATTATCTCTTTTATAATTTGTTTTAATTAATTATACATGACAGTAGAATGCATTTATGCACTTTGATATATCATACATAGATGGGATATAATTTCTTATTTTTTGAGTATACATGTCTCAGAGTCATATTGGTCATGCAGTCACATATAGACATATAGTAATAATGTCTGTTTCATTCTACTATCTTTCCTATCCCCACATCCTCTCCCCTCCCCTCCTATCACAAGTTATCTTTAAACCCATGAAAGAGGTAAAGAAGGGAAAGGTAAGATCTCTCCCACTGAGTTGCATAAGGACTGAAGCTGTAAAGAGGCATATTTTAGCCTGGTCAGAACTGTCCAAGAGGGAATAGGCTTCCTGTGGTGTAGCAGATTTCCTATTACTGAGGGTTTGGGCATACCAAGAGTTGTGGAAGGGACCCATTGTAGCAAGTAGATATTAAGCCTAGGTGATCCCTAAAGTCACTTTGCTACTGAGACTGTAAATCTGTGCAGTGATGGTGGGCCTTCAGCTTGCCCTGGCCTTCTGGCCTCAGCAGGTGCAATTGTGTGCCCACAGAGGTAGAGAAAGAATGACAGAGATTATAGCCAACCATGCTTGCTGTGATTGGGGAAACTTTTAAAACAACACCTCTTATTCTGACACGAGTGGATGTCATATTAGGCCTCAAGAAATGAGGCCTACAATTTTTCATAACTTACTTAGGTCAGAGTTGGAAATAGAGCTTTGTCTTCTTTCAATAAAAACTTCATTGAGCTGTAACTGACATTCCATATAATTTGCCCATTCAAGATGTCCAACTCAATGATTTTTAGTGTGTTCATAGAGTAGTGCCTATCACCCTAATCCATTTTAGAAAATTTTTATCACCTAATAAAGAAATTCTGCACCTGTTAAAGAAATTAGCAGCCCTTCCTTGTTTCAACCCAAACTCTCAGTCCTAAATAACCAGAGATACACTTTCTGTCTCTATATATTTGCCTGTTCCAGATCTTTCATATAAAAAGAATCATATAATAATATATGGTCCTTTGTGACTGTCTACTTTAACAGAGCATGTTTTCAAGGTTGATCTGTGTTGTGGCATGTATTTGAATTTTATTTCTTTTTACTAATGGATAACATTCCATTGCATGATAATCCATTTATCAATTGTTTACTTTCTTTAACCGTTGATCACTTGATGAACATTTGAGTTGTTTCTATTATTCAGATGTTATAAATAATGGTGCCATGAACATTTACGCTTATATGTTTGTTTGGACATATGTTTTTATTTCCCTTGGGTAGACACTTAGGAGCGAAACTGATGAATCATATGGTAACTATGTTTAACTGATTGCTGAACTTCCAATTTTGCATAGTAACTTTGCCATTTTACATTTCTACCAGCAATAGAAAGTCCACATTTCTCTATTTGTTATATTTTTCAAATACCATCCTAACTGGTGTGAAATAATAATTATTGTGGCTTTGGTTTGAATTTTCTTGATGTCAAGCATCTTTTCATGTCATTATTGGCCATTTGTATGTCTTTGGAGAAATGGCTATTCAGATCATCTGCCATTTTAATTGGGTTATTTGTGTTTTTATTATTGAGGTATGATAGTTCTTTATATGGTCTGTATAGTAAGTCCTTACCAGATATATGAATTGTACATATTTATTCCCATTCTATAGCTGTCTTTTTATTTTCTTGATAGCTTTATTTTTTGAATCCTCATTTAAATATCTTTGAGCTATATCATGAATCTTTTGAGTGAAAGATCCTATAAAAAAATCCCTCAACTGAAAACACCACCACCATCATCATCAACATTATAATTCAATTGTGAAATATTTACCTCATATAGGTTTTTTTTTATCTAGAGCTTTGTTGGTTGTCATGGAATTATAATTTAAAGCCATGGCCCATTCCTTAAAATATTTATTTATTTTTTATTTGTTTTGCTTTTGGTAGCAGGTATTTAATCCAGGGCTGTTTAACCAATAAGCCACAACCCACCCCTTTTTAAAAATATTTTATTTAGAGACAGGATCTCACTAAGTTGCTTAGGGCCTTGCTAAATTTCTGAGACTTTGAACTTGTGATCCTCTTGCCTCAGCCTCCTGATCCAGTGGGATTACAGGTGTGCACCACTATGCCCAAATTAAAACATTTATTTTTTCTGAAAACATAAACTAGAGAAGATGGCACAGTTTCAGAAGCAAACAAAAGTTGAGTCCTGCTGAAGTACTGGATGTGCCACTCTGAACTTGCTTGTCTTCCAGGATTGCGAGGCCTGATGCTGTCGGTCATGATGGCTTCTCTCATGAGCTCCCTAACTTCCATCTTCAACAGTGCCAGCACCCTCTTCACCATGGACATCTACACAAAAGTCCGGAAGCAAGCATCTGAGAAAGAGCTCATGATTGCAGGAAGGTAAATACAGTTATCTATCATGCAAAAGCTTGAATGATCAGAAAATGATCAGCTAGGCAAGATTGGACAGTGCTGGTAGAGTGACATTGGTGGTTTGTTATATTTACCCTTCAGTAATATTTAACATTAAACTGGGGAATTGGAAGTCATCAATGCTCTACATTTTTGATTGTCATAAATGAATTTATCAACAGGACTCTGAAAATATCAAAATATTGTCAAATGGATCAGTTGTGCTCATTATCATCATTAGCCATTAAACAGGTGCCCTGGATACAGGATTGATAGATATGCTTATGTGTCTCTTCTCTGTTTCTCCCCTCCTCCCTTTCTCCCTGATCTCCCTGGTACTGGGAATGTGACCAAGGGATACTCTACCAGTGACTTGCAATCTCAACCCTTTAATTTTTTTAAATTTTGAGACAGTGTCTTGCTCTGTTGTCCAGGCTGGCCTCAAATGCGATTCTATAAATCAACCTCTTGAGTTACTGGGTTTACAGTGTGTGTCTGACTGCTGATATGTCTCTTCAGGGGGCTAAAGCACTCTCCTCAGTTCAGGTGGAACAAACCCTGGGATGTTAGTTAAAGAAAAGATTCCCAATGAGTTCAGGAGGGATATGGGCTGCCAATCCACAGGTCTTTGGGCTAAAGAAAGGCAACCAAGGGAGATCTGACCAGCCCAGAATCTACTACTTTGTATCATAGAAAATGGTACTACTACCTTGACTGGCTTTACCTTAAAAAGGCACTTACTAACTCTCCTTGTTATTTATAAGACTCAAGTACAAAATGGGAAAGAAGACTACTTTGTTGCTTTGGACAGGTCTGGATTCCCTAATCCTAAAATTGTGTTGGGTCTCACACTTCCTTACATCCCATAACTACTTATCTTGTGGCTTTTCTCAGTCTCCTGTAAAAGCTCAGAGTGAGGTGAAACAGTTTCAAACTCTGCTGTGTGGATTGTAAGAGCAATTAGGGACTCAGATAAGGGAGAGGTGAGCGGAGTGTGGCATACTTGGGAAAGGGCCCTGGAGGAGAAGAATCTGAACTGGGTTCAAAGTGGTAGGTAGAATTGGGGTAAATGGGGGGCAGTGGGAGGGAATTTCAGAGTGAGAAATATTTAAAAACACAACTTTAAGAAGGTCAGTTTAAGACTCTTTTGCCTTAAATACATGTGAAGTAAGTGAATCAAAGCCTTTTTAAGTGCTTTCATTAGTGTATTATAGTTTTAGATAATAGTGGTACATATTCTTGGAGGCATATAACATAATTTGCTGCATTTAAATTCCCAGTTCTTCCCCCTTCCCTCCTCTTCTCTGTCTTCCTGATTCCCTTCTACTCTAGTGCTCTTCCTTGCATTCATTTGTTGTTGTTGTTTAAAATGTATTTTTTTTGTTGCAATGGATCTTTTATTTTATTCCCTTATTTATATACGTGTGATACTGAGGATCAAACCTAGTGCCCCATACATGACAGGCAAATGCTCTACCACTGAATTACAACTCTAGCCCCTGTTGGTTTTTATTTTTAAAGAGGAGCATTACAGTTATATAAAAAATGAAATTCATTGTGATATATTCATAATTTGGTTAATTTCATTCTGCTGTTCCTCTCCTTTTCCATCCCTCCTCCCTCTCCTCAATCCCCTTCCTCTATTCTGCTGTTCGTTCTTCTTTTTTCACAAGGATCCCCTTAATTTATAGTTAAATCAAGAGCCAAGTAATAAGAACTTGTGTGAGACCAATCTTTTTAGGACATGGTAAAGCTCAAGAGGGAGAGAACTGGAAATACCTAATTGGGTCCCTTCCTATCTAGACTGTTCCTTTATAAACTTTCATTGGCTTGTTTTAAATTTTATTATGAAGAAGGAGAAGAAAATAATAACAATAGATTTTTAAATAAAACAATATTTTTTTTACTATTTATTGAATGCCTACTGTTTGTGAGGCATTTTACTCTCACTAATGCTTATTCCAGTTTTTTTTTTTTTTTTTTTTTTTGTGGTCAGTCACATATTTCTCTGTTTAGAGTTGGAGAATTTGAGATTCAGGGAGAGGCTAAACAATGTGTCCTGTATCACACAAAGATAGAAAGAAATTTAATTCAGAAATGTCTTGCTCCAAAGTATATAGCCTTGTCCCTGTACACTTCTGCCTCCCAAAGTAGGATTTTTATGTGGGAATGATTTGGCCTAAATGACTGTCGAAAACCAAGTGTGTTTCCTTACCCATAGCCACAGATGAGTAGGGAGGAAAAAAGACTCAAGAATGAATTTGCTTATTACTTTTCCTTTCTGTGGTCATATTATGTATGTATTTGAACAGATACATATGTATATATATGTTTGAAAGTGACGTGTATATATATGTGTGGGACACACAGTAATATATATTTATTTATGTAGGATTATTTATTAACATTCTGTCATGGGGAATTTGATTTCAGGTTGTTCATTCTCTTTCTGATTGCCATCAGCATTGCCTGGGTGCCCATTGTGCAGTCAGCGCAAAGTGGGCAGCTCTTCGATTACATTCAGTCCATTACCAGTTACTTGGGACCACCCATTGCAGCTGTCTTCCTGCTTGCTGTTTTCTGGAAGAGAATCACTGAACCTGTAGGTATTGCTTTGACATGTTCAGAAAAGCCAGTCTGCCACAGAATTTTCTATGGGTATATTCTCTGCGGAAGGGATTCTGTTTCCCAGAGATCTTAAGAAGAAATGGATGTACCTCTAAAAGTTTATATGAGAAAGTCTCTATGGACCATGGGAACTCTCTAAAAGTTGGAATAAACTCCTCAGGAGTTAATACTGGGTCTACTTTCTCTATAAGTACCCTGTTCTTCTTGGTACAGGGTCCCAACTCATATTGTACATTTTCTATCCAACCTTGGTGATTCTGACCTGACCTCATGGAGAATCCTTGTAGTCTCTGGGTGAGCAACTCCACAGGAAATTCTAGCATAAGTTACTTCCAGTGGCTGTGGTGTGAACTTGGTTTTTCAGCCAGCACTATTCAGGACCCAGTGAAGGAAAAGGTCCTGTTGCTCAAACATTTTATCTGAAAAACAATGTAAGATAGGTAAGAATTGAGGCATTTTAAAAAATTTAATTCAAAATGTAAATAGGAAGAGATTCAGGAAAGGCTGTATCAATCAACATGTGCTGAAATCATTTGAGAAGATACCTTGGAAAAGTGGGTCTGGGGGGATTTACAAATTGGGAAAGAAAGAGAAGGAATTTAAGCAGAGAGAAGAGATTTGCCCAATGTGGAAAAGAAAGGATAAGGGGAAGACAAGGGACTCGCAAGGAATCTTACCTGGCTGGAGAGAGAGTTTGTGAATAATGGAAGATGCAGCTGGAAAAGCAGGTCAAAGTTAGAATAGGAATGATCACTTTGAAAGCCAGGTTAAAGAATTTAAGCCAACAGTGGGATGCCATTACTGTTTTTAAAACACAATGAGAAAGATGCATTTGGATATGTTGTATGACTGGGCTGTGGCTCAGCTGTCTCTATTTCCAACCATCTATCTACCTGGGAAGGACTGAGAAAGAGCAGCAGTGCTGACCATGGGCTTACTATCTGAAAGAATAAAATAAAATTGATAACATAGTTTTGATTGGAAACATCTCCTCACTCTCAAAAGGACAGAAACAGATATATACTGCATCAGGGAAGTACCTCAGAGGAACAACCCAGTTTTGAGGTACACAAAATACAACAGGTATATCTATTCTTTCCACATTTGCTATGAGAAAGACAATCCAGTTATTCCAGACACCTTGGAGAAATCAGAATTAAACAAGAAAGTAATCTCAACAGGTTAGAGACATAGATGCATATCTTTGGACAAATTTCAGTAGTGGTTTGCAGAAAGCTGGTTCCCTGACATATTTCTAAAATACAAATTGTCAACTTGTGTCTAAGAACCCAGGTGGGCACTACATCAGGCCACAAGAATATCTAATTTGGCAGTAAACCAGTGTTTTCAAAAATAAAGATAAGAATTGAGATAAACTATATTTATTCTCCATTGGAAGTGTTTTTTCACCCTCTTCAATGGGGACTTTGTCAATGTCTGGAAACATTTTTGATAGTTTTGCTTCTGAGAACCCTGCATATACCTAGTGGTTAGTGAAAGAACGATCAAGGCTTGCCATCAGAGAAAAATGCCCCTTTATTGAGGAACAGCTCTGCATATTTATAGAGCCGGGCGTGGTTTGACAGTTGGCATGGGGTGCTTTCTGATTGGTGCATAAGGATTAGGTGAGCCAGCAGGGCTAGTCTGATTGGTGGGTAAGGATCATGTGAGTCAGCAGGGCTCACCATTGTATGGCAGGGTCATGTGAGCCAGCAGGGCTCACCATTGGATGGCAGGATCGTGTGATCCAGCAGGGCTCACCATTGGATGGCAGGATCATGTGAGCCAGCAAGGCTCACCATTGGACGGCTCTTCTTGGGAGATGGGGAAGTTAGTCTTTGGAGCCAGGGCGACTCCCAACATTTAGTTGTCAGGGATATCCTAAAATGCACAAGAAAATATGAAAGGCTATTAATTTTTTAAAGAGCCACTTGAGAGTAATGATAAAGGAATAGAAGCTAATTGACAAAAAAGAAAAAAAATTCTTGGTAAGTTTTATCAGAATTATTCATACTAACTAAAATTAAAAAATGTTTTTTGAAGGAATGGATGAATGGGAAACCTTTTTTCTTACTCATTTATTAATTTAATAGACAATTTCAGATACCAGGCATGGTGCCAGGCACTAGCTACATTAAGTAAATGAAACTTGGTTCCTTTTCTGGGAAAACTCCCAGTTCAAGTGAGGAGGCAGAGAATTGAATGAGTGATTGCATGGCAGGAGAATTGGGCTGGCATGGAGATGTGTTCACAGTGTTGTGGCCACAGCAAGGAGAGTGAACCCACCCAGTCCTCTCTATTTTATTGTATTTAAGATAGGATAAATTTACCAGGAAGAGAATTATCCCAAGTCTCCTAGATAGAAAGAATGACCTGAACAAAGGTCCTGGGACATAAACATACATGGCATACTTAAAGAATAGCTGTTAATTTAACACACTTGGATTATAGTGTAGGAATAACTGTGGCTAGCTAAGGGACTGATCAATACTTGACAAAATCATGAAGATTCATTTTGGCTACTGTTCTAATTGCACATTATCATTTGCCACTTGATCTCTTAAAATGTAGCTTTCAAAAATACATATGGACCTTAAGTGAGTGCAGACCAAAAGGCAAAAAAGCAAGCAAAGGAGGAAGCAAAGAAAGAAAGGTGAAGGAAAGTAAAGAAAGAAGGAGGAAGAAAGCAAAGAAAAGATAGGGAAGAAAGGGAGGGAAGAAGAAAGAAGAGTCTAAAAAATTCTCTGAAAAATAGTCCCCTAACTCTTTTAGTCTCTGGAAAGTTTCTGTGTATCTCATATGCAAACCCCAAATTTGATATCAAAATGCATTATATAATGTTATGTTATTAAACTAAAAAGAGTGATTTTTTATTTGTAAATGGGACTAAAGAAGGAAGAATTATTTATATATGGAAAATTTACTTTCTCTACCCCACAAATACCTAATTTTTTTTTCAGTGTCTTCAAGGAAGACAAAATATTTTACAAGTAGTTACTTTATATCTGAATGGGTGTAAATCTGGAGGCAGGTAGTGATAATAGGTGAGGTGGAGAGTTCAAATATTTTTTAGGTTAAAAGGAATTTTTGGAATTTAGGGGAGATTAAAATTCTATATGAGTTATTGGTCACTTTACCTCATTATATTATGAGTCCTTGTTTAATGATGCAGGTGAAATCATGCTGCTGAAACAAGATAGAGAGACCCCCTGGAAGCCTGACTTAACAGTCCCAGCCCTGTCCTGCACCATGATAGTCTGGCTTCAGATGGTTTAGAGCTACCGTTTCTCTCAGCTTTATTCCTTTGCCTCTGCCCATCTCTTGGAATGTTAGAATTCCCACCTATTTTGAGGGTTCAGCACTCATTAATTCAGGGTTTTCTTTCACAGGGAGCCTTTTGGGGACTCATCCTAGGATTTCTGATTGGGATTTCCCGTATGATTACTGAGTTTGCCTATGGAACTGGGAGCTGCATGGAGCCCAGCAACTGTCCCACCATTATCTGTGGGGTCCACTACTTGTATTTTGCCATTATCCTCTTTGTCATTTCTATCATCACCATCGTGATCATCTCCCTCTTCACCAAGCCCATTCCAGATGTACATGTGAGTATCCATTCAGAAGACCTCCTCTGTCCTTGTTTCACATTCATGTTGCAACACTCTTGGTTGACCTCAGCTCAACGAGACATCTCCCACCTGCGTGAATAAAATGGTTTGTACTTGCCCTTAGTTTTGTTTAGAAGGACACAGGAAACATGGTATGCCAGCTGGGCAGTTTTGAGAATGCATTTTCAATAGGAGTCTTGACAGTCCACACTTCAGTCCAGTGGGTATTCTGTGGATCCTGCTCCCTGAGTAATAGTTCATGTGCAAGGGAAATTAGATCACATGAGCAAGCATGGAGTTACCATGGCTCAGAAACCCATATTCAAAATAGGAACTGGTGTTTCCTGTAACTTTCCCATAGTTGAAGCTTCTGAGGCCTGGTTACAAAAATTTCTAAACTCAGGGAAATTTGTAGTATGTTTTACTTTTTGATATTTTCCACTTAAGCTGCCAAAGAGTTGTTTATAAAATTCAAGATATTTCTAACAATATATCTTAGTCTGTTCACTGCTGCTATAACCGAATGGCACAGATTGGATAGGTTATAAGTAATAAAATTTATTTCATTTTCTGTCCTTGAGGCTGGTAAGTCTAAGATTGAGGGGTGCACCTGGTAAGGACCCTCTTGCCACATCATAATCTCATGGAAGGCATTATGTGGCAAGAAAGAATGAGAGCGGGATATGAATTAATAGAGGCCAAGCTTCATCTTTTTATCAGAAAAGTGCTCTCACAATAGTGGATTTAATCCACTCATCAGGACAGAGTCCTCATAATCTAATTATCCTTTTTTTTAAAAAAAGTTCTTATTAGTGCATTATGGTTATAAATAATAGTGGGGTTAATTTTGACATATTCATACATGTATGGAATATAATTTGGTCCATTTCAATCCCTAGTAGTTGCATATTTTCTTCTGTCCTTCCTGTCCCAGTTTTCTTCCTCTACTCTACTGAACTTACTTCTGTTTATTCATTGTTTTTAATTGTAGATATACATGGAGGTGGAATTCAGTGTGGTATACTCATATATGTACATAGCATAACTTGATCAATTCAATTCTGCAGTTCCTCCCCTTTCCCATCTATCCTCTATCACCCTTAGTCCCTTTTCTGTAATTTACTGATCTTTCTTCTGTTTTTGTGGAATTCCCCAACCCTATTTCCCCCTTGTTTCTAATTTCTGCTTGTATAAGAAAACAGTTGACCTTTGATTTTGTGAATCTAACTTATTTCACTTAGCCTGATGTTCTTTAATTACATCCATTTACCAGCAAATGGCATTATTCCATTCTCCTTTATAGCTGAGTAAAAGTCCGTTGTATATACATGACTCATTTTCTTTATTGATTTATCTGTTAATGGGCACCTGGGATTGTTCCATAACTTGACTATTGTGAATTGTACTGCTATAAACAGTGATGTGCCTGTATCACTGTAGGATGCTGACACCTGTTAATACTGTCACAATGGCAGTTAAATTTCAACATAAGTTTTGGAGCTGATATTCAAACCATAGCATAATATCAAGGTCCAATTGATTTAAGACTTCATAAATGAAAAGCATTCTTCTTTAAATCTAGATTCTTCCATTGATTTAGGGTTCACTTATATCCTTCCAAATGTAGAAAAATTAGTAGTTATGGGACTATAAGCAATATAAATCTGCAAAACCAATCCAAATGGTATTCCACCTTTTTCAGGTTTCCAAGGGAACAGAGGTAGAAAGCTAACCCAAAATCATATATACCCATAGAAAAAAAGAGAAAAGTTTTTATTAATATTTTATTCATGCATACATGAATACAAGGATCTATAGAATTATTAAGAGACCTTCAACCTCATTGCCAAATTTTCAAAAGATGTGACAAATCTATATGTCAAATAAAAACTGATTTTGTAACTGCAGAATCACCATGATGTTAATTGACTATCTGTCACAGGTTTTTCTTTGATAAAGCCATCACCTGCTTCCCCATGCTTAGTCTTGCAGCCCCAAACACATTTAGCTCTCTGTTTCATTTTAAAGTATAGAAAGCAAGGTACCAATGGGCATGAGAAAACATGCCACACTTATTCTTTGTATGGCTGATTTCACTTAACGTCCTCCAATTCCATCAATTTTCCTGAAAATGACATGATTTCATTATTCTTTATGACTGAATGATATCCATAGTGTATATATATCATTTTTAAAGTCTGTTCATCTGTTAATGAGCACCTATGCTGATTCAATATCTTTACAATTATGAATAGTGCTGTAATAAACATGGGTGTGCAGTTACCTCTTTGCTATGCTGACTTATTTCTTTTGGATTGATATAGCTGGATTGTATGATAGTTCTATTTTTAGATTTTTGAGGAAACTCCATATTGATTTCTATAGTGACTAAACTAATTTACATTCCTACCAAGATTATATAAGGGTTATTTTTTCTCCACATCCTTGCCTGTGTTTGTAATTTATTTATTAATTTTTATAATAGCCATTCTGACTACTTCCCAGTTAGATGGAATCTCAGTATAGTTTTGATTTGCATTTGCCTGATGAATAAAAAATTCATCATTTAAAAACATATTTTTAGGCTATTCATACTCTTCTCTTGAGAAGTATCTGTTCACATCATTTGCTCATTTCTTGATTAGATTGTTTTATTGTTAACTTTAAAAAAATATTTATATATTCTGGATATTAATCCTTTGTCAAATGAATAGCTAGCAAAGATTTTTTTCTCCTATATTGTAGGTTGTTTTTTTTTACTCTGATGATTATTTCTCTTGCTGTGCAGAAGCTTTTTAATTTGATGTGATCCTGTTTTTCAATTATTTTGTTTCCTTGGCTATAGGAATCCGATTCAGGAAATTGTTGCCTGTAGCAATATCTATGCTTTCTTCTAGTCATTTAAAAGCTTCAGGTCTTATTTTAATATCTTTTATTCATTTTGAGTTTATTTATTTATTTATTTGAGTTGATTTTTGTACAGGGTGAGAGTTGATTTTTGTACAGGGGGCCTAGTTTCAATCTTTTCCGTGTGGTTATTCAGTTTTCTCAACATAATTTGTTAAAGAGGCTGTCTTCTCCAACATATGTTTTTGGAACTTTTGTTGAGAAAGATGCATGAATTTATTTCTGAGTCCTCTATTCTATTTAAATACAATTCTATTTTTATTATTATTGCTCTTAGTATATTTTGAAACTAAGAATTATCATCCCCACAGTGTTGCTCTTTTTGCCCAGGATTGCTTTGGCTGTTATGGGTCTTTTGTGCTTTCATATGAATTTTAGTATTGTTTTTCCTAGTCTGTGAAGAATGTCATTGGTATTTTGATGAGGATTATATTGAATCTGAAGATCACTTTTGGTAGTGTATTCATTTAAACATATTCATTCTTCCACTGGTGTTCTTTCCACCTTCTAGTGTCTTCTTCAGTTTCTTTCTTCAGTGCTTTAAAAATTTTATTGTAAAATTTTTTCATCTTTTTGGTCAAGATTATTCCTGAATATTTTATTTATTTGTGTTTTTTTTCACTTATTGTGAATAGTTTTTTTTCTGATTTCTTTCTCAGGAAGTTCACTTTGGTGTATTAAAAAGTTATTGATTTTATATGTTTGGTTTTATATTCTGCTATTTTGTTGAATTTGTTTATCAGTTCTAAAAGGTTTTTTTGTGTGTGTGTATGTGTATAGTCTTTAAGGCTTTCTAAGTATAAAGTTGTACTATCTGCTACCAAGGGAAATTTGACTTCCTCATTTTTTCTTTGTATCTCTTTTCTTTGTTTTTTTCTTGCTTTATTGCTCCGGATGAAATTTTATATATTGAATAAGAGTAATGAGAGTGTACATTCTCATATTTTCCTGATTTTTAGAGGAAATGTTTTTATTCTTCCCATTCAGAATGATGTTGGCTATGGGCTTGTGATATAGAGCCTTTACTGTGTTGACATATGATACTTCTATCCCTAATGTAATCAGTTGTTTTTTTTTCACTTTCCAACATGCCTTCTCAACAGACAGGGCTAGAATAAGAATTTTATGGTCCTAATTAATTAAAGCATTATGTAATTCAGACTAAAAACAATACTATATTCTAAACAAGTATAAGGAAGTTCAATAATATTCTGATTTTCCTATCATATCTAATTATAATCAGAATTTTTATCATGAAGAGATACACAATTTATCAAAGGCTCTTTCTGAATCTATTGAAATGATCATGTGACGTTTGTCTTTGGTTCTATTTGTGTGCTGTATTGCATTTGTGTGTGTGGAACCATTCTTACATCATTGAAATGAAACTAACATGCTCATGGTGTATGATCTTTTTAATGTGCTGTTGAATTCAAGTTGCAAATATTTGATTGAGAATCTTTGGACTATGACATTAGGAATATTGATCTATAGTTTCCTATGTGTATGTGTGTTGTGTCCTTATCATATTATGATAGTAGGGTGATACTGGCTTTGTAGAATGGGTTTAAAAAGTACCTTCCCTTTCTAATTTATGGAATATTTTGAGGAGCTTTGGTATTTGGCATTATTTCTTCTTTAAAAGTCTGGCAAAATTCAGCAGTTAATCTGTTTGTTCTGAGCTTTTCTTTGTTAGAAAACCTTTTATGACTATTTCAATCTCATTTCTTGTTATTGATCTATTTAGGCTTTTTATTTTAATTTTATTTTCTATTTTGGTACAGTTTTGAATGTTATATGTGTCCAAAAATTTGTCCATATCTGTGATATTTTCCAATTTGTTTTACATATAGTTTTTTAAAAAAAATACTCCCAAATCATCCTATGAATTTTAATGGTATCTATTGTATATTCCCCTTCTTATCTCTTTCTAATTATTTGGGTCTTATTTCTCTTCCTTTTGGTAAGTTTAGTCAAGGACTTGTGAATTTTATCTTTTCAAAGAACCAACTCTTTGTTTCATCAATCCTTTGTATTGTTCATTTAGTCTCTATTTTATTTATTTATACCCTAATCTTTATTATTTATGTCCTTCTACTGACTTGAGGTTTAGTTTGTTTTTGTCATTCTAAGTTCTTGCAATGCCTAGGTTATTTATTTATGATCTCTATGGGGGTTTTTTGGTTGTTTTTAATACAAACACTCATAGCTCTAAATTTTCATCTTCATACTGTTTTCATTGTATCCCACAAATTATGGTATGTTAGATTTCCATTTTCATTTGATTCTAGAAATTTTTAAATATCTTTCCAGATTTCATCAATGACTCACTGTTCATTCAAAAGTGTATTGTCAGCTTGGTGTGGTGGTGAATACCTTATAATCCCAGATACTTGTCATGAAGGATCACAAGTTTGAGGTTACCCTGGGCAACTTAGTAAGATCCTGTCTCAAAATAAAATTAAAGAGAGAGCTGGGGATGCAGTTCAGTGGTAGAGTAACCCCATACCACCAAATATATATATATATATATATATATATATATATATATATATATATTGTTCAATCTCCATGTGTTTGTATAATTTCTGTAGTTCCTCTTTCTCTTAATTCTAGTTTCATTCCATTATGATCTGATTAGATGTAAGAAATTGTTTCAATTTTTTTTTTGTATTTTTAAGACTTGATTTATGGCCTAATATGTGATCTATTTTGGAAAATCTTCCATGTACTTGTGAAAATATGTGTAGTACAGTTTTGGGGTGAAATTTCTGTGGTTGAATATTAAGTCCATCTGATCTATAGTATGATTTAACTATGATGCTTCTTTGAAGGTTTATTGTCTGGATGATCTATCACTTACTGAGGGTGTGGTATTGAAGTTGCCTACTATTATTGTATTGGGACTTATCTCTCCATTTATATTCAATAGTATTTGTCTTACAAAACTAGGTACCCTGACATTTGGTGCATATATATTTATAATCATTATAGCTTCTTGACGAATTGTTCCCTTTATCAATCTGTAGTGATCTTCCTTGTCTCTTCTGACAAATTTTGGCTAAAAGTCAGTTATGTCAGATAGGTGGACAGCTAATGCTATTTGCTTTTATATTTCATTTGCTTGAAATATCATTCTCCAAAACTGAAGGCATTCCCTCTAAAACTGGAACAAGACAGGGATGCCCTCTCTCACCACTTCTGTTCAACATAGTTCTCGAATCACTGGCCAGAGCAATTAGACAGACGAAAGAAATTAAAGGCATAAAAATAGGAAAAGAAGAACTCAAATTATCACTATTTGCAGATGACATGATTCTATACCTAGCAGACCCAAAAGGGTCTACAAAGAAACTATTAGAGCTAATAAATGAGTTCAGCAAAGTGGCAGGATATAAAATCAACACGCATAAATCAAAGGCATTCCTGTATATCAGCGACAAATCCTCTGAAATGGAAATGAGGACAACCACCCCATTCACAATATCCTCAAAAAAAATAAAATACTTGGGAATCAACCTAACAAAAGAGGTGAAAGACTTATACAATGAAAACTACAGAACCCTAAAGAGAGAAATAGAAGAAGATCTTAGAAGATGGAAAAATATACCCTGTTCATGGATAGGTAGAACTAACATCATCAAAATGGCGATATTACCAAAAGTTCTCTATAGGTTTAATGTAATGCCAATCAAAATCCCAACGGCATTTCTTGTAGAAATAGAGAAAGCAATCATGAAATTCATATGGAAAAATAAAAGACCCAGAATAGCAAAAACAATGCTAAGCAGGAAGTGTGAATCAGGCGGTATAGCTATACCAGACTTCAAACTATACTACAGAGCAATAGTAACAAAAACAGCATGGTACTGGTACCAAAACAGGCGGGTGGACCAATGGTACAGAATAGAGCACACAGAAACCAATCCACAAAATTACATCTTACATTTGATAAAGGGGCTAAAAGCATGCAATGGAGGAAGGATAGCATCTTCAACAAATGGTGCTGGGAAAACTGGAAATCCATATGCAACAAAATGAAACTGAATCCCTTTCTCTCGCCATGCACAAAAGTTAACTCAAAGTGGATCAAGGAACTTGATATCAAATCAGAGACATGGCGTCTGATAGAAGAAAAAGTTGGCTATGATCTACATACTGTGGGGTCGGGCTCCAAATTCCTCAATAGGACACCCATAGCACAAGTGTTAATAACTAGAATCAACAAATGGGACTTACTCAATCTAAAAAGTTTTTTCTCAGCAAAAGAAACAATAAAAGAGGTAAATAGGGAGCCTACGTCCTGGGAACAAATCTTCACTCCTCACACTTCAGACAGAGCCCTAATATCCAGAATATACAAAGAACTAAAAAAATTAGACAATAAGATAACAAATAACCCAATCAACAAATGGGCCAAGGACCTGAACAGACATTTCTCAGAGGAGGACATACAATCAATCAACAAGTACATGAAAAAATGCTCTCTAGCAGAGAAATGCAAATCAAAACCACCCTAAGATACCATCTCACTCCAGTAAGATTGGCAGCCATTAGGAAGTCAAACAACAACAAGTGCTGGCGAGGATGTGGGGAAAAGGGTACTCTTGTACATTGCTGGTGGGACTGCAAATTGGTGTGGCCAATTTGGAAAGCAGTATGGAGATTTCTTGGAAAGCTCGGAATGGAACCACCATTTGATCCAGCTATTCCCCTACTCGGTCTATTCCCTAAAGACCTAAAAAGAGCACACTATAGGGACACTGCTACATCCATGTTCATAGCAGCACAATTCACAATAGCAAGACTGTGGAACCAACCTAAATGCCCTTCAATAGACGAATGGATTAAAAAAATGTGGCATTTATACACAATGGAGTATTACTCTGCATTAAAAAATGACAAAATCATAGAATTTGGAGGGAAATGGATGGCATTAGAGCAGATTATGCTAAGTGAAGCTAGCCAATCCCTTAAAAACAATTGCCAAATGTCTTCTTTGATATAAGGAGAGTAACTAAGAACAGAGTAGGGACGAAGAGCATGAGAAGAAGATTAACATTAAACAGGGATGAGAGGTGGGAGGGAAAGGGAGAGAGAAGGGAAATTTCATGTAAATGGAAGGAGACCCTCAGGGGTATACAAAATTACATACAAGAGGAAGTGAGGGGAAAGGGGGAAAATATAAGGGGGAGAAATGAATTACAGTAGAGGGGGTAGAGAGAGAAGAGGGGAGGGGAGGGGGGAGGGGGGATAGTAGAGGATAGGAAAGGCAGCAGAATACAACAGACACCAGAATGGCAATATGTAAATCAATGGTTGTGCAACTGATGTGATTCTGCCATCTGTATTCGGGGTAAAAATGGGAGTTCATATCCCACTTGAATCAAAGTGTGAAATATGATATATCAAGAACTATGTAATGTTTTGAACAACCAACAATAAAAATTAATAAAAAAAAGAAATATCATTCTCCATACTTTCACTTTCAGTCTGTTCATGCCCTTGATGATGACATGAGTTTCTTGTATGCAGCAAATTGTTACATCTTGTTTTGTAACTCAGTTGGCCAGTATGTATTTTTTAATTGGAGGATTCAGACTATTTACATTTAGGATTATTGTTGAAAGGTGTGTATAGGTTTCTATAATTTTGTTAGTTTAGCTTCTGGTAGTTTTTTATATTCTATGTTTGTTTTTCTTATTCATCTTAGAAGATTGATGGTTTTACACATTAATTAATTTGTTTTTTTCCTAATTTTCATTTGCTTATCAACTCTTTTAGTGAGATTTATTCTTTCTTGTGTTCTCATGATTGTGGTTATCATTCTTCCTCTTATAGGTATACAAGTCCCTTAAGTATCTTCTGCAGTGCTGGCTTCATGGTCATAAACTCCCTTTGTGATTATCATGGAAGGACCTTATTTATCATTCAAATGTGAAGAATAACTTTGCTGGGTATACTAATATAGATTGGCATTACTTTCTTTCAGTATTTGAAATACATCAGTTCCATATCCTCCTGGTGATAATATTTTCCATTGAGAAATCTGCTTTTGTTCTGATAGGTTTGCCTTTACATGTGAGTTTGCACTGCTCTGTTGTAGCATTTAATATTCTTTGTTCTGCACTTTTGATTGTGGTAACAAAACAGTTTGCCAGTCTCCATCCTCATGAATTCAGACCTGGCTCCCACACAAAATAATATACTTCTGAGGTCACTTCAAATAACAGAAGGGAGAACTGCTGAATTACTCTTCCCTCCATTCTCGTATATATTGCAGTCTATGTTCCCTGCATAAATAAATCATAAATAAATAAATCATAAATAAACACTTGCATAAATTTCTCAGCAGAATTTTGTTAGGGACACTCTTCCAAGTCATACTAGCTCATTTGGCCACTGCCTACCCAGTCAGTGCACAGGAATGTTAATAGGACTCTTTTCTGACCCCAGAGCAGTTTAGTCCCTAACAATAGGACCCTACTTAAGATGGATCTTGGCCACAGCACTCTGAGGGTTTGCTTAGAGATGCAGTTGAGTTCCTTCTTTAAAGCTAGCTTGCTAAGCAGACTCCAGGTCATCTGTTTATTTAAGCTGTTAGTCTGCAGGGTGCATCCTTCTATGCCATGCCATGACCCTTTATGTAGACTTTACCTTCTTGCAGGAATCAGTGCCTTCCCCTGACCAGGGTGTCAGGCAACAGGAGCCGAGGTATTCTACCCATTTTGCTTTGCTATTCTCTGTTGTCTCTGTAATTCACCAGGTTTAATTTTCTGTGCCATCAATTTCCAGTGTTCACTCATAGTCCCTCACTTCCGTGAGCAGTTACACACTGTTTTTCTTTATTTCCATCCCATGGAGGAGCAAACTAGTGCTGGTTATCTCTATTCTACCAACTTGATGTATCCCTCTGCATATTCTTATCCTCGTAATATGACATAGTATAAAATTATGACCTCACACTGCTGATCTGGACAAATGGTTGTTGTGTCTAGTCTTACTTTCTAGTATCAGTGCCAAAAGGAGCAATTCATTTATCATGTGTAAAAACAATCACTGTAAAAACATTTCTTTACTTGAGGCAGTCTCTTTAACTTCTGAATATCCATATATCATGTATACATGGGTATGATTTACATCTAAGTTTCCAACATATTGAGAGATTATGCTGTGGTGAGAAATGTAATCTATGTTCTTTGTTGCTACTAAGAGTCCACATTCCTTTTCCTTTCTTGATGGTTATCTCTTTGCTCTCCTACTGCTTGGCTGAAGACACTGGATTTTTATGTTAACTTTTTCTCTGTTTTCCCACAGCTCTATCGTCTCTGTTGGAGTCTGCGCAACAGCACAGAGGAACGTATTGACCTGGATGCAGAAGAGGAGGACCTCCAAGAAACACAGAAGGATACCATTGAAATAGGTGATTTATAAGTCAAAACTGATTTCCAAGCCATAAAAACTTACTCTTGCTGGGTGTGGTGGCACACACCTGTAATCCCAGCAGTTCAGGAAACTGAGGCAGGAGAATCATGAGTTCAAAGCCAGCTACAGCAAAAGCAAGGCACTAAGCAACTCAGTGAGACCCTGTCTCTAAATAAAATACAAAGGAGGGATGAGGATATGGCTTAGTGGTCGAGTGCCCCTGAGTTCAATCCCTGGTACCAAAAAAAATACTCTTACAACAGTAAGACTGTGTAAAGCTTTCACTAAATGCCTTCATCAGAGCTTAGATCCCTTCCCTAGGAGGAATGCGGAAAGATGAAATGAATAAGTGGATTTTAGAAAGTTTATTATGAGACTTGGTTGAGGTCAGGGAGGGAGGTACAGGGCCATTTCAGCTGCCTTACCCCTCAAATTTACAGTGCTCAGTGAATCAGTGCATGAGAAATTTGCCACTTTCTCTTGATCCTGCTTTTGGGGCATGGCCATAGGTAAGAGAAGGGTCAGGCTTTTCTGACATAGTTTGGAAACAGAACAGATGGGGCAGGGGGAAGCTTTGTTTGATTCTAGTAACATTAAGAGAATAAAACATAGAGACTATTGGGATTTATGTCTTACCATATCAGATTTAGAAATCAACTTTCTCTGGAAGCCTGAGATGATGCTTAGTTAGTGCCTAGAGGCTTTCCTTTTAAATTAATGTGTTCTTTAGCTTCAATGTTGGAAGTTTTCCTTACCATATGGGAAAGATACACACATGAAGAATGGATGTATGTGGTGTGCAGAACCAGGGGAGCTCAAGATCCGATGCTTTTGCTGGTACTGGACTGGAGCGCCCATCACTCCCAGTAAAGTAGAGTGCCACATGAAGCAGAGCAAATTTTGAATCTGGCCATTAAGAATGTCATAGAATTCTAGCTCTGGAAAGGGCCATAAAGTTCCTATGATCTTATTATCTCACTTTACAGACACAAATTGAAGCACTGAGAGGGAGAGACTGTTAATGGTCTTGGCCCTGATACAATATGCCCTTAATCTCTAAGAACATTTTAGTTCTGAAACCAGCATCTCTGTGGGTACTGGAGGAACATGGTGCCACAGGCAGCTGTCCATGATGCTGACAACAGGCAGTTCCTTGCTGCTTTCCTGGAGCAGCCAGGCATGGACATGCCCCCCTATTCTTTTTCTTTTCTCTTCCTTTGTGTGGTACTTGGAATTAAAACAAGGACTTGCACCTACTAGACCACTGCTGTACAAAAAAACTACACCTTAGCCCTGTGAACATTCCCCCTTCCTTTTCTACTTTAAAAAGTGTTTCCACACTGAGTGAGAGTATCAGATTTTAGGACATAGATAAGGAGCCCTGAGTATCAAGAAGTGTTAATATGGAAGAAGAGATAATTTTTGCATGAGAGAAGAGATATGAAACTGATTAACCCAAGGATCCATCTAATTTTAACCCAGAGTAAGAATGTAAACTATTGTACATCTAGGTTATGGGTCTGGGTTTGGTGATGCATACATGTAATCACAGTGATTCAAGAGGCTGAGGCAAGAGAATTGCAAATATGAGACCAGTGTGGGCAATTAAATAAGATGCTGTCTCAAAATAGAAAATAAAAAGGACTGGGCCTATAATTGAGTTATAGAATGCCCCTCTAATCAATTCCTATTGAGAGAGAGGGTAGGGGGAGTTTTTATAATGAGGTAGAACTGATATTGAATCATGAATTCTATTTTTCATTACCTTGGGCAAGTGAACTAATTTTTTAAAGTTCCTGTTCCTTAGCTTTGAGTATTCTAACTCATGCCCCACACTTCATAGTGATATTGGAAATAGGATATTTTTGGATTTTGGATATTTTAAGAATTGACTATAATTATCACCATATGATTGATTTTAAGGAAAAATTTTCTAAGTGAGTTGATCTGGAAAGGGATGAGTTTCAGATATTTTTCTCTCAGGGATATTATAGAGGAGACTCTCTCAATGGGAGAACAATTAGTTTGGCAACATCTGAGGTTCATGGCAGCACTTGAATTGTTTTTCTTTGATAAATTATGGTGAAATAATATGAAACACTCTACCATACTAAAGCTTAGTAAATTAAGCTCTCTTGATGGACCATGAGTGTCACAATGACCATTCTCTGAGAAACAGCATTATGAGAAAGACTGGAAATTGCATTACCATCCCCATATCTAATGCATCACCACCATCATTATCATATGACTGATAATGACATGATTATAACATTTAATTATAAATAACTTACTCATTTAATGATACATTTTGTATCCATATCATAATTTAAGGCAGACAATGCAAGTATACTTCTTCTAATTTTATAGATGAGAAAAATAAGATGTAGATACTTTCCCAAGACCACTCAACTTTATATTAACTCAGATAACCATGTATTTATTTGGCACATGAGCTAGTCAGTGAGCCCATCTAACTGGGATGAAACAGATGGGAGAGGTACAAAAGGGCATGTCTCATGTAGAGAGAAAAGAGAGAGTGAGAGGAGCTTTTTACTTATTAACATGTACTATGTAATGGGTTTCCTCTTATTAAATAATTAGATTAAATATCTCATTAAATTTTCATTAATACATCAAAGAAGCCAGTATTTATCCACTTTTACAGATACCCAAAAGATAGAGAAGTGAATTAACAAGGCCACAAGACTGGACTTGGTAACAGTTGTGATACATTTATGCCCTGGATCATTTAAAGATGTTTCCAGTTCTAAAATTCTGTACCTCTTTTTAAAATATCTGTGACTTATAAAAATGGGAAAGTGCAAAACGGTGTTCCCTGAAGATGGTGCCAAAAGTATAGTGTGTTTGATATCATATTAGTGAGTGGAAGAGAGAGATTGTAAACTGGGTCCGTTTGCTTCTGGTGCCACACCTGAGCTCAGAAAGGAATCAGTTCCCTTGGTAGGCATCCACTTTGGGTGTAAGGGCCAGTTGGATAGTTTGGTTCATCAGTATTGATATGAAATATCAGATCTTAAGGCCCAGAAGTATTGATCACTGCTACTTTGCATCAGGAACAGTTCAGACCTTTCTTTGCCATCCAGGTGGATCTGATGTGGAAGCTTAGAATTCACAGTTGTAGCCAATTCACTCCTGTCATGCCAGCCTTGTTGCTTTCCAGTAACACAGCAGAGAGCTATGAGTTTATGTATTTCACAGGTGGGTTTTCCATGTTATTCACACCACAGTTTACCAGCCAATTGTTAACATTTGTCTCTCATAATCTATCACTTGATCTAAATCAAAATACATTTCATTTGTCTGATAGAGATATAGTTCAGGCTAGTTGATTGTGATGATGTAGAATCCATTCAGTAACATCGTCTTGTACATAAGTTCATTTGAAAATATGCTACTCCTATTCCTGAAAACAAGAAAATTGGGAAATTTCTTCAGAATGAAGATGCTTCATGGTATAGCATCTTCCTGGAAGCCCCTTCTCATCTCTCCTGCTTCTGGATCCAATAATTATTTTATGCCTTTCCCTTGATACAGAAGTACCTGAGGAGAGAAAAGGGTGCTTCAGGCGGGCCTATGACCTGTTCTGTGGGCTGGACCAGAAGGGACCCAAGATGACCAAGGAAGAGGAGGCAGCTATGAAGATGAAGCTGACAGACACCTCTGAGAAGCCTTTGTGGAGGACAGTAGTGAACATCAACGGCATCATCCTGCTAGCTGTAGCTGTCTTTTGCCATGCATACTTTGCCTGAGTCCTATCTTCTGCTGTAGACTCACCATGGCTGCAATATTTACCTCCCTTCAGTCCCATTCTGTGGCATTGAAGGAAAACCAGATAGTTGTAAAATTTGCCCAGTTGGATAAACATGTATATGTGTAATTAATTATAAGGTAGATGAAGGCAAATCATTATTTTGCCATTAACTTATATTTTGAAGCCAGTGTAATACTTTCACCTGTACATATTAGAGTCTCAGTAGGAAAGTTTGTTCAGTCGTATTCATAAAAATCAGACTAAGAAACAGAAGTCCTATGGTGTCTGATGCAATTCTGTCTCAAGTAGAATCAGTTTGTCCACATTGTTTGTGATCCTTGAATATTATTTTTAGAGTTTTAATCTCTCTATTTCTAACCATGTCTCAACTCCTCATCTTTATTTTTTAAGAAAAATTTTCTCTCACCATCATATTCTTTTCATGTTTTTCCTTGTACTAGAAATATCAATCTGACAAACCAACAAACACACAGAACCTGGGGATGGAAATTTAATGGAGTCTTGTCCTGGACATTTGCTCTTTGAAGCAAAGGTCTTAGAAAAGTAGTACTAGCCCATTAGGGAGGCCCAGGCCCAAGGCTTAAGCCAGTGGGGACAACAGATAATCTTGAGTCTAGGGAATTTTCTTGTCTTTTTAAAGATTCCCATTGTGTGCTCCTCATGATTGGGATTTCACTCATTTTGACATTCAGTGTTCATAGAATGTTTTAGCTACTCAGTAATTTTTTTCTTTATTTTTTTTTGTCTAAATCAGTGATATTGGCCTTTATTTATAGATAGTTTGCCTGGTTCTTGGTTAACCATTTTTTTCTGTGTGACTGTACAAACTTTACCTTTTTGGTGATTTTAATAAACTGGAATGCATTTGTCAGAGGCTACTGTGCCTCATGGTGCTGATGTTGACATATGGACTTAGAAGCTGACACTGTGTCACTTGACCGAGAAAATGCACCTCCCAGGCTATCTGTCATATCAATACAGCTTCATTCTCCAAAGAAACATTGAAATAATTAGCCTGAGATCGATCTTTCATTAGTTCATGTGACCACAGCTATTATTCCGTTATCAGGTGTCTTGATTGCAAATTATCTATTGGCAAAGGTTAAAGTGCATTGTCTTTGTTTCAGGTGGTGGTGATCCTTGCCTCTATGTGGAAACAATATAGTTTGCATTGAATTGTTTTCTAATAGGAAATCATTTTTATTTAATTTAAATGTAATTAATTTTTAAAATTCTACCTGTGAAATCTTAATGATAATATATTCACATTGGAGTTAAAGTCAACTTGTTAGTATTGACTGATTTGGAAAAGAGCTGAGAGTAGGTCTTGGGTCTAGAAGAAGTAGCTTGACAGGGGATGGCTTACTCTTGTGGAAGGAAGGAAACCCAGTGAGCACTGCTTTAGGTGCATTCTTAATCTAAGCAAAGAAGAAGGAAAAGTGGAGATTTTCACATGGCTAGCATTACTCAAAGGACTATCTTGTGTGGAGTTTGAGGTAAGTTTTGACCTTTGAGAATAAAGGAAGAAGATTGAATAGTTTTGGATGAAGTGTCTTGCGTTTGGTTTCTGTCTTAGCCAATGATTTATAATATATATTGTGGTAAATTATTTTGTCTCAACTGTGTATTTTTCTCTTTGAAATATGGAAAACTTGGTGCTTATGACATCTCCCTGCCTCCTGTGGCATAAATAAGACACTTTGAAAAGGGGATGGGAGATACATACATGCAAGATGCCATACAGATGCTATATTAAGCTGCATTACAGTCTCAGCAATTATTTGCAATAATACAAATGTTGAAACCTCTAACATCTAGAGATTATAAATAAATACATGACTGGTTAGCACAAGGTATGGATTAGGAACAGGAGGTCAGGATAGTTGAGAATAAAATCTGGCAACTTGAACAGTTTGTTTTAAATGTAGCTAAAGCTGGGCATGGTGGTGCACTCATGTAATCCCAGCTACTAGAGAGGCAGAGGAGGGAGGATTGTTTGAGCTCAGGAGTTTGAAGCCAGCCTGGGAAACACAGTGATAACCCATCTAAAAATGTAGCTAAGCATGAAGATGATTTTCAGATGCAAGCCTCTAGTAAGCATGAAGTGAGTAACTGCATGCATAATGTCCTGCTAAAATAGACTGCTACTTGGGTGATCAGAGGCCAGTAACTGATAAATTATATTTGAATCATTTCAGGAGCTATTCTTGTTGCTGTACAAAGGGCAGAATGACAACTTATCAATGCTCAGTTTATAGAACTGAAAAATTACAATTTATTGGAACAAAAAGCTTGTTTAAATACAGATGATAGTTTTGAAAGGACTATCTCATAATGAAAAGGCAGGTCTACTTCCCTGCAAAGTGAGGTAGGTCCTGAGCCTCCCTGGGAGCACTGCTTACTCCTCTGTAACTGAGTCACACTAGTATTCACTTAGGGATAGTTTTACTTTGGGAACTTACAGGAATCCACTTTTTCATGGTCCCAAAGTCATCATCTCCTAAATGATGTGTGGCTGCTTCACAAAAGCAAACCTCAGGGGAAAAAAATCATATGTGTGCTTGGTTGGAGGAGGGGAGTTTTTATTAACAATTCCTCTTATCCCACTCCAAAAAAATCACACCTAACCTCCAGATTGTGATTTGGTGCATGAACTGGTTTGAATGAGGTGCCATCATTGTTTAAGTAGGTTGGTGGGAATGGGATTAGAGAGGTGTGGAAGAAGTCAACAGGACTGGCATTGTTTGGCTCTTTATTCGGGGGGGGGGGGTTTGCTGGTGAGTGTCCTTTTGTATCAGAGCCTCACATTGCCTCCCTAACCCAGCCCAAAATTTTGGTCATAAGGGTAACTTGTAGTAAAAAAAAAACTATGTTCATATATGAATACACTACCAGTGAAACTCCATATCATGTGCGACCACAAGAATGAGATCCTAATTAGAATAAGTTATACTCCATGAATGTATAATATCCCAAAACACACTCTACAGTCATGTATATCTAAAGAGAATAAATAAAAAATCAAGTTATTTAATACAATTTATCACATGCTTAGAAAACTGGTAGCAAATGCTCATCTGTTAAAGGGGACTTCTCTACATATGAGTGCTTGTAGCACTTACAAGTGAATTTCAGAATCAGACAAAGGGCTTACAGTCATGGTTCTCAAACTATAGATTGCATTAGAATCCCCTGGAGGACTTACGTAAACATGGATTGCTGGACCTACCCCAGAATTTATGATTCAGTAGTTCTGGGAATAGAGCCTGAAGTGCATTTCTCACAAGTTTCCAGATGATTTTGATGCTGATAATCTGAAGAAAACACTCTGAAAACCACTTTTTAGGTTAATTTCCAAAATGATTTCATTACCAAGGCAGACTGAGCTAGTGGAACTTCCCCCCAGGTCCTCCTGTGATATTTTTAGTGATACCTTAGGATCAAAAATCTTTTCTAAAACCAAGGTTTAAGTATGTCTGAGGCACATTATAATGCCAAAGTATAGTAAAATCCTACCCCACTAAATTTAAAGGATCCTCTGCTTAATTCTTCCTTTCTCTTTAGATGTACAGGGTCTAACACTATTTTTAAAAGTTCTTTATGAGTTTTAATTGACTAATAAAATATATTTATGATGTACAACATGATGCATTGATATATGTATACATTAAGAGAAATTAAAGCCAGCCATTTAATATATTCATTACCTCACATACTAACTTGTGATAAGAACATTTATAATATACTCTCATCATTTTAAGTATATAATATGTTGCTATTAGGTATAATCAACATATTGTACAATAGATTTCTGAAACTGATTCTACCAGAACACCTGAAAATTTCCATTCTTTTACCAACATCTCCCAAATCCCTTTCTCTTCTACCTCCTGGTAACCACCATTCTGCTTTTTGCTTCTGTGAGTTTGAGAAAAGAAAGCACTGACATTTATTCCACAGGCTTGTGATTCTCTCTCCTTCTGCTGCATAGCACCAACTTTGGATTATCTTTCCACAGGAACTCTGGTTTGTGGGTGCACAGGGTACAACTCTGCATGTGTGATTCATCAGCCTCAAAATTCATTAACCCCAGTACTTCAGAATGTGATTGGATGGGGAGATAGGGTTTTTAGAGGTGATTAAGTTAAAATGAGGTCATTAGGGTTGTCCCAATCTAATATTACTGGTATCCTTAGAAGAAGAGGAGATTTAGGACACAGACAGAGGAAAACCTTGCGAAGACACAAGGAGAGATGGACATCTAAAAGAGAAGAGGAAAGCCTTAAGGGGAACCCTGTGGACACCTTGATCTCAGACTTTTTGCCTATAGAATATTGAAAAGATAATGATTATTTTTTTAAGCCTACCAGTACTTGTATTTTGTTATGGCAGCTCTGGCAAGTAGATACAGTCTATAAGGGAGCTGTTAGACCCTCTTCTGTATTTTCTTAGATGGTGTATTTATCTAGTTGGTACCCATTCATCACAAAGCCAATCATAATATTTCTTATTTCCCGATTCTTACACACATACACACATACTTGTGTGTATGTGTGTGTATTGCTGGTGAAGGAACCCAGGATCTCATGTATGCTAAGCATGTGCTCTAACACTGAGCTACACCCCCAGATTATTTTATGTATTCTTGATGGTCTTGTATTTGGGGGTACTTATAGGCTTGGAGAAAGACTGCATCTCCCAAGTTAGCTCTTTCTTGAAGATTTAAAGAGATTGGCTGGGATTATGTCTTTCATATACAAATAAACTGATTCCATGCCTGTAGTCACAGATGCCCCTTTATCTAACTTTCATACATCAAGACAATATTTACCATTCCCTAAATCATCCCAGGGCCAGGTTACAGGAAACTAGAGACCACTGTGATAGCCCACAGCTCATTGGTATTATTCAAGCTAGTCAGTCCCAATCCATGTTGTCTGCTCTGCCTTAGTTTTCTATGGAAACCCCAATAAACACTGTGGAATAGACTGTTTTCTTCATCCTGACCTACACTGGTGATTCCTATGACTCTGTATGACATGTAATGACTTCCTCTATAGAACCTGTGAGTATAATAAACTTTATATTTTTAAGACCATTCTTTCCTCTTGTGAATACCCTGGCTTTACCATCCTTTATCCAACATTTGCATTCTTAGATAAAAAATCCCTTCCACTTCTCATAGCTCTGTAGTATTCCATCAAACAGTCATGTGACCCAGAATTGCACTATCACTTCCTTAAAAGACCACCTGTCTTTTAACCTTTCTTCTGGCCCCGTTGTGCTTTCTTTTCATTGTGTCTATGTGCTACTCAGTACTCATTTTCAGGGTCCTGTTGTCTTATGAACCACAGTTAACCCATACCACCAGTCTCTCCCTTCACTTTTCACTCCTTTCTAATTCTCTTGAAATCCATCATCAACTAGGCCCCACCAGGGACATACCTGTGGTCACACAAAGCTAGGTTGATTCAATTACTCTTGTAGGGGAGAAATTCAAACAGAATTTGAGTTTCTCACCAAATAAAAGAAGCTACAAAATTATTATGTGATTTTTAATAAACATAGAGTTTAGAGAAATTTAACATAATGTCATGTATTTTTTAGGCTCAAAGTAGAGCAGAGACTGTATGCAAAGGGTTCAATAGCCAGCCTGGTTTAAGAATCAGACTCATGAGTCCCAATTTTGAGATCAACATGGGAATGTTATATTTGAAAAATCTTATATCTGAAGCTTTGAGAATGAGTTGGAAATTGAGGCTATTTTTCTACCATTTTTCTAAATGTATTTTTGTGTATGTTATTCAGACCTTTGGGCAAGCAGTGAGAGTTTTCATTCTCACAGAAAATTTCAAAATAGGGAAGGTTATTAGGTGATGATTTCAGAGAATATATTATCTGCATCACATCCTTGACATTAACTCACATAAGCTATACTTACAGGTTCACACCTTTTGACTTTTAGTCTTAAACCCCATTTCTAACCCCTCTAAGGCTGGAATCTCAGTGTCTAGCCCTGAAAGACAGGCCTGGCCTCATCTAATTTGATGCTCCCTATGCTCAGGTTTGACGTCATGCTCCATCTGCCTGAAATTATATACCACCCCAGAACTTATAGAAATGGGCCAGGTATGAGATCAAGAATCACTGTCTGTAACCATGACCACCACTTGAAGCCCCAGAACCATGATGAGGCCCCTGGATTCAGGGTCTTCTTCCTGAAAGATTAAGAAATGGCCTTGTTTCCAGATACTGTATCAGTTTTCCCCCTTTCCTCTCTCTCCTTCCCTTTCTTTCTCTCCACCAGTTTCTCTTTCTCTCAATAAAAGCCTTGTTTAGAGATAGGTTCCCATCAAAATTATTATTTGGTTCAAAGCCATACCAAGTAGATTGGAGGCTATCTATACACACTTAAAATTGAGAGAAGAACATCCACTTGTTCAGATAAAATTCTCCACCTGCCTGTTGCTTATGAAAAATCCCACTGTGGCTTTTTGACTGGTAGAACATTGGCATGTCCCAACTCATTGGGCCTTATCTCTTGTCCCCATTATCAAATCTTCCCTCTATTCTTTCCATTTTTTATTAACATCATTAAAAGCCTGTGTACTGGTTAAGAGCTTGAATTTTGAGTCTAAAAAATAAGTTGAAATCTTGTCTCCTTTTCTATTAGCCGCATATCCCAGGGAAGTGTATTTATTTATGTTCCTTTAACTGAATTTCTCATCTGGAGAGGGTGAATAATAAGACATACCCTACTGTATTTTTAAAAGGTTTTACAGCAACAGTGCTTTGCATACAGCCTTACATATTATCTGCCCCCCAAGATGGTTGTGTCTTTTTAAAACAGCTATTCATTACTTTCTCATCTAAAATTAGCTACTATATTGAATCAACTAAGGTAGAAATTTTCCTGTGTGTAGAAATCCTAGTAGCAGAGATATACTTAGTATGACTTTAAGGAATAGTGGATAATAAAATAATAACTTGTATAAGTTATGTAAAGTGTTTTCAAATATTTTCATTTAACCATTACCTTGATCCTATAAAGGTAGGTGTTTTTCAGAACAGAAAACAAAGATAGACAAGTCACTAAGTTTATTAGGGGACTAACATTGATCATTAATGGGCAACTGGGTATGAGGCAATGAGCCCATATATTCTCAGTACACCAATTTTGTGATAAAGTTTATCTCTAATTTATTATAGATAAAACTGAGTTTCTAATGAATTAAAGAATTAGTCAAAGGTCATGCAATTAAGTGGAGTTTCCAGATATGATTTTAGTTTTGTACTTAATGTGGGGAGAGGTGGCTGTAATATTTCAATTGGTTAATGCCCAAGGATCCTGTAACTAAATATAAGTTACATTTTGCTTTGAGGTGGCTGAAACTCAGAGAGGAAAATAGACCTATGAGAGGTAACAATAACCTAATCTGCACTAAAGTATAGCAAATTGGTACCAGTTTCAAATTTTCAAGGGACCTTGCTTAGGTCTTTCAAACTCTGACTTCTATATCTTCTTCTCTTGAATTCCAGATGGGTGTATCTTTTTTTCACAATAACATTGACAGCAGTGACTATGGGGCTGGCTTCACCCAGCTCTGTCAGAATTTTTTTTATTAGACAATGTGTAACAAACAATACAACCCAAACATACATGAAGCAAGTATTGATAGAATCCATGGGAAAGATAGATAATTCTATAATAATAGTTGGAGACTTCAATACACCACTTTCAATAATGGATAGAACACCTATACAGAAGATTAGTAAAGAAACAGATGACTCCTACCAACACTATGACCAAACTAGGCAAACAAACTAGAACAGTCCACACAAATACATCCCAAATCTAATATTCTCAAGTGCACATGTGACATTTTCTAGGACTGAATATACATTAGCCCTAAAAACAAGTCTCAGTAAATTTAGAGAGATTTTCATTATATTAGGTATTTGTTCCAACCTTAATGGAATGAAACTATGGATCCATGATAGAAAAGAATCTGCAAAATTTACAAATATGTGAAAATGAAGAAACATACTCTTAAACAATCACAAGGAAAATCAGGAAATAAGTAGAAACGTGGAAAAATAAAAATGGAACATCAAATCTTTTTTTTTTTTAGAGAGGGAGGGAGGGAGGGAGGGAGAGAGAGAGAGAGAGAGAGAGAGAGAGAGAGAGAGAGAGAGAATTTTAACATTTATTTATTTATTTAGTACTTGGCGGACACAATGTCTTCATTTGTATGTGGTGCTGAGGATCGAACCCGGGCTGCACGCATGCCAGGCGAGCGCGCTACTGCTTGAGCCACATCCCCAGCCCGGAACATCAAATCTTAAGAGATGAAATTCAGTCAATACTCAGTAGGATATTTATAGATGTAAGTCCCTGCCCAAATTTAAGTGAAATACAGAAATTTTTACAAAAATAAAGAATTTTTTTAAAAAAATAAAAACAACAGGGGATAGAGAAGATGGCAGAAATAATTTAGGCTATGATGCCCTATCTCCTCACAACACAGAAAGGAGGCAGTAAAGGAAACGTAGATGTGAGAGAATTTGACTCCAAGTTCATATCTGATTTGAGGAACTGTGGAGAACAATATCAACAAGGTTTTGGTTCTCATAAGTTGAATAGTATGAGGTGTGGCTCTGAAGTGATTATATTAAATAGGACTCAGTGGCATCTCTTAAATTGATGCTGATATTTGGATCAGCAGAGGTCAAATATTGACTTATTATATCAATATATGGATATCTGTCCCCAAGCTTTGAAGAGAAAGAAGCTTATAAAGTATTTTTTTTTTGCTTAAAAGAAGTGATAAATGTCCCATTATATGGATAGACATACAAACAATATGAAAAAGCAAGGGAAAAACCACCCCAAATAGCCCATAATGCTTCAACAATAGATTCCACTGACAAAACAGTGGAGAAAATGTCAGAAGGAAAAAAAAATTATATGTTCTATGAGCTGAAAGAAGGTGTGAGATGTGGAATTAGAGAGAAAATACAGGAGGTGAAAGATAACTTTAGTAAAGTGAAAGATATTCTGGAAAAGAACTAAATAGAAATCCTAGAACTAAAAGAATCAATAAACCAAATTAAAAATTCAATGAAACGCATCACCAATGAATTAGGTCATTTTTGAAGATAGAATTTTAGCCCTTGAAGGAAAGGTATATAATCTTGAATATAAAGTTGATTATAAGTAAAAATGATGAGAGAATATGAACAGAATATTTAAAAATCTAGGATGACATTATGAGGCCAAATATAAAAATCATTGGGGTAGAGGAAGGATCAAAATACAAGCTAAAGGGATGCACAACATTTTCAATGAGATAATATCAGAAAAAAATTCTAAACCTTAATAATGAGATGAAAACTCAAGAGCTGGGGATGTGGCTCAAGCGATAGCATGCTCGCCTGGCATGTGTGGGGCACTATGTTTGATCCTCAGCACCACATAAAAATAAAATAAAGATGTTGGGTCCACTGAAAACTAAAAAATAAATATTAAAAATTTCTCTCTCTCTCTCTCTCTCTCTCTCTCTCTCTCTCTCTCTCTAAAAAACTCAAATACAAGAGGTATTATTACTCTAAATATATAAAATCATAATAGATTCAATCCAAGAATAAGTATGGAAGATTTAAAGCTGCAAGAGAAAAATGACTAGTCACATTTAGAGGTAAACCAATCTAGATTTAAACTGATTTCTCAACCCAAACCCTAATAACCAAGAGGGCTTGGAATAATATATATCAACATGTGAAAGACAGTGAAAGCCAAGCAAAAACATTGTACCCAGCAAAATTAAGCTTCAGAATTGAAGATGAAATAAAAACCTTCTATGACAAACAGAAGTTGAACTAGTTAATAATCAGAAAGCTTAAACTACAAAACATACTCAATAAAATATTTCATAAAGAAGAAATGCAAAATAAAATGAAAACCTGCATAGGAAAGAATTACACCAGAAGAGTTGTCAATTAAAGGATAATACAGTCTATTATAAACATTAGAAATAAATCAAAATGGCAGGAAATAAAAATCAACTCAATGAAAACCATTGAATTAAATGGTTTAAACTCTTCAATCAAAAGAAATAGGCTAGCAGTTTGTATTAAGAAACAAGACACAAGACACATGCCTGTGCCCAGACACCGAACTAGAGACCCTCCTGCACCCGCACACAAGTCCTTATGAACCAACCCAGGGGTCCTCCAGCTGCCTTCATTTCAGGACAGTGCTATTTCTGCCATAGTCCCCTCTACATGGTAGCCTGCACTTGGGGACACTATACAGGATCAGGATCTGGAGATATTACCTACCACACACCACAGTGCTGCATCTCTGAATGCACTACACAATGTCACTACAAGGCCCACCCTTGTGGCCCCATCTCTGAAAGCACTCACCTCTGTCTTGGAGACTTTCATTACCATCTTGGGTTACCTGAGCTGCTGTCATTGTCATCTTTAGTTGGGTAAACTCCCATCTTGTGACACTGGCTGGGGCCTAGAAGCAATATGAAGGTACCTATAGTCCTCTAACTGCCCATCCCCCCCCCCACCACTAATCATACACAGCACCCAAAGCTATGTGGCCAGCCCATAGCTCTCAAAGCCTGGTCTTCCCAATATAGAACAGCTCTTCACAATAGGTGCACAGGCCCCAGAGTTCAAACCACAGGAGCTCTGGAGAGAGAGGTTTCTGACTGGGAAGTAGAAAGGGAAGGGGGAATGAGAGATACAGTTTAGAGACTAAATTAGAGACCAGAAATTGTGGGGTCTATAGGCAATCTAAGGGGCTAATGCCAGGTGCACACATTACATGAGTGGTCCCCAAAGGAGCTCCCTGGGGTACAGTCTTCCAACAGGGGCCAGCAAGTGCTATAACTTACTTTCATGAGCTCTGCCTACAAGACCAACCGCCCTGGGTGGAGGCACCAGCAAACAACAGACAACCCAATCTACTGGATGAGAAGGAAAGCAGGGAAGATACTGAACTCCAACAGAAACAATCATTAAATTTTCCCTTGATTTTTCTTTTCTTTTCTCTTCTTTTTCCTTTCTTTCTATTTTCCTGCCCTCATATCCCCAACATTTGTGAAAGCAAGTGCTTTCTGTGCATTCAGCTACTGAGGACTGGGATGTCTGAATAGTATAGTATAGTTTTGCTGTATATGTTTTATCTTTTATTGTTACTTTTTTCTTATTAATTTTTTGTTTTTATGTTTTTTGTACTCTGTCTGTTCTCTTCCCCCTTGTCTGTAGCCTGAGAATCTCTTTCTCTCTTTTCTTCTACTATGAGTCAACTTCTGATACTTCATACACACTTCCTAAGATCTAACACCTCTACATCCTTGTCTCCTACCTCCTTAACATCTCATCCTACACCCTCTGGTTCTCTTTGTCCACCATTAGAAACTGTAGTCACTTTTATAAACCTATTATTTATATTGTAGATAATAATCTAACACATCATTTTTGTCTATTGGACCAAAACTTGTAAACATCTTAATAGGAGCTATTTGGTTAAAGGCTGCATAATGTTTGCATTGAGACCTGTTAATATTGATCTTCCATTTAAAGGACAGGTATTGGAAACCTGCAGGGACACCAGAAGACTATAGGGTAGAAATTTTAATACCTTGGGCCTGCACTGCTAGAAGGGAAGACACAAAAACAACATAAAAAAGGGAGAAAAGTACCCCATACAAGCCATGATAATACATTATTAGAATCCATGGCCAGCACAGTAGAAAAAATGTCAGAGAAGGAGTTCAGGATGTACATGATTAAAATGTTCTGTAAACTAATGATATAAGAAAGAAAACATAGGAAACAAAAGATCAGGAAGCAAAAGATTACTTCAAGAAAGAGATAGAAGATTCTGAAAGAAAAATAATAACAATCAGAAGTCCTTGAAATGAAAGAAACAATAAACCAAATAAAAACTCAATAGAAAGCATTACCAACAGACTAGATCACTTGGAAGATAGAACCTCAGGTAATCAAAACAAAACATACAATCTTGAAAAAATGTACAAAATTACAATAAATCTACACCAAGGCACATTATAATAAAAATGCCTAGCACACAGAATAAGAATAGAATCTTAAAGACCACAAGAGAGATGAATCAAATTACATAGAGGGGGAGATCAATCTGGATCTCAGCAGATGTTTGAACACAGACCCCCAAAGCTAGAAGGTCCTGGAATAACATATACCAGGCTCTGAAATAAAATGGATGCCAACCAAGAATCTTATATCCAGCAAAATTAAGCTTTAGATTTGATGACAGAATAGAAACTTTCCATGAAAAACAAGTGAAAAGAATTTACAATGAGAAATCCTGCACTACAGAATATCATCAGCAAAATATTCCATGAGGAGGAAATAAAAAATAACAAAAAAAAATCAGCAAAGGAAGGAACTACACTAAAGGAAAAGCCAATCGAGGGAGAAAACAAGTCAAGTTAAAAACAGAAAATAAACCAAAATGATCAGGAATACAAACCATGTCTTAATAATAACCCTGAATGTTAATGGCCCAAATGCATCAATTAAAGACATAGGCTGGCAGATTGTACTTTTTTTAAAAAAAAAAGACCCAACAATATGCTACCTTCAAGAGACTCATCTCAGGAAAAGACATCCACATTCTGAAGGTAAAAGATTGGGAAAAAAAGTCACTCACATGGACTACATAAACAAGCTGGTGTTTCCATTCTCAGATTAGATTAAGTAAACTTTAAGCCAAAGTGAGTCAGAAGGGATAAATAAGGACATTTCATACTGCTTAAGGAAACCATACATCAGCAAGATATAACAAGTAAATATTTATACCTGCCCCAAATGGGGTATCCACATACATCAAACAAACTTAACAATTTCAAGAATCAGACCACAACACAATAAAACTGGGTAACTTTAACACACCTCTTTTGCCACTGGATAGATCGTTCAAACAAAATCTAAACAAAGAAATTATAGAATTCAATAATACAATAAACAATTTAGACTTAACAGACATATATAAAATATTTCATTGATCAAAAAGTAAATACCCTTTCTTCTCAGCAGCACATGAATCCTTCTCTAATATAGACCATATATTATGCCACAAAGCTACTTTTAGCAAATGCAAAAAAAAAAAATAGAAATATTATCCTGCATTCTGTCAGATCATAATGGATGAATTTGAAATTTGAAATTAATAGTAAAATAAATAATACAAGTTACTCCAAAACCTCAAGACTAAATAAAATGCTATTGAATGAACAATGATAGCAGAAGGCATCAGAATGGATATTAAAAAATTCTTATAGGTAAAGAAGAGCATTGATACAACATATCAAAATCCCTGCGACACTATGAAGGCAGTGCTAAGAAGAAAGTATATGGCATTGAGTTCAATCCTTAAAAGAAGAAAATGTCAACAATCAAATGACCTCACACTACATCTCAAAGCCCTAGAAAAAGAACAAATCTACATCCAAAGTAATAAAAGACAGGAAAATCAGAGCTAAAATCAATGACATTGAAACAAAAGAAACAACTGAAAAAATGCCAAAACAAAGAGTTTGTTCTTTGAAAAAATGAATAAAATTGACAAGCCCTTAGCCATACTAAAGAAGAGAAGGAGAAGAAAAACTTAAAATTACTAAAATTCATGATGAAAAAGTAAATATCACAATGGACACTGTTGAAATACAGAAGATAATTAGAAACTGTTTTGAAAATTTATACTTCAATAAAATAGATAATCTGAAAGACACTGAGAAGTTTTTAGAGTCATATTATCTCCCCAAACTGAATCAGGAGGATATACACAATTTAAACAGAAAAATTGTAAGCAATGAAATAGAAGATGCTATCAAAAGTCTACCAGCAAAGAAAAGCCCAGGACCAGAGGGATTCACCCTTGAGTTCCACAAGACCTTCAAAGAAGAACTAATACCAATACTCCTCAAATCATTCCATGGAATAGAAAAGGAAGGAACCCATTCAAACTCATTCTATGAGGCTAGTATCATCCTGATACCAAAATCAGACAAAAACACAGCAAGGAAAGAAAAATTTAGAGAGATATCTCTAATGAAAATTCTCAATAAAATTCTGGCAAATTGCATACAAAAACATACTCAAAAGATAGTGCACCATTATCAAGTGTGGTTCATCCCAGGGATGCAAGGTTGGTTCAACATAAAGAAATCAATAAATGTAATTTATCACACCAATAGGATTAAAGATAAGAATAAATAGATGCAGAGAAAGCATTGATAAAATACAGCACTTCTTCATGTTCAGAACACTAGAAAAACTAGGTATAACATGTAAAAGCTATCTATGCTAAGCCCAAGGCCAATATCATTTTAAAGGGAGAAAAATTGAAAGTATTCCCCCTAAAAACTGGAGCAAGAGAGGGATACCCTCTTTCACTGCTTCTATTTAACATAGTCCCAGAAACTCTAGCCAAAGCAATTAGATGAAAGAAATTATAGGGATACAAGTAGGAACAGAAGAATTCAAACTATTACTATTTGCTGATGACATGATTCTATACTTAGAGGGTCTAAAAAATTTCATGAGAAAACTTATAGTTCTAATAAATGAATTCAGCAAAGTAGCAGAATATAAACACCCATAAATCAAATGCATTTCTGTACATCAGTGATGAATTTTCTGAAAAAGAAATTAGAAAATCAACCCCATTTACAATAGCCAAAAGTAAAATGAAATAAAATCAAATACTTGGGAATAAATCTAACTAAAGAGGTGAAAAACCCCTACAATAAAAACTACAGAGCACTAAAGGAAGATTGAACAAGACCTCAGAAGATGGAAAGATCTCCCATGCTCTTACATAAGTATAATTAATATTATCAAAATGGTCATAATACCCAAAGTGCTGTACAGATTAAATGCAATTCCAATTAAAATCCCAAAATATTCCTTATAAAAATAGAAAAAGCAATCATAAAATTTATTTGGAAAAATAAGAGACCCAGAATAGACAAAGCAGTTCTTAACAAGAAGAGTGAAGCAGGAGGTATAACAATGCCAGACCTTAAACTATACTACAGAGCTATAGTACCAAAAATGGCATGGTATTGGCACCAAAATAGACATGCAAATCAATGGTACAGAATAGAGGAAACAGATGCAAAACCACATAAATACAGTTATCTCATACTAGACAAAGAAGCCTAAAAATTCATCAGAAAAAAGATAGCCTCTTCAACAAATGGTGCTGGGAAAACTGGAAATCCATATGCAGCAAAATGAAATTAAGCCTCTTTCTCTCACCCTGCACAAATTCAACTTAAAATGGGTCAAGGACTTAGGAATTAGGCCAGAGATTCTGCACCTAATAGGAAAAAAAGCAGGCTCAAATCTTCATCATGTCAGCTTAGGACCTGACTTCCATATCAATACTCCTGAAGCACAAGAAATAAAATCAAGAATTAATAATTGGGATGGATTCAAACTCAAAAGCTTCTTCTCAGCAAAAGAAACAACCAGTGAACTGAATAGAAAGCCTACAGAATGGGAGCAAATTTTTACCACATGCATATCAGAGCAGTAATCTCTAGAATATATAAAGATGTATAAAGAACTCAAAAATCTTAACAACAAAAAATAAATAACCCAATAAAAAACAGTAAAGAAACTGAACAGACACTCTCTGAAGATGATATACAATCAATCAACAAATGCATAAAAATATTCAACATCACTTAGAGAAATGCAAATCAAAACTACTATAAGATTTCATCTCACTCCAGTCAGAATGGTAGCTATTAACAATACAAATAATAAGTGTGGGGGAAAGGGCACACTCTAATTGCTGGTGGGACTGCAAACTGGTGCAGCCAATCTGGAAAGCGGTATGAAGATTACTTGGAAAACTCGGAGTGGAACCACGATTGGACCCATTTATCCCAGTCCCTGATTTATACACAAAGTATTTTAAACAGCATGCTACAGATACATCAATGTTTATAGGAGCACAATTAACAATAGATCAATTGTAGAAGCAAACTATATACCCTTCAATAGATGAATGGATAAAAATGTAGTATCTATACACAATGGAATATTATTCAGCATTAAAAGAGAAAAACATCATGGAATTTTGGAGTAAATGGATGAAGTTGGAGAATATCATGTTAAGCAAAGTAAATCAATCTGAAAAAAAAAATGCCAAATATTTTCTCTGATACCTGAATGCTGATCATTTTAGAAAATGTTCCACATGCTTCTGAGAAGAAAGTAAATTTAATGTTTCACAGATGTTTCATCATGTGAGGGCAAGGAAAGGATGGAAAAATTTTGGATTGAGGAGAGGGGAGGGGGGGGAGAGGGGAAGATGGTAGAATGAGATGGACATTATTACCCCTATGTATAGGTATAATTGCATGAATGGTGTGACTCTGTATCATGTACAACCAGATAAATAAAGTTTTGCTCCATTTGTGTAAAAAATTAATAAAATTAATTAATTTAAAATTAATTAATTTTTAAAAATTAATTAATTTTAAAAAGTGAAATTAATTAATTAAAAAAAACAACAAGACCCCAAAATATGCTGTCTGAAAGAGACCTCACAGGCAAAGACTTCCAAAGACTTAACATGAAAGGATGGGAAAAGACATGCCATTCAAATGGAACTTGTAAACAAGCAGAGAGTTAGCTATTCTAATATCAGATAAAGTAAACTTTGAGCCAAGATTAACCAGAAGAGACAAAGAAGGTGACTTCATATTGATTAGGAGAATGGTCCAATGATAAGATATATTGATTGTAAGTATTTATGTCTCAAACAATGGTGCATCTATGTACTATAAGTCAAACTTTTCTCAATATTAAGGATCAAATAGACCACAAGATTATAATACTGGATGACATTAATACAACTTTCTTATCACTAGATGGATCGCCCATACATAAACTAAGAAAAGATTCTCCAGAACTAAACTAAACAATTAACAATATGGACCCAACAGACATCTATAGAATATTTCATCCATGAAACATTGAATTTATTTTCTTCTCAGAATCCCATGGAACATTTTCTAAAATAGAGGATATTTTAGGTTACAAAGTAAATCTTAACAAATACAAAAATTAGAGATAATTTCTTGCATTCTATTATATCATAATGTAGTGAAATTGGAAATCAATGACAATAAAAAACAGAAATCGCTCTATCATCTGGAGATTAAATAATATGCTTTTGAATGCGGAGAGTGATCTAACATTAAAATCTCTGGGATAGTATAAAGACAGTTCTAAGAGAAAATTTCTAACCCTGAGTTCATACAGCAAGGGAATAGAAAGATACCATGTATAATCTAACATTATATAGAAAAGGAAAACAACAACGACAACAAAATCCAAAATCAGTAGAAGATAGAAAGTAACTAAAGTCAGAGCTGAAATCAATAAAATTGAGAATAAGAAAATGCAAAAGATCAATAAAACAAAGGGTTGTTTTTTTGAAAGAATAAAGAAGATTGATAAACCCTTAGCCAAACTAATCAAAAGAAAAAGAGAAAAAAAAACTGATATTAACAAAATTCAAAATAAAAAAGGACACATCACCACAGATACTACTAAAATCCCCAGGATCATCAGAAACTATTTTGAAAACTTATACTACAATAAGAGAAAAATCTTGAAGCTATTGACATATTACTAGAGATAAAGAACTAACCACATTGAACCATGAAGGTATGGAAATTTAAACAGATATATATCAAGTACTGAAATTGAAGATGCTATCAAAAGTTAAAAAAAAAACACCATTTATTGATTAGGGTTTTTTTTTGTTGTTGTTCTTACCTTTTGAGTTCTTTATACACCCTAGAGATTACAGCTCTATCTGTTCTGTGAGGGGTAAAATTTTGCTCCCAGGAAGTAGGCTCTCTATTCACCTCACAGCTTGTTTCTTTTGCTGAAAAGAAACTTTTTAGTTTGAATCTATCCCATTCATTAATTCTTGGTTTAATTCTTGAGTCTTATTAAGGAAGTTGGGGCCTAATCCCACATGATGAAGATTTGGACCTACATTTTCTTCTATTAGACACAGAGTCTCTGGTCTAATTCCTAGGTCCTTGATCTACTTTGAGTTGAGTTTTGTGCATTGTGAGAGATAGGGGTTTAATTTTATTTTGTTGCAGATGGATTTCCAGTTTTCCCAGCACCATTTGTTGAAGAGGCTATCTTTTCTCCAGTGCATGTTTTTGGCACCTTTATCTAATATAAGATAATTGTAATTTTGTAGGTTAGTCTTTGTGTCTGTATTCTGTACCATGGGTCTACCAGTCTGTTTTGGTATCAATATCATGCTGTTTTTGTTACTATTGCTCTGTAGTATAGTTAAAGTTCTGGTATAGTGATGCCACCTGCTTCACTCTTCCTGCTAAGGATTGCTTTAGCTATTCTGGGTCTCTTATTTTTCGAGATAAATTTCATTTCAAGCAATGATTGCTTTTTCTATTTCTATAAGGAATATCATTGGAATTCTAATTGCAATTTCTTAAATCTGTATAGTGCTTTTGGTAGTATGGTCATTTTGATAATATTAATTCTTGGTGTATCCAAGAGAAAGGTAGATCTTTCCATTTTCTAAGGTCTTCTTTGATTTCTTTCTTTAGGGTTCTGTAGTTTTCATTGTATAAATCTTTCACCTCTTTCATTAAGTTGATTCTCAAATACTTTTTTGAGGTTATTTTAAATGGGGTAGTTTTTCTCATTTTCTTCTCAGAGGATTTGTCACTGATATATAGAAATGTCTTTGATTTGTGGGTGTTGATTTTATATCCTGTTACTTTGCTGAATTCATTTACTAGTTCTAGAAGTGTTCTTGTGGAGCTTTTTTTGACTTCTAGGTATAGAATCATACCGTCAGCCAATAGTGCTATTTTAAGTTCTTCTTTTCCTATACATATCCATTTAATTTCTTTCATCTGCTCTGGTGAGTGTTTCAATAACTAAGTTGAATAGAAGTGGTAAAAGAGGGCATCCCTGTCTTGTTCCAGTTGTTAGTGAGAATGCCTTTAATTTTTCTTCATTTATAATGATGTTGGCCTGAGGCTTAGAGTAGATAGTCTTTATGATGTTGAGATATGCTCCTATTATCCCTAGTTTTCCTAGTGTTTTGAACATGAAGGGATACTGTGTTTTGTCAAATGCTTTTTCTGCAACTATTGAGATGATCATGTGATTCTTATCTTTGAGTCTATTGATGTGATGAATTACATTTATTGATCTCTGTATGTTGAATCAACCTTGCATCCCTGGGATGAATCCCACTTGATCATGGTGCACGATATTTTTGATATGTTATTGAATTTGCCAGAATTTTATTGAGAATTTTTGCATCTATGTTCATTAGAGATATTGGTCTACAATTTTTTTTCTTTGATGTGTCTTTGCCTGGTTTGGGGATGGGGGTGCTATTGACCTCATAGAATAAGTTTGGAAGTGTGCCTCTTTTTCTATTTCCTGAAATAAATTGAAGAGTATTGATATTAGTTCTTCTTTAAAGGTCTGAGAACTCAGCTGTGTATCCATCCAGTCCTGGGGTTTTCTTTATTGGTAAGCTTCTGATGGCATCTTCTATGTCCTCACTTGATATTGGTCTGTTTAATTTGTGTGTATCTTCCTGAATCAATCTGGGCAAATCATATGACTTAAGAAATTTGTTGATGCCTTCAATGTCTTCTATTTTATTGGAGTATAAGATTTCAAAATAATTTCTAATTATTCTCTATATTTCTTTAGTGTCTGTTGTGATATTACCTTTTTTTATCATGTACGCTGGTAATTTGAGTTTTCTCTCTCTTTCTCCTCATTAGCATAGCTAAGGTCTGTCAATGTTATTTATTTTTTCAAAGAACCAACTTTTTGTTTTGTCAATTTTTTGTTTCTTTTGTTTTGATTTCATTGATTTCAGCTCCAATTTTAATTATTGCCTTCTACTGCTTTTGCTATTAATTTGTTTTTCTTTTTCTAGGGCTTTGAGACATAGTGTGAGGTCATTTATTTGTTGACTTTTTCTTCTTTTAAAGAATTAACTCCATGCAATGAACTTTTCTCTTAGTACTGCTGTCATAATGTTCCAGAGATTTTGACAAGTTGTGTCTGTTCCCATTTACCTCCAAGAAATTTTTAATCCCCTCCTTGATGTCTTCTGCAATCCATTGTTCATTCAATAGCATAATATTTAGTCTCTAGGTGTTGGAGAAATTTTTGCTTTTTATATTGTCATTGATTTCCAATTTCAATCCATTATGATCTGATAAAATGCATAGTAGTATCTCTACTGTTTTGTATTTTAAGAATTGCTTTGTGGCATATTATATGGTCTGTTTTAGAGAAGGATTCATGTGCTTTTGAGAAGAAAGTGTATCTGCTTAATGCAGGTTGAAATATTCTATATATGTCAGTTAATTCTAAGTTATTGAATGTATTATTGAGTTTTATAATTCCTTTGTTCAACTTTTGTTTGGAAGATCTATCCAGTGGTGAGAGAGGTGTGTTAAAGTCACCCAGGATTATTGTGTTGTGGTAAATTTGACTCTTGAACTTGAGAAGAATTTGTTTGATGAACAAAGCTGCACCATTGTTTAGGACATAGATATTTATTATTGTTATGTCTTGGTGGTTATGGTTCCCTTAAACAGAATGTAATGTCCATCTTTATCCCTTTTGATTAACTTTTATTTGATATGAGGATGGAAACCCCTGCTTGCTTCTGTGGTCAATGTTAGTTGTATGATTTTTTCCAACACTTCACCTTAAGTCTGTGTATGTCTTTTCCTATCAGATGAGTCTCCTGTAGGCAACATATAGTTGGGTCTTTTTTTAAAAATCCAATCTGCTAGTCTATGTCTTTTGATTGGTGAGTTTTAAGTCATTAATATTCACGGTTATTATTGAGTCATGGTTTTATACCCAGGCATATTTGCTTATTTTCGTTATTTAACTTGACTTGATTTTCTTCTTTGATTAGTTTTCCCCTTTAGGGTACTACCTCCCTCTGCTGATTTTCATTGTTGTTTTTCATTTCCTCTTCATGGAATATTTTGCCAAGGATGTTTTGTAGTGCCAGTTTTCTAGCTATAAATTCTTTTAACTTTTGTTTATTGTGGAAAGTTTTTATTTCATCTTCAATTGTAAAGCTTAATTTTGCTGAATACAACATTCTTGGTTGGAACTCTTTTTCTTTCAGACTTAATATATGTTTTTCTAGGATCTTCTAGCTTTCAGGGTCTGTGTTGAAAAATCTGCCATTATCCTAATTGGTTTCCCAGCATATGTAATCTGATTCCTTTCTTTTATGGCTTTTAAAATTCTCACTTTATTCTGTATGTTGAGCATTTTCATTATAATGTGCCTTGGTGTAGATCTGTTGTGATCTGTATAGTTGGCATCCTATAGGCTTCTTGAGTTTGAATTTCCAATTTATTCTTTATGTTTGAAAAGTTTTCTGATATTAGTTAATCGAATAGATTGTTCATTCCTTTGGTTTGGACCTCTATGACTTCCTCTATCCCAATAACTCTTAAATGTGGTCTTTTTATGCTATACCATATTTCTTGAATGTTCTGCTAATGTTTTCTTACCATTATCACTGTGTGGTCTATGTGCTTTTCAAGATTATATATTTTATCTTCAAGATTATATATTTTATCTTCATTGTCTGATGTCCTATCTTCCAAGTGGTCTACTCTGTTGGTGATGCTTCCATTTGAGCTTTTAATTTGGATGTTGGATTTAATTATTATCTAAAATATAATATAAAATTTGGCAAGAAAGGTATCCAAGATGGAGATGGTCTGCTTCCAGCACCAGGGTGTCTGGTGAGGTGGGGGTAACTGGGCAATGGCCTTGTGCTGTGGGTAGGTAGTAGCCAAGTGACCTGCATGGGAACAGTGCACAATCTGGAGTTCTGCAGAGGTGCTGATTGGTGATTCTTCTAAGGTGCTTGCGAGCTGTACGTGGGCTAGAACTGTAGGCTTTGGGTTTAGGGAGCTAAGAGTCCAGAGTCCTATTCAAACATTGAGGTCTAAGCCCTGTGGGGGTTCACAGAACTGGTGATTTCTGAGGAAATCAGCTGTATAGGGGTCCTCTTACACTCTCTGAGATGCAGTATTCCAACTAGGTGAGATCTGGGTCATGTAGCAAAACAGAAATCTGCCTCCCTCTAACGCTCCATCTTGGAATTAGTGCAATCATAAAATTTATTTGGAAAAATAAGATACCCAGAATAATTAAAGCAATCCTTATCAAGAAAAGTGAAGCAGGAGGCATCACTCTATCAGACCTTAAACTAATCTACAGAGCCATAGTAACAAAAAGAGCATGGTATTTGCACCAAAATGGACTTGTAGACCAATGGTACAGATTAGAGGACACAGAGACAAGTCTATGTAAATATGGTAATATCATACTAGACAAAGATGCTAAAAATCATTCAGTGGAGAAAAGATAGCCTATTCAACAAATGGTGCTGGCAAAACTGGAAATCCATACATAGCAAACTGAAATTAAACCTCTGTCTCTCAGCCTGCAGAAAAATCAACTCAAAAGTGGATCAAGGGGCTGGGGATGTGGCTCAGGCAGTAGCACCCTCACCTGGCATGAGTGCGGCCTGGGTTCGATCCTCCGCACCACATTCAAACGAGGATGTTGTGTCCGCCAAAAACTAAAGGATAAATATTGAAATTCTCTCTCTCCTCTCTCTCTCTCTCTCTCTCTCTCTCTCTCTCTCTCTCTTTTTTAAAAAAAGTGGATCAAAGGCTTAGCCGCTAGAACAGAGATTCTATGCCTAATAAACAAAAAATAGGCCAAATCTTCACCATGTCAACCTAGGATCTGACTTCCTTAGCAAGATTCCTAAAGCTCAAGAAGAAAAATCAAGAATCAATAAATGGAATGAATTCAAATCCAAAAGCTTCTCAGCAAAGAATACATCAATAGTGTGAGCAGAGGGCTTACTGGTGGGAGAAAATTTTTACTACATGCACCTCCAATAAAGCATTAATCTCTAGGCTATATAAAGAACTCAAAAAAAATTAACACCAAGAAAACAAATAACCCAATCAATAAATGTGTAAGGAACTGAGCAGAGACTTCACAGAAGAAGAAATACAATCAATCAAGAAACACATGAAAAAGTGTTCAACATGTCTAGCAATTAGAAAAATGCAAATCAATACTACTCTAAGATTTCATCTCACTCCTGTCAGAATGACAATCATGAAGAATATAGGCAACAATAAATGCTGGCGAGGATGTGGGGGAAAAGGTGCACTCATACATTGCTGGTATGACTGCAAATTGGTACAACTATGGAAAGCAGTATGGAGATTCCTTAGAAAATTGGAAATGAAACCACTCTTTGACCCAGCTATTCCACTCTTCAGTTTATATCCAAAACACTCAAAATCAGCACATTATGTTAATGCATCTGTGTCATTGTTTATAGCAGCTCAATTTACAATAGATAAACTATGGAACCAACCTAGGTGTCCTTCAATAGATGAATGGATAGAAAAAAATGTGCTATATACACTCAATGGAATATTTTTTCAGCTTTAAAGAAGAATAAAATTATGGCATTTGCCAGTAAATGAATGGAGTTGGAGAATATCATGCTAAGTGAAATAAGCCAACCCCGCAAAACCAAAGGTTGAATATTTTCTCTAATATGTGGATGCTAATTCACAATAAGGCAGGGAACACTAAAGAAGAATGGTGTTACTTTAGATGAGATAGAAGGAAGTGAAGGGAGGGGATAGGAGCAGATGTGGAGACAGGAAAGATAGTAAAATGAAACAGACATTATTACTATGTATATATGTGACTGCATGACCAATATGATTCTACAACACATACACTCAGAAAAATGAGAAATTATATCCCATTCATGTACGATATATCAAAGTGCATAAATGCATTCTACTGTTGTGTATAACTAATTAAAACAAATATAATTAAAACAAAAAATAGAGATTCTACTCTGCATTTTATTGTACCATAATTGAATGAAATTAGAAATCAATGTTAAAATAAAAAATAGAAACTACTCCAACAACTGGAGACTAAATAATATGGTATTGAATAATGCATGAGTATCAGAAAACATCAGGGAGGAGTTTTTTAACAAGTGTCATATTTATTAAAAATGTGGTAAAAGTGGGCATCCCTATCCTGTTTCATTTTTTAGAGGGAACGCTTCCAATTTTTCCTCAATTTAGAATGATGTTGGCCTTGGGTTTAGCATAGATATCTTTTACAATGTTGAAGTATGTTCCTACTAGTTATAGTTTTTCTAATGTTTTGAACATGAAAGGTTGCTATATTTTGTCAAATATTTTCTCTACATCATTTCATATAACCATTTGATTCTTATCTTTAATTCTATTGATGTGATGAATTAAAATTATTGATTTATGAATGTTGAACCAAGCTTGCATCCCTGGAATGACCCCCATTTGATTATGTTGTACTATTTTTTAAAATATATTTTTGTATGCAATTTTCCAGAATTTTATTGAGAATTTTTGCATCTATGTTTATCAGGAATATTGGTCTGAAATTTTCTTTCATTGATGTGTCTGTGCCTGGTCTTGGTATCAGGATAAAATTAGTCTTATAGAATGAGTCAGAATGGTTCCCTTCTTTTCTATTTCAAACAATAATTTGAGTAGAATTTTTGGTATTAATTCTTTATTAATATCAATTATTGGTATTAATTCTTTATATATGTCTTATAGAACTTGGTTGTGAATCTATGGATTATTGGTGCTCTTTATAGTACCAGTAGGAGAGATTTTAGCAACATTAGGCCTAATCAATTTAGACAGCCAACTCCAAAACTCACAAAACTAAGTAAATTTATCTTTAAAATTCTGTTTCTATAGAACCTCCCCTATTACCAATTTCTTTATTGGTCATGTTTCTCTAGAGGAACAGAACCAACAAGAGGTTGGTTCTAATAAAAAGGGAATTTATTAGATTGGTTTACATAACCAGAAGCTGGATAGTCCATGGTGGCCATCTGCAGGCTGGAGAGCTGGAGGAACCAGTAGTTGTTCTCTCTGAGATGGTAAAGACTCAGAACAAGAAGGATCAATGATGCTACCTCAGTTCAAGATTGAAAACTTCTGGAATCTCCCTGGAGAATCACTGGCAGAGATCATTTTGGAAGAGTGAAGGGGTGAAATTCTGATGTCTTCAGGTGATTGCAGCAGCAATCAAGAATTCATTCAAGACAAATCAAGACTTTTATTTTTTTATTTATATATGACAGCAGAATGCATTACAATTCTTATTACATGTATACAGCACATTTTTCATAATACTGGTTGTATACATAGCATATTCACACCAATTCGTGCTTTCATACATGTACTTTGGATAGTAATGATCATCACATTCCACCTCATTAATTACCCTATGCCCCTTCCCTTCTCCTCCAACCCCTCTGCCCTACCTAGAGTTCGTCTATTCCTCCCATGCAAGAATCAAGTTTTTATCTTCTGCTGCTTCCTTGTTTTCCAACTTTTATTTCATCCAAGCCTTCAATCTATTGGACCGTGCTGCCCACATGTAGGGAGGGTCTCTACTTAAGTTTGTTATCCCACGTTCTAATCATTCCTAGACACATCATTGACACACCAGAAGTCTCTTAATCTTCAGCATCTCTTACTGCAATCAAGTTGACAATTCAAATTAACCATTACAGGTGGTTTATAACAATTTGTGTGCTGACAAATTGTATTTTTGTGATGGGCTTGGTGTAGTGTTCTAAATTAGAGTTCTAAACTGAACTTTGGAACTCTGTGGGTGGGAATTTAAGAATTGTTCCACACCCCTTAATACTGGGGAAGTGCCAGTCACTGCAGAATTTCTGGATTTCTAAAGTCTGTTTAAACCTACATGGGAGCATAAGGACAAAACTTTCATAGGTTTCAGGTTTACCACTATGCATATTAAGTATTAAGTATCTTCTTTTGAGAAGATACTTAATACTTAATATGCACTGTACAGTGCAGTGCCAGCAAGAAGGTAGCATTCTCCCTTGCAGTCCAGAATCTGGATGATCCAAGTACAATATCCTTTGTGCCTATATTACTCTCTCTAGTTCAGCTGTCTTCTGGGATTTTTTAAGTTGGCTGCAGTAGTTCCCATTTTTCTGACACTACTAACAGTTGCACTAGGTGCACCTCTATAACTTCAATTTTTAAAAAAAATTAGTAATAAGCTTCAGTGATTTCTATTTAGTTTCCCTCTTTCCAAAGAAGATGTCTTTTCACTTTGTGAGTCTGAAGATGAGGAGCTACTGTGAGGTGCATCTTTTGTCCATTCTGCCACATTCTCTCTCCAATCTGGTTACATTTGTAAGATACATGCTCAATTTCTTATAAGATATTTTCCATATTTCTTTCTAATCATAATGACTAATTTTGAAAAGACTGAGAATGAAAGATATGCACTCACAATAATCTAACTAATAATAATAATATATACCATGAGCACCAACAGATAGACAAAGCAATATGGCCATGAACAACAGAGCAAATAAATTCTGATATGTGACTACAATGGAATATGATATGGAAAGAAAACAAATTAGCTAAACTTAGACATAGCAACATTACTGAACATCACAAAAATAATGAGCACAAAAAGCCATATCTCAAGAAAGACAGATTGAGTTACTTTATTTGTAATAGCCTAAACCTGGAAGCCCAAATGAGAAACATTCAAAGTTATACTGGTTAGATTGGGAAATATGTGGATAAAGGCGAGACTCTGAGTGTTGTTAATATCCAATTTTTGGAATGATGTGACCATCAGTTTGATTGATGTGACCAGTAGTTTCTTTGTGTTTACTTTGGAATACATCACTGAGATGTACATTTATGTTTTACATGTTCTGCATGTATATTATATTTTAATCTTTAAAACATTTTACAAAAGGTTACTATAATATAGGATCTACATGAAATTATGAAGAGGAAAAAGAAAGTGTTTTTTAAATCAATTTTTCTGTTTATTTCCACCTTATTATTTTTATGTCCCACAGACAACTCAGGATTCTATTGGTTGGCATAACTCTCTAAGCAATCTCATCAATTAGCCCTTTCCCTAAGTATGTCCCTTCTTAACATGGTGCAATTCTTAATGAATTCAGAAGATAAACTCATTCGTGTTAGTGTATGAATGAATTCATTATCTCCTTTAAGTGTTAAACATGGAAATTTCATTAACCTAAAAGAGCGAGTGGGAATTTGTGAAGATGTGGCTGAAGGAGCTTGGGTAAGAAGAGGATTAAATAAGAAATAATCAGAGGCATTTTGAAAGTACGAAAAAGAAATTATTTATTTTAAAAGATTTAAAAGTATGATCCAAGTTTTTGTATGAAGAGATAAGTTGAATTACATGTTTTCTAATTTGTCCCTTTACACACTCTATAACTGTGATCACTTTCACTGAAGTCAAAGACATGCCAGTTCTTTTTCACTTCTACATCTGCCCTTCCAAATTCTTCTTAGAAATTTGGATTCCCTTAGCATCCAGTTATCAGGAACTTTTTCTATGATGTACCTTGATGTAGAGGCCCATGGTAAAGAGGGTGTTGAAGCAGTTGAATATGGAGGTCAGGAACTTATGACAGAGGCCTAAGTGACTGACAGCATCATGCCTCACAGTTCCTGGGCCAGAAGAGTTTACAAATACTGGTTAGTGGTCAGTGTCATGATCTATGAAGGGTGGGCTAAATCAGAGAGCCATTAAATGATACAAGTATAATATGGAACGTTGATAAACTAATGTGCTTATGTAATTACAACAGTATGTAGATTTTTCTGCATATTTACAGGTGATCAGAGAATAACCTATTAGAGATTTTCTTAATACCAAATAGAAATGTAAAGACCCTCTGCTGGAATCTGGTTTTTGAAGAAAGGAAAGAATGTTATAATATCCATCTTTGAGAAGGAACTCTTGGCATTCTAAGACTTTCATAACAGCCCAAGGACCTGGTGTCCAAGTGACATCATCTCATAGGTGGGAGCCAACTGCCGGTAAAGTCTTTTCTATGCTAATAGGTGATCCATCCATTATATCACAAGTCTCCACAAGAGTTCATGATAATAGGACCATGGCAACTGAGTGCTACATGCAGCTTGGTGGATTCAGGTACCCTGCTTCTTCCAGGGTTGAGGCATCTTTCACCTGTGTGTGATCCTGCCAACTACACCAATTGTCCTGCAGGGGCTCAGATCCTTGGAAACACATTTGAGATTTCCATAGGTAAAAGAAGAAGCAAGGTGCAGTTGAGACAGTAGACATACTTTATTCAGAAGCAGCATCAGCCCCATGAGTCTTTCTGTAGGCCTTTTTTAATGTGCAAAGCAGGCTAAATAGAGAAGACACAGTGCAAACAGCTTACACAAATAGGTGCATTCTCACAAGCAGATATTTATGACCTTCAATACATATCCTCAATCAGGGTGTTTATAATCTTGACTAGATACTAAAACATAGCTGGACTAAAATCTTAGTAAAAGAGCCTTCTATAGCAATCTTGATCATGTCCTATGTCCTGACACAGTGATTAGCATAAGGCAGGTGTTCACTGTTTCTAAAGAGGGTGACTATTTTGATGATTCCAGCACAGCCCTCTCTTCTGACCAACCTGAAATTCTCCTTCTGCCTGCTGGGCATCTCCAAATTAGTATCGTATACACCAAATACTCATCCAGTACCAATGCTAACTCACTGTTCTTCTTATTACCCATCATCTAGCTCTCCTCTGGGATCCCCTATTCCACTAATAAAACCTCACACATTAGGTCTCTGAGTCTCAAGACTGAGTTTCTCATAATGCGTCCCTCTCCACCCCATTCACCAGTAATCTGCTATCAAATCTGTCATTGATAATGAGGAAGCAGTTGCCCCTCCTGTCTGTTTCCTTCAGAGAGCCTCATGAGGCATTATATAAACATCTGCTCAAGTCCATTCTCCATTCAGTCTGAGTGGAACTTCCTAAAACATTAATCTGATCATGATCTGAATGCCTACATATCCCATTTCCAGGAACATATTGGACACTTTAAAAATGTAGCATACACATGAGCCTTTCATAATTAAACCCTTACACTTGAAGACCCATCTTCATTTCCCATCACTCTATCCTCATATACTCTCTATTTTGACCATATTTTACCTAGCCTCCAAATAGCCCAAGTAATTTATTTTCAGATTCATTTTTTTTTGCTTTTTATGACCCTTCATGGTTCAATTTTTCTACCTACAGATGTGATCTTTATTCCTAGGACTTGAGTCTGGTCATCTCTAATAAGCTTTGTTTGAAAGACATGAATGACCACAGATTTAGGGCTCCTTCACCAGGCTGCCCTCATCACTCACAGTATTTGCTATGCAGGGCCAGTATAAATACTCATGGGGCTGCAGCCACAATCTATGCTGGGAGACACTCTGGGCAAGGAATTTGATTTTTGTTACCTGTATATTTTTAGTAATAGGCTTGGTGAGCCTGGGTATCCAGGTTTTATGACTGAATAGAATGTATGAATAAATGAATGCCTGATAGATACATCTGAAAGATTTCCCAGAACGCCTGTAGATAAGCATCCTTCACTTGATGTACATGGGGACAGATAGAACCACTCTGGAAACCAAGAGTGTAAACTTAAAGAGGCTTCACTTGTGGCACTTTATAATTTTTTACTTCTGAGTCTATAAAGCAAAAGGTTCTACTTTGATCCTGTCCCATTAAACAATTATGATTCCCAGACAACTATAACTTCCTTCCTTTGTTTTTATAATGTGGAGGCCACCTTTTTCTGGGGCTTAGGATGTTATAAAGATGTAAGGTAAAAAGTGATCAGGATATAAAGTGATCTGAGCCCAGCTGACTGCTGAAGATCATAAAACTCTGCTAAAAGAAATAATTTTAAATGGTAGGAGTTATATATAAATGAGAAAAAATTGGAAATGGAAGAATATTTTCAGTGCCCTCTAAGCATTGCCAAATATAATAATAGTAACAAAATAATCAGACTTAAAATGCAAGTCTTACAAAGAGTCCTTTGGAAGTGCAACTTGTGCCTTGTAGAGGTCAAAGCCTAAATGAGGAACAGCAGAATTATCTGCAGGTTGATAATCACTCATGGGGTTATAGACCGTTCTGTTCATGCCTCTGGAGGCTGACTTTATTCTGGTGTTCATGGTACTATCAAAACAAATCTCTAGCCATAGGGTATATCTGGGGGCTGGATGCATACTGTTATTCGATGATACTACTAAAATAAAAGCAGAGCAAATTTTTCAACACAGGATGGGCAACAACATTTATGATGATTCAAGGTCACTTCCTGAGCCCATCCAGGAATGGCCTGTTTAAACTTTCTTTTTAAAATTATTTTTAATTGGTGCATTTAAACCTTAAATATGTCCAACTTTTTTTTCACACAGGCTTCTGCCTCTGATAAATATGCACATGCATGTACATGAAAATACTAAAAAGGATAAAAGAATAGGAAAAAAACTGAGGCTATTCAAGAACTATTTATGACACTCTCACCTCATGCCCAGTTATATGCTATATGTAGGGTGGTATGAATGTTCTTTGTCCTTAAAGATGGTCTGATTAAGAAAGTATATACGCTACAGAACAATTAGGAACTTAATCACAATCTTGATATTCCTGATTGGAACAACTGAGAGAACTCTCAAAGGTGAGTAACAATGTGACTGCAATGTCTTAGGCCGAATAGGGCTACCAATGTGTCAAAGGTTTTATATATATATATATATATATATATATGTATATATATATATATATATATACATATATATATATATATATATATATATATATAAATCAGTAGAAGGAAAAATGAAAATCAAAAGAAAACAATACATCCTATACAGACTCCCAGAAAATACTGATCCTGAGACATGGTTTTATAAAAATTTCTGCATATGGATTTAATTTAAAGGAAAAATCCTACTTGTCATTTACATTCCATTCAAATGTTGCAACAGCAGTTCCTGAAGCTGCTCCTATACCAACCAAACCCACAAAGTAGCCAATGCCAACGTTACTGGCAGAGTGATGCAACCAACTGGATTGCAAGAGAATAGGCTGGGGTTAGAGTTAAAAGATCCTAATAAACTTATTGAAAACAGATGGATGTTAAGGTGCCCCAATTGCCGTTTGTTACAGCAGGAGTTAGCAAATTGTGGTTCAAAGGCTAAATCTACCTGTCACTGATTTTTGCGTGTCCCATAATGCAAGAATATTTTTCATCTTTTTGAATGATTAAGTATGATTAAAAATCCTAATAAATAATAATAATTTGTGAAATGTGAAATAATATAACATTTAAATTTCAGTGCTCATAGTTTTATTAGAATGCAGTCTCATGATCTCTGGAATAACATATTAACTCTGGGTGTTTTTCTGTTACAATGGCAGCATTGTGTGGCTGCAATAGGCTCTATGTCGTATAAACCCTAAAATACTTAAACTGTCTGGTGTGTCGGTAATGTATGGGTAGAACACTGGTGTATCTATCTATGTGCTCTGAGTTAAGTTGTCTTTGGCCCCAAACTGCCAGGCCTCCTATCAACTCTTAACCTAGAATCAGCAACACAGACCAAAAAAATTGCATAGAAAAAAATCCATTTCTATCCCTTTGCCATAAGACCCTGTCCTCAGTCATGTACCTTTCCATCATATTGCCTGCTATGCTTAGGACTCAAAGATGAAGAAGAAGTCCTTGAATGAACATGGACAAGCACCAGTTCTGACAGAACAGAACCAGAGTATAAGACCCTGGAGTATATCTTCTGTCTCACTTTTAAGCACTCTGTGAAATCACTTTTTCTCTTTAGATATTTCAGGTGAGGGGAGGCATTGAACTGGTTTGTGGCTTTGGAATTTGGTTAAGACTTGAATGTTTCACAAAAGAAAGCAATGTCAGTTTGGATGCCCTGAATAAAAGTCCATTTTGAACTTGCAGTTGGTCTGCTCCAATCACCCTGGCTAAGTCATTGGCCAGTCTCCATTTCCTTTTGTACTACTTAAATAAGTCAGAAGACGTATGAAGAAAGAATTTACTGAACACCTGTTGTATGCCCAAAACAATTCTGAAACTATTCTAATCCATAGAGGAAGATGCAGTCTCTACTGCAATAGGAATGTGGTCAAAGGTACCACACATCAAAACCCAGAAAGATCAGCCACTGGACAAGGGTCAGAAGCACCACCTTTAGCACTATCACAGGGAACAGAATACCCTTTCAGTAACTGCACAGAACATATGAACTAGACAGATGTAGTACCCAGATATTCAGGGTAGGGTTGGAGTGATTTGGGAGTAACTAGACCTTGGAGGAGAGCAGAGAGGGAAGGCTAATTCACACAAGAGGAACAACATTAGCTCAGGATTAGGAGCAAAGAAGGAATGTGTGGTGGTAGTTAGAAGCCAAAGCAGAAGAGTTTTGATGAGGAACAGGGGAAAGCACACAAGATAGAGCTAAACTTGGGGTTCTCAAATTCCAAAAGAAAACATCTCATAATTGGTAACAATGTGTTTTTTCTGGAATTGCAGGTCACAGTCATAAATTAAAGATTTACGAGAAGAGCCACCAACAAGTGGGCAACCAATGTATGTTAAAAGTAAACAATGTATCCATTTTTTAATTCTCTCTCTCTCATACACACACACCCACACACACACACACAGAGAGAGAGAGAGAGAGAGAGAGAGAGAGAGAGGGAGAGAGAAGTTGTCTCCAGGAAACTATGGCATGGAAACTGCCTATCAAGAATTATTTTTGCAAATATCAAAATTGTTTTATTAATAAAAGAAAGTTTGTCTTCATAATGGCTGCCACTCTTACTGGAGTGAGATAGTATCTTTGAGTAGTTTTAATTTGCATTTCTCTGATTACTAGAGATGATGAGCATTTTTTCGTATATTTGTTGATTGATTGTATATCCTCTTCTGAGAAGTGTCTGTTCAGATCCTTGGCCCATTTATTGATTGGATTATTTGTTTTTTTGGTGCTTATCTTATTGAGCTCTTTATATACACTAAGCCAACAACAATAAGTGCTAAAGAAGATGAGGGGAAAAAGATACACTCATACACTGCTGGTAGGACTGCAAATTGGTGCAGCTAATTTGGAAAGCAATATGGAGATTACTTGGAAAACTGGGAATGGAACCACCATTTGACCCAGCTATTCATCTTCTCGGACTATACCCAAAAGACCTAAAAACAGCATGCCACAGGGACACAGCCACATCAATGTTTATAGCAGCACAATTCACAATAGCTAAACTGTGGAGCCAACGTAGATGTCTTTCAGTGGATGAATGGATAAAAAAAATGTGGCATTTATACACAATGGAATATTACTCAGCAATAAAAAGAATAAGATCATGGCATTTGCAGGGAAATGGATGACATTAGAGAACATTATGCTAAGTGAAGTTAGCCAATCCCCAAAAAACAAATGCTGAATGTCTTCTTTGATATAAGGAGGGTAACTCAAAATGGGGTTGGGAGGGAGAGCAAGAGAGGAAGATTACCTCTAGATAGGGAATAGGGGTGGGAGGGAAAGGGAGGGAGAAGGCTAATAGCATGGATAGTGAAAGGAGACCCTCATCATTATACAAAATACATGTATGAAGATGTGAATAAAAATAAATAAATAAATAGCCAAACATGGTGTTTTTATGGCAGAATAGAGAAAAAATAAATGTTTCTGAAATGTCATGCAAAAAAAACCCAAAAAATAAAAAATAAATAAAAAATAAAAACTCTTTAAAAATTAAAAATAAATAAATAAATAAATAAATAAATAAAAGAAAGTTTGAAATGTTCTCCTGTTTCAGCTTCCTTGGGTGTAACTTCTATTTTCTGAAGCATATTACAGACATCCAAGTTTCTCAACTTACAAAAATCCATGAAGGTGCTTCCTTCAGAGAAGTATACCACCTTTACACTAGGGTTCATGGTAAGAATTTCAAAATGGTTTGTTTTATCTGAGTCCACATTTAAAGATATAGTACATTTTATACTTGTAGGAAGTAAGTTATCAAATTATATTTTACCAACAAAGAAGGCCAATGGGCACAGTTAAAAGAATTTACCTTGCAATTTGTAGGCAGATAGTTTTGCAGTTCAATTCTTGTTTTAACTAGCCTAGTGATTTTGGACAATATACTCAGTCTCTCTGAGTTTCAGTTTTCCTCCTGTAAATAACATGCCTAATACACATTATGTTACCCTATTCTTTTTTTTCCATGAGGCTTTTTAAAAATTTGTTCTAGCTAGTTATACATGACAATAGAATGCATTTTGACACATAATACACAAATAGAATACAACTTCTCACTCTTCTAGTTGTACACCATGTAGAATCACACCAGTCATATAATCATATACGCACATGGGTAATAATCTCTGATTTATTCTATTACCCTTTCTACCCATATATCCCCTTCCCTCCCTTCATTCCCCTCTGTCTATTCCAAAGTACCTCCATTCTTCCCTAGCTCCCACTCTCTTATTGTAAATAGCATGCACATACCAGAGAAAACATTCCATCTTGGTTTTGGGGATTGGTTTATTTCATGTAGCATGATATCAGAGAAAACATTCAGTCTTTGGTTTAGGGGATTGGCTTATTTCACTTAGCATGATATTCTCTAGCTACATTTATTTACAAGCAAATGCTATAATTTTATTCTTCTTTAAGGATGATAAATATATATATCACATTTTCTTTATTTACTCATCTGTTGAAGGGCATATAGGTTGGTTCCATAGTTTTGTGAATTGAGCTGCTATAAACATCAGTAGCTGTGGCACTGTAGTATACTGATTTTAAGTCCACTGTGTATAAACCAAGTAGGTCAAACAATGGTTCCATTCCAAGTTTTCTGAGGAATCTCCATACTGCTTTTCAGTGTGGTTCACCAGTTTGTAGTCCCAAGAGCAATGTATGAGTGTACGTTTCCCCCCAGATCCTTGGCAATATTTATTACTGCTTGTATTTTTTGATAATTGCCATTATGAATAGAGTGAGATGAAATATTAGTTTTCCATTTCTCTAATTGCAAGAGATCTTGAACATTTTTTAATATACTTGTTGATCAATTATATTTCTTCTGTGAAGTGTCTGTTCAGTTCCTTTGCCCCTTTATTGATTAGGTTGCATTTTTTTTTAGTGTTAAGTTTTTGGAATTCTTTATGTATCCTTGAGATTAATGCTCTGAGATGAATGTGGCAAAGATTTTTTTCCCTTTCTGTAGCTTTCTCCTCACATTATTGATTACTGCCCCCAGTCAGCACAAGCAGCAAACTAGGGGTCACTTGAATGAATTTCCTAAGGTACCAGATGACACACACACATAATTTAATTCAAGCCCTGGGATGGCTCCTCTGCCCTCATGCTCAAGCACCCCAAATGGAAGAGTGAGGAATATCATGGGAGACTGGCAAGAGAGAGCTAGCACTTTGGGGAGTGGTCTTTTATTGGGGGGACTCGCATTCTTTAGAAATTTCCATCCAATAAAGGTCAAGGGGGGGAGTTTACAAAGACAGGTAAGGTAAATTGACTCCTGGGGCTTTAGGAAGGCATGCCTATGCATGAAAACACATTTTGTGACATTTTTATGACTTCCAAGATCCCTGCCACTGTCTAGGGCCACTTTATGTGGTCAGATCACAGGAAGTGACTGACAGAGCCTCACCAATCAGGGAAGGAAAATGTTGGTCACATGGCATGGCAGCCTCCCACAGTTGATTGCTTCCTTTGCTGAGAAAAAGCTTTTCAGCTTGATGCCTTCCCATTTGTTGATTCTTGATTTTACTTCTTGCATTTTTAGAAGTCTTATTAAGGAAGTCAGTTCCTAAGCTGACTGGTGATGATTCAGGCCTACTCTTTATTCTCTTAGGTGCAGGGTCTCTCTTCTAGTGCCCAAATTTTGATCCACTTTGAGTTGAGTTTTGTGCAGGGTGAGAGAGATTTAATTTCATTTTTCTACATGTGGATTTCCAGTTTTGCCAGCACCATTTGTTGAAGAGGCTATCTTTTCTCCAATTTGTTTTAGGCATCTTTGTCTAGTATGAGGTAACTGTATTTATGTGAGTTTGTCTCTGTGTCTTCTATTCTGTACCATTGGTTTATGCCAAGATATATCTTGACCAGCCAAAAAGAAGCCTCTAACAGTGCCTCAGTCGGTCTCCAGCATTATCTAAGCACAAAAGAAGGCATGTGAAGGCAAAACAATTGCAGATGCACTGGAGAAACCCTAAATCCTCTGGCCAGGGTGCTGATGCTGGTGAGTTTTCCAGGACTCATAAGGAGAAAAATATTTTCCTATAAATGGTTATGGAAACAATTTTAAAAATAAGTTATTTTTACAGTGCTGGAAATTGAACCCAGAACCTTACACATACTAGGCAAGTGCTCAAGAATTGAGTAAACCTGCAGTCCTTATATCAGAAATTTTTATTGGACTTCAAAAATCATAATTTTATTAAGAATTAAATCACCATTTGACCTAACTATCCTACTACTCAGTATATATCCAAAGGAAATAAAATCAGTATATTACAATGATGCAGCATCATCAATGTCTATAGCAACTCAATTCACAATAGCTAAGCTATGGAGCCAACCTAGTGCCCTTAAGCAGATGAATATATAAAGAACATGTGGTGTAGATATATACACAATGGAGTATTGCTCAGTCATAAAGAAGAATGGGTTTATAGGATTTTCTGGTAAATGGTTGGAACTAGACAAAGGTCAAATATTTTCTCTGATCTGTGGAAAGCAATCCAAAATATGATGAGGTGAATATTTAAAAAATAGAAAAAGATTAATGGAGTAGACAAATGGGAATGAAGGGAAGGGAGGAAAAGTGGGATAGGGAAAGACAGTGGAATGAATCTGACATAACATTTCAATATACATATATGAATATACCACAGTATATTCATATATGTAGTTCCATAAAGTCTTATCTCTGTTAAAATAATTGGGCTTTTAGGAGAATAAATTCATTCTGTAGAAGCATTATTCATGCCAAACACCGGGAAATTATTCATCCAGAAGTGAAAAGTGTTAATGTTACCTTTATGTACATTCACCATTATGTACATTCACAAGACTCTAATTTAAAAAAAATAAAACAAAATAGCAGAACAATGAGTAGAGTAAAGGTAAGGGAAGTGAGTTAGGAGGAATGGAGGATAAGGGGAAGCATTAGGAACTAAGTTAGAACAACTTATATTCTATACTTTTATAATTATGTCAAAATAAATTCTTTGGCATGTATGACTAAAAATAATCAATAAAATCTTAGTTTTTATAAAACCTCAGAGCTGGAAGGATTTCAAGAGCTAATATTCTTTCAAGCTGCTATTTATTTTCATTTATAAAAACAATATGAGGTATTGTTAAAGCTGTTCTTGGAAAAAAATTACAGGCTCAAACTCATTATTGATATGTTATATATACATAATTGTGTTTTACTTAGCCATAAAGAATAATGAAATAATGGCCTTTGCTAGTAAATGGGTGGAACTGGAGAAAATTATATTAAATAAAATAAGCCAGACCCAGAAAGTCAAGAGTTGAATGTTTTTTTCTCATATGTAAAATATAGGTCAAAATAAGTGGGGGAAGAATGAGAGGATCCCATGTAAATAGAAGGGAGATTAGGGGAGTAGAAGAAGTAAATAGAGGGGAAAGAAGAAAGAACAGAAAGAGAGAAACAGCAGGATGAAAGTGACCAAATTATTTGATATGCATGTTTAAATTTACCACAATGAATCCCATCTTTATGGATACATATAAAGCACAATTTAAAAAACTATAAAATAAAAGGAAAACCAGTAGTATACAGGAAGAGGAACAGGGGGAAGGAGAAAGGGAAAAAGATAAAATATAGGTGAACTAAAGTGGGACAAATTATATTCCATGCATGTATGATTATGTCAAAATGAACACCGATATTGTATACAATTATGATGCACTAATAAAAATATTGAAACTCATTATTGAAAAGAATGAATAAAGAGAACAGAAATTATTAATTGTCCCTCTAAGTCAGAAAGCAAGGGGAATAAACCAAAGAAAATAAATAAAGTGAGATAATAAAACTAATATTGTTGTTCATTATTCCAGTGCTGGAGATTCCAAACACAAGAAATCTGTAGTTCCTAGTCTTATCTCTGTTAAAATCATTGGGCTTTTAGGAGAATAAATTCATTCTGTATAAGCATTATTCATGCCAAACACCAGGAAATTATTCATCCAGAAAGTGAAAAGTGTTAATGTTACCTTTTTATGCGACACTTTTCCTACCCTAAGTTTCTTCCCTTGACAATCATGGTGCCCATTCTGAAAGTCCATTGAGCTCCCACATATCTACAGCCCAGCAGTCATCACCAAAATGAAATGGACAATGACAGAGATATCAGCAGCATTTTGAAACCACTCTGACAATGCAGATGGCTCTGGAGTTCCAGCCATAGTGCTGGGGCTTAATGTGCTAGCCATGGTTGCAGGTGATGATGTCCCCATCCCAAGGATAGCCCCTTCTTTAAGCATTTGGTTATGTATCAGCCTCAGGAAAGTGGGGGAAGATATCAGAGCCAGATCCTGAGCATGGGGAACCTTTAAAACTCTCCTTTAAATCCAGGTTCTGAGATTCTGGCCCTGCAGTGATCAATTTTGGCTTAGGCAGAGTCTCAGAATCAAGGAGAGGGAAACAATCTACAATGAAAATGCCTAGCATGAAGAATAAGGAGAGAATTCGAAAAGCCACAAGAGAAAGGAATCAGATTACATAAAGGGGAAACCAATTATGATATATGTAGATTTTTCAACTCAGACTTTGAAAGTTAGAAGATCCTGGAATAACATATACCAAGCTCTGAAAGGAAATGGATGCCAACCAAGAATCTTATATCCAGCAAAATTAAGCTTTAGATTTGATGACAAAATAGAAACCTTCCATGATAAACAAAAGTTAAAAGAATTTACAACTAGAAATCCTGCACTATGGAACATCCTTGCCAAATATCCCATGAGGAGGAAATGAAAAACAACAAGGAAAATCAGCAAAGGGAAGTATTGTACTACAGGAAATACTAATCAAAGGAGAAACCAGGTCAAGTTAATACAAAAAAAAATTGACCGGGAATATACATCATGTTTCAATAATAACCCTGAGAGCTAATAGCCTAAACTCACCCATCAAAAGACATAGACTGGCAGATTGGATTAAAAATATGCTGCATTCACAGGACTCATTTCCTAGGAAAAGACATTCACAGACCAAAGGTGAAAGGTTGAGAAAAAACATACCACTCACATGGACTGAGGAAACAAGCAGGAGTTTCCATCCTTACCTTATCTCAAATAAAGTAGACTTTAAGCCAAAGTTAATCAAAAGGGATAAATAAGGACATTTCATACTGCTTAAGGGAAAAATATATCAACAAGACATAACAATTATGAAAACATATGCCCCAAACAATGGACCATCTACATTTATCAAACAAACTCTTCTCAAGTTCAAGAGTGAAATAGATCACAACACAATAATTCTGGGTGACTTTAACACACCTCTTTCACCACTGGATACATATTCAAAACAAAAGTAAACAAAGAAACTATAGAACTCAATAATAATCAATAACTTAAATTTAACAGACATATATTGAATATTTCATCCGCAACAAACAAATACACTTTCTTCTCAGCAGCACATGGATCCTTCTCCAAAATAAAACATTTATTATTCCACAAAGAAACTATTAGCAAATACAAATAATTAGAGATGCCACCCTGTATTCTATCAGAGAATAATGGAATAAAATTAGAAATCAATTATAAAATAAAAAACAAAAGCTACTCCAACACCTGGAGACTACATAATATGCTACTGAAGGAACAATGAGTTACAAAAGACATCAAAGAAGAGATTTAAAAATTCTTAGATGTAAACAAGAACATTGATACAACATATTAAAATATCAGGGACACTATGAAGGAAGTACTAAGAGGACATTTCATTGCATGAAGTTAATTCTTTAAAAGAGGAAAAAGACAAAAAATAAATGAACTAACATTACATCTCAAAGCCTTAGAAAAAGAACAAATCAACACCAGAAGCAGTAGAAAACAGGAAATAATTAAAAATCAGAGCTGAAACCAATGAAATTGAAACAAAAGAAATAATTGGAAAAAAATTGACAAAAAGTTGGTTCTTTGAAAAAATAAAAATTGTTAAACCTTTAGCCATGCTAACAAAGAGAAGGCAAAAGAAAACTCAAATTACTAACATCCTTGATGAAACAGGAAATATCACAATGGACACTACAGAAAAACAGAAGATAATTAGAAATTATTTGTTCTCCAATAAAATAGAAAGTCTGGAAGAAATTTTTAGAGTCATGATTTGCCCAAACTGAATCAGGATGATATACACAAGTTAAACCAATCAATTTCAAGCAATGAAATGAAGACACCATCAGAAGCATACCACCCAAGAAAATCCCAGGACCAGATGGATACACCACTGAGTTAAGACCTTCAAAGTAAAACTAATACAAATACTACCAAATTAATCCATGAAATAGAAAAAGTGGGAACATTTTCAAACTCATTCTATAAGGCCAATATCACCATAATTCCAAAACTAGACAAAGACATCTCAAAGAAGGAAAACTTTAGACCACTATCTCTAATGAACATAGATGCAAAAATTCTCAATAAAATTCTGGTAAGTCAAATACATATTAAAAAACTAGAGCACCACAATCAAGTGGGGTTCATCCCAGGGATAAAAGGTTGGTTCAACATACAAAAATTGATAAAAGTAATTCACCACATGGATAAACTTAAAGATAAGTATTATATGATCATCTCAATAGATGTAGAAAAATCATTTGACAAAATACAGCACCCCTTCATTTTCAAAACACTAGAAAGACTAGGAATAACAGGAACATATCTCAATGTTGTAACAGCTCTCTATACTAAACCCAAGGCCAACAACATTCTAAATGGAGAAAAATTGTTAGCATTCCCTCTAAAAACAGGAACAAGACAAGGATGCCCTCTTTCACCATTACTACTTACCATAGTCCTTGAAACTCTAGCCAGACCAATTATACAGATAAAAGAAATTACAGGGGCCTGAATACAAAAAGAAGAATTAAAACTATCCCTATTTGCTGTCAACATGATTCTATACCTAGAGGATCCAAAAAATCCACCAGAAAATTTTTAGAACTAATAAATGAATTTGGCTAATTAGCAGGATATAAAATCAATACCCATAAATAAAAGGCATTTTTGTAAATCAGTGACAAATCCTCTGAAAAGGAAATGAGGAATAATACCCCATTTACAATAGCCTGAAAATGAAATTAAAATACTTGGGATCCAACTTAATGAAAGAGGTGAAAGACTCTACAGTAAAAACTACAGAATGCTAAAGAAAGAAATTAAAGAAAAACTTAGAAAATGAAAATATCTCCCTTGTTCTTGGGTAGACAGAATTAATACTGTCAAAAATTACCATGCTACCAAAAGCACTATGCAGATTTAATAAAATTCCAATCAAATCCCAATGACATTCTTCATAGAAATAGAAAAATAAATCATGAAATTCATCTAGAAAAATATGAGACCTAGAATAGCCAAGGCAATCCTTAGCAACAAGAGTGAAGCAGGTGACATCACTATACCAGACATTCAACTATACTACATAGCAATAGTAACAAAAACAGCATGGTATTGGCACCAAAATAGACTGTAGACCAATGGTACTCAATAGAAGTTACAGAGACAAATCCACATAAATACATTTATCTCATACTAGACAAAGGTGCCAAAAACATACATTGGAGAAAAGGTAGCCTCTTCGACAAATGGTGCTGAGAAAACTGAAAATACATACACAGCAAAATTAAATTAAGCCCCTATATCTCACCAAGCACAACACTGAACTCAAAGGGAGTCAAGGACCTAGGAATTACACCAATAGAAGCCTTCTATGAGGCCAATATCACCATTTTTTTCTCCATTCAGAATGTACCTAATAGAAGAAAAAGTAGGCCCAAATACTCATCATGTAGAATTAGGCCCTGACTTCTTTAGCAAGACTCATATAGTTCAAGGAATAAAATCAAGAATCAATAAATGGGATAAATTCAAACTGAAAAGTTTCTCTTCAGCAAAAGAAACAATTAGTGAAGTGAAGAGACAATCTACAGAATGGGAGCAAATTTTTGCCACATGCACATCAGATAGAGCACTAATCTCTAGGGTATATAAAGAACTCAAAAATCTTAACACCAAAAAACAAATAACCCAATCAATAAATGGGCCAAGGAACTGAACAGACACTTCTCAGAAGATGATATACAATCAATCACCAAATATATGAAGAAAAAAAATGTTTAGCATCTCTACTAATTAGAGAAATGCAAATCAAAACCACTCTAAGATATCATCTTACTCCAGTCAGAATGGCAGCAATTAACAATACAAACAACAATAAATGTTATCAGGAATGTAGGGGGAAAGGCACACTCACACATTGCTGGTGGAACTTCAAATAGGTACAAACAATATAGAAAGCAATATGGAGAGTTCTTGGAAAACTTGGAAAGGAGCCACCATTTGACTAAGCTATCCCACTCCTTGGTCTATACCCAAAGGACTTAAAATTAGCATACTACAGGGACACAGCCGCATCAATGTTTATTGCAGCACAATTCACAATAGCTAAATTGTGGAACCAAGCTAGATGCCCTTCATAGATGAATGGATAAAGAAACTGTGTTATACATACACAATGGAATATTATTCACCAATAAAAGAGAATAAAATCATGGCATTTTCAGGTAAATGGATGGAGTTGGAGAATATCATGTGAAGTGAAGTAAGTCAATTCCAAAAAACCAAAGGCCAATGTTTTCTCTGATATATGAATGCTGATCCATAATGGGCATGGGGGGATCATGGAAGGAATGGAGGAACTTTAGATAGGGCAAAGGAGAGGGAGGGGAAGGAGGGGGACTGTGGGTAAGAAAGGTGGTGGAATGAGATGGACATCATTATCCTAAGTACATGTATGAAGACATGAATGGTGTGATGCTACTTTGTGTACAACCAGAGAAATAAAAAATTGTGCTCTATACATGTACTATCAAATGAAATACATTTTGTTCTATATAACAAATTAGAATAAATAAGTAAATTTTTAAAAAGTTGATAGATACTTCTAAATTACCAATATATGTCCCCATGCTCTAACAGTGTATGAATGTTTATTTTTTATCACCCTCACCAACACTGGATATTACTAATATAGACTTCTGCATAGGTGGAAAATTAATTTTTTGTATGATTACTAAGATTTTTCTTTTGGTACTGACAGAGGACCTTAGGTGAAATAATGCTGAAATATTTTTTATTAGTGCATTATAGTTATATATAATATTGGGGTTCTTTGTGACATAATTATGCAAGCATGGAATATAATTTGTTCCAGTTTAGTCCCCAGTACTTTCCCTTTTGCTTCCCTTTTAATTCCACTGTTCTTCCCATTTCCTATCCCTTCTCCCTAGCTCCCAACCCCCATCCTCTACTCCACTGATCTCTCTACTATTTTCATCATATCCATGCCACCCTCTGTTTCCTTATTTTTGTCTAGCTTGACCCAGCTATTATACTTCTTGATATTTAGCCAAAACACTTAAAGTCATCCCACTACAGTGATACAGCCACATCAATGTTTATAGCAGTGCAATTCACAAGTTATGGAATCAGCTAGGAAGTATATTATGAGAAATCATTCTGTGGACACATTTGTTAGCACCCTGGAATTCTTGAGAATAAGCTGAGAGGGGGCCTGAGGAGCTCACCCAGCATTTACATAGGGATGGAAAAGCAGAGAGCTGGGATTTGTGGCTTTGCTTCACAGGAAGTCAGGTTTGGAGCACCCAGGGGGATCTTAGAGCATCCTAGAGCAGCAGAAACAGGTCATGGGCAGAGAAAGGAAAGGTTGGGGGGAGGCTCAGCAGCCCTATTCACTGGAGGAACATACAGGACCACAGGAGCCAGGGTCCAAGACCCTAGTCCCAATCCTGCCACTGATTCACTATAGGATCCCTGCTACTCTGGGCAACAGTGTGCCTGTCTGAAAAATGAGGGGTGGAAACTCCAGGTCCAATTGTCACAGAGGCCTTCCCAGTACCTGTCCTAGATTGTTGAGTCTCTTGCCTGTCAACCTCTGTTTATCCACTGTAAAATGAAGATACTATGCCCTGACTCACTGATTTTAACAAGGCTTTTGCCAGATGGTTGTAAGATGTGAAGGGGTTAAAGAAAAGCCAACACAAAATATGCACAGTAAGTATATTGATAGTTTCAAGCTGAAAACATTGGAGAAACTGTAGCTGCAGACAGGGTTACCTGCCCTGCCTTTTCCTACATATAGCAAGTCATAATAAAGATTCCTTTGGGAGGGATTTCTTCCCTGTAACCAAAAAAAAAGAGAGTCCTTATAACTAGAGACTTTGAATTGCATAAGGAAAATAAAAGGAGGCACAGACAAGATGCAGAGGCATGAAAGAAAGATGGAAGAATGGCAGAGGGGCCAAGTTGTCAAGCTTTATTTATATCCTTATGTTACTTTAGGTCATTGACATCATTAGTACATATTGTTCATTGTATTATTAGTCAGGTTGCAGACTTAGCTACATTTTGCAGGTAGCAACATTATGCAGCTTATTCCTCAGTTACATACTAAATTGCAATGTGCAATGTTAGGAGCCTTGTGTAATTCTCAAGAAAGCCCATTGTATTAAGTTACTGTTATATGGATGGGTTTAGGCTCAGTGAAGAATTGTGGTTGTCTAACAAGAGAGTTTCTTTATTCCCAGGAACTGTGTGCCTGAGATTAAAATTGAGGCTGATAAGACTCATCATTAGTACATGATGTGGCATTGCCATAGCAGATAGACAAAGCATATGTATTAGTTATCTTACTAGTTCCTAGGGGAAACTGCAGGGCATTCTAAGCACGGGAAACAGAGTGCCTGTTACTCTCCACCCCCAGAGTTTGCTCACCAGAGGAACACTTCCCTGTACATTTCCATGGTCAGAATACCTACAGGACTGGTACTGCAATGGACCTGCAAAAATAAGGTCATCAAAGTAACCCTTATCTACCTGTAGCTTTATACTCCACTCTTCAAATATCTCCTAATGACTTCCCTATAATTAATTACCCCTAGCCCAGAGATCCTTTGTCCTGTGGTTTTGTCATAATTTTTTGTTGTCTAAAAATATAAAACAAACTTGTTTGTTTCTCTCTTATTAATCAGTCTTGTGTTAATTTGACTCCTAGATCTCTAATTTTGTTCCTAGATTCAAAGAGCCCACATTAAATCTGTGAGGAAGAGGGATTTTCTCCTCTCCCTAACAGATGAAATGTAAGAAAGTACTTTACAAAAAAAAAAAAGCAATGCAAATATCAAGGCTTATCTTTTGTTTATATGCGTGTGTTTGTGTGTTGGTGGCACTAGGGATCGAACCTAGCAACACTCTACCACTGAGCTACATCCTCAGTCATTTTTACTTTCTGTTTTGAGGCAAGGATCTTATTAATTTGCCCAAGTTAGCTTTGAGCTTGGAATCCTCCTGCCTTGGCATCCTGAGTATCAGATTATAGGTGTGAGCCACTGAGTCTATCATATTTATCTTTTTTTTAAAATCAACCTTAGTAAGGTATATTTTACATATAATAAAGTACACAGATTTAACATGTATGGTTTAATAAGTTTTGACAAATGTTTACCCCCAAAAGTTCTTGTTTGCCCTCCTTTCAGTCAATTACCCCTCTCGTGCCCCTGACAACTTTTTTTTTTTCTTTCTGGGACTTTCATTTCTTAAAATAATTCCTACAAATGGTTACAGCCACAAACATAATTTTAGCCAAAATATTGCTAGCCTACCACATCAACAGGAAAGTACTCCCGCAGGTGGGACTTTGAGACCACCTCCTGGAGGACAGAAGTCAGCTGCAAGGAGCTTGGGGGTACCCTGGGCAGTCTCCATTTAGAATAAGGGGGTTCATACCAAAATCAGGAAAATAGTCTTTGTTGTTTTCTAAGTTGTTCTAATAATAAGACAAGCAGGTAGAAAAACAATGCACTATAAGGCATGAAGGAAAATGGAAAGGACCCATCATCCTGAGAAGGGGGCTGCCTGACCTGAGTCCCTCTCAGATAGTAGCTCAGACCATGGCTATAGGCTCCCAGGACTTGATTCTATTGACAGCTAAGCAAGCAAATCCCCTGTAATGTCTTAAAGACTGTACCCAGACAAGAACACCCATAATAGAATTAGCTACTAACTTCTTTTGCTTAACAAGGAGCGCAAAGGACACTGGCCCACCCATCCCATATTCCTTATTCAGGCCAAACTGTCAAGCCTAAGGTGGATAGAGACTGCACGACTGACAGTTATAACTTGTGGGGCGCTCTCCAGCCTTGGCACCTGGGGAGTATGTGGTGCACCTCGGTGGGGAGGCACCTGGGGTCCTGGCACTCTAGAGACTGGCCCAGGCTTGTACAGGGTGAGAGGCAGCGTGGCTTCCTGTGTTGACTGTAATTGTCCCATCCCCCCTGGGGAGCGGGGGTCACTTTCTTCTATTTTTTATCTCCAAAGATGAATTACTTTTGCCTGTGGTACTGTCACATATAAATGTTAAAATATGTGTATATTCTTTTATGCTTAAAGTTTATCCTCTTTTCTCAATTCAATGTCTGCGAGACATTGTATGTATCAAGAATTTGTTTCTTTTTATTGATGTGTTGTATTCCATTAAGTGGATAAACCACAATTTGATTATCCATTTACCTGTGGATATTTGGGTGGTACCTAGTTTCTGGCTATTATAAACAAATTTGCTATGAATATTTTTTTTTTTGTGTGTGTGTGTGTGTGTGTGAGAGAGAGAGAGAGAGAGAGAGAGAGAGAGAGAGAGAGAGAGAAGATACATGTCACAAGCCATCTGTGGGCTGTGTGTGGACTATGTTGTGCATTGCAGCCTCCTGAGGGGATAAGTCTGGAACTGGGAACTCCCTGGTACACTCCCCAGAGGGATTGACAGCCTGATGCAGGTGAACTTCCCCCTCAAGCTCTGCCTAAGATTCCGCCCAGCACCTGAGATGGGTGTGACCTGCCAAGATGTTAATCAACTTGCTGACTTCAGGACATCACAAAGCAAGATTCTGTCCTTGAAACCTTACCCCTACTTTTGATGTACCCACTTAAATAAACCACCAGAGCCATTTTGTCTTTGTCTAGTTCAAGAACCCATTTGGACTAGATCTATCAGGGGCTTCCCTTTTGTAAATACATTTCTGAGTGTTTATGTTTCATTATTTGTTAATTATTTGAGATATTAAGATTTAGGGTTGCCATTTAGTGTGACTTGGATTCCTCTGGGCAGAAGAACTTTCCAATGAGCTGCTAGCCATCTTCCCTCTGAAAGATATGTTTTAATTTCTCTAGAATATGCACTTTAGAATGGAATTGCTAGGCCATAGGGTAAATGTAGATTAAACTTTACAAGACATTCTAAGAATTTGTGTTGACAATATTTTTGAGGTGAAAGAGCATTGCGTTAGTTTCTCAGAGATCAGACCATGACTTTAGATTAGTCATTCCTACTCTTTGGGTCTCAAGTTCCTCACCATAGAATGAGGGGTGGGGTAGGTTGGTTGAATGTGTCTGACTATTTTCAATGTGAAGAGTCTATTATTCTTAGAGGTTTTGGAAATTCAAAACCTGACACATGCCTTATTCAGACATTGAAGAAATTGACCCCCCAAACCACTGTACCTCCCTGTGCCCAGGGACAAGAAGAAGGCACAGGCAGTCCTTCTGTATCAAGGTCATGTGGGAGTAATCACAATAACAACTGTAGATTAAAGAGGCCTTTGCCCCAAAGAGATCACAGCTCTTTCACATGGAATAATGACTCTGGAGTATACTTTGCACTCTCTCAGCCCAGGTGCTTTCTCAAGTAATGAAAGTGAGAAGCAAACAGTGAGTGACTCAGGATGATTCAAAATAAGGGATGAAACTGGGACCTGGGATAACTGGTGGCTGGAGAACAGAGCAAATGGGCCTTGTAGTGGTCTTCCATGAGAAATGAGGCCCTGTGGTTGTATCCACAGTCCAAGCCCATATTAAAACTTGACTTCTTTGCTTTTTTCAAAGCACAACCTCAAACCACTTTTTCTCTCCAGGTAGTAAGGAGCCAGAGTAAAGCTGAAGAGTCAGTCACTGGGCCCTGCTCCAATAATAAAATCACTCCAAAATCAGAGATTTTAGGATTTTGCATTTTGAGTCATCATTGTGGGTCACATTATCTAAGTGAAGCCAGTTTAGAATTGATAGCTTTTCAAGTCATACTTTGATTCTGTGCTTTAGGGTTGATATTTGTGTATTTGTCTATGTGGGGGGATATTTATGAGGATATTTATATATTCGTGTATATTTGGTTCCATATTGTGTCATATAATGTTTTGGTCAACATTAACTTAGAACATTAGGCTAAATATCAGAGTTTTAATTATTGCCCCTGTGTTAATCAAGGTAATGAGAAAAATCTCACAATCGTTCAAAGTTTCTCCCTAAAGGTAATCAATTTAGTCATTTTCATGTATATTCAAGAGATTTAATATATAAATGAGCAGATATGTATCTATATTCTTTCCTCATCCCTAAAATTTTAAATTAGTGTTAATAAACTATATGTTGTTCTACATGCTTTGCCTTTTTAATCTAACAAAATATCTTTGAGATCAATCTATATCAAGACACAAAAATTTATTTTTAAAAACAGCTGCATAGTATTACTCCATTAAGTGTATATACCATGTTATATTTAATCACATACACGAATGGATGGGCATTTACATTGTTTTTAATCTTTTTAAACTATGAATAAGGAAAATTTTACATAAGTTATTTTGTCCTTATGTGAATCATTTATAGCATAAATTATTAGAAGTATATTTTGGGTTCAAAGGGTATATGCATATATGATTTTGAAAAGTGGATTTTATTTTTTTCAAGAGTAGTTTTAGGTTCAAAGAACAATGGAGTGGGAAGTACAGAAAGTTACCATATACTCCTGATCCAAACACCACTATCAGCATCCCACACCAGAGTGGAACATTTGTTATAATCTATAATCCTACACTCTCACCTTATCATCTACCAAAGTGCATAGTTCACAGTGGGGTTCACTCTTGGTGTTGTATATTCTGTGGGTTTTGACTAATGTGTAATGATACAAATCCATCATATAGTATCATACGGAATAATTTCACTGTCCTGAAAATCTTCTGTATTTCATCTATTTATTCTTTCCTCTGGGCTACAAATCTGCAACTACAGATCTTTGTACTATCTCCATAGTTGTACCTTTATCAGAATATCATATAGTTTGAAACATACAGTAGGTGGTCTTTTTATATTGGTTTCTTTCACTTAGTTATATGCTTTTTTATTTCCTTCATGTTTTATCATGGCTTGATAGCTCATTTCTTTCTCTGAATAATACTCCATTGTATGGGTGTACTACAGTTTGTTTATCCTTTCACCTATTGAAGGATGACATTTTGGTTGCTTCTATTTTTTGACAATTATGAATAAAGCTGCTATCTTTGCCAGTTGTTGTGTGGACATGTTTTTAACTTATTTGAGACGGTATCAAGGGGGATGATTGATAGAAGTTATGATAAGACTATGTTTAGTTTTGTAAGAAACTTTCTCAATTTTATCCAAAGTGGTTATACTATTTTGCATCCCACTAGCCTTGAATGAGTTCCTATTGTTCCCCATGTTCACCAGCATTTGGTATTTTCAGTAGTTAGGCCACCTACTGATTATTCTAATAGTTGCATAGTGATATCTCATTGCTGTTTCAATTTGCAATTTTCTAATGGCATGATGTTGCATATATTTTCATATGCTTATTTGCCATCTGTTATCTTCTTTGGTAAGATGTCTACTCAGCTCTTTTGTTTATTATTATTATTATTATTATTATTATTATTATTGCTTTAAGGAGGTTAAACCCAGGTCCTAGTTCATGCCAGGCAAGCACTCCACCACTGAGCTACTTCCCCAATCTTTTAAAATTTAATTTATTTTTTAAATACTCAAGAGAGTAATTTTATTAAGAATGATTTTCATCACCAAATTTTCAAACACTACATAAAAAGACAAACAGAATCCCCAAAATTGTTTAAAGTTGTCTTTAAAATGATAAAATCTTTCTTTGGACATAAGAACAGAGTCATCAATATACAGATGATGGGCATGCATGTAAACCTAGCTACTAGAAAGGCTGAGGCAGGAGGATTAGAAGACATCCTCAAAAATTAATGAGAATCTCTCTCCTAATTAAAAGGGGCTATGGATACAGCTCAGTATTAGATTACCCCCTGGTTTCCATTCCTTTTACAGCTATATACATATATATACCTATACAAAATAAGATACAAAAATAAGATAATTTTTATAACTTTTCATGTGCACCTAGACAAAACCAAGTGAGGCAAAATTACAAGTCATAAGCAAACCAGGGGTGATATTTATAAGAGCAAGTAAGTAAAATTATATTTTTATTGTCAGTAGACACAGGATTGTTCATATTTTAATTTCAACTTACATTGTTGTGGAGTAATAACAGTTGCTATCCAGTCATAATATGTAGGTAAAAATATAAAAGCATTATTAAAGTATATGAGGGAATCTACTCTATAACATAAAACTTATTTCATAAATGAAATACAGAAAAGGAGTCAAGAAAAAGAAAAATTTTAATTTACAAAACCCTTAATAATCAAAGATGTATTACTTTTAAAAATCCTTCTGAGTAACTATAATTTTCATATGTGACTATATACCCACAATTACTATTGTGAATCATTGACATTAATTATACAGCAGAAAAATTTCACAGAAAATTTATTATAAGAGTTTATAAACACTTCTGATGAGAAAATATTACTCAAAAATGTATAAATATTAGAGAAACTTTTTAATGATATTAACATATAAAAGTTAGTTTATCTAAAGGTCTTCAGAAATATGCATAGATTTTCTAGATACCACATTAAGCAATGGAAAAGCTGTCAGATCATGCAGACCCTCCCAAAGGGGAGTATTTTTGCTGTTACTTTTACTATACTCAGAGATCACTGGAGAGGGAGGAGGAAACTTTAAAGAATTTGAAAGAATGATAAACATAAGGCAGGAAGTGTTCTTCTATAGTATCAAGAGAAATAAATTTAGGCTTCTAAATAGTCATTTTAAATAGTCATTATAAATTTTCAACTACCATTCTGAGATCTTCCTTGGCCTTTGGGCTTCTCATCTGTGTTTTCGGTTTTACTCATTTCAGCACATCTGAGTATTTGGCTACTGTTTCTTTTCTCTCCAGAGCTCTTTTCTTTGCTTCAGAAAGGTGCGAGGGATGGCTTAGACTTGCTTATTGGAAAATGGAATGACTCTTCATTGGGATCCTTCCTGTAACTATTGATGTTTCTATCCTAGTGCTGTGCTGTTTAGAAATAAAGAAATAATCTAAGGAAATTAAATATTAATAGCAAATTAGGAAGTCTGAAGGGAAGTTATCCTCACCAGGAAGACCAGGTTTCAGTAGTTCTCTAAAATCACATGTCTATATAAATTCTATTTGAGCTGGCTCCAGGCATTCCCATTCCCTTTCAGAGAAATCAACAGCCACATTCCTGAATGTCGACAGTTACATTTTGTCTTTCATAATCTCTTGCTTTCTCCCTATAGGTTTTCCAACACTTGCACATAAGAGTAAAATGGGCCTTCTGAACACAGGAAAGGGGGTTTAGAGATGTATCCCAAGAACGGCTTTAATTTTATTTTTAAGACAGGGTCTTATTAAGTTGCCAGAGCTATCCTTGAGCTTGTGATTGATCTGCTTCAGTCTCCTGAGTAGCTAATAGGAACTACTTTTGCCCATTTTAAAACCAGATTGTTAATTTTATTTTTGAGGTTTAAAGTTATTTGTATATTGGTAGAGTAGATTATCAGATATGTCTATTGCAAATATTTTCTCCTAGTCTGCGTCTTATCTATTCTCATAGTATAATTTTCATAGATGATCTCAAATTACTGCTAGAGTGACACAAAATTATGTCCCCTATCAGCAGTATGTGAGAGTACATACTTCCTCACAAAAATAATGTATTATCCATTTATTTAAAATCTTTTCCAGTCTGCTAAACATATTATCTCACTGTAGTTTTAATTGGCATTTTTATTAGTAATAAATACTTTTGGTAGCTTTTAATGTTATGTACCATTTATATTTCCATTTATATGAGATAACTTTACATTTTTTGTTCCTTTAACCATTGGGGTTAGCTCTGACAACAGCCATAAATAATGAGACTATGGATCAGCAAATAGTATCGGCCAGAGCAGGGCTCAATATCCGCGAAATTCCCTCCCTGAGCACTCTTCATTTATATATGTTTCCTTGGCATTTGGACCCATGCACTGCCAGCATCCTCTGTGGCTCATGTTCGTGGGTTTTCATTGATCCTACTTTTGCTATTTTGACTGATGTTATGGTTGTTCCATATTTGATACTGAGTGAGGTTTCACTCAACTTGAGTTATTTCCTTCTTTCCCAGGAATAACATTCTGGGAAACTTCAATGTTCCTAGTCAGCAACAACTTAAGTTCTAGTATACAATCCTCTCATTGACTAATGCTGATTGTGATCATAGACTAGCACTGAGTTACTTGTCTTTATAAATATTTTTGAAACTCCCTTTAATACAATACTACTGCCATTGTTACTATGGGATCACTATTAGATCACAGTATCTCTGATACCTGGTGGGTGAACTAGACACTAGAAAGTGTCCTGCAAAGATAGGGAACAGCTCTCCTAATGTTTAATTCAGAGTGCTTTCATTTTATTCATCCATCTCTTCATCCTCCAATTGTATATTAATCAATCACTCTTCTGTCCATCAAAAATGCTATCCATGCCTCCATTCATTCATCCACCATTGTGTGACTATGCTTATTTGTTTGTTTGTTTTGGTGCCTGGGACTGAACCCAGAGCTTCACACATGCTAATTATGTGCTATACCACTGAGCAACCTTCCCATCCCCTTTGTTTACTCTTTATTTCAAAAAGGATTAAAAAAATACCTACATTCCCATGTTTATATGGGCATACAATTTTAGGGAGTTAATGGATGTCTGAAACCAACCTCTGAATGGTCCATGAGTCTAATGACAGGAATCCCTGCTTTATATGCTCCTCATTATTCTATGGAGTGAATTCCAGCAGGCTTGGCATACTGCATGTGCTCTTCTGTGGTCCAAGTCCTGTCCATATCTCTTACATTATCGTCTACTGTTCTCCCCAGTCATGCAGAAAACAAATGCTTCCACTCCTTGAACATGCACACCATGTGCTCTCACACCTCTCTACCTTTCTCCAGCTATGATGCATCAGGGGTTCCTACTTCTCCCTTAAGACTAAGTACAAAAATGATAAAATTTAAAAAAAAGAAAGAAAAGACTAAGTACAACTATCCCCACTTTATAATTGTTTCTTTTGCCACTCTCTCCCTTGGAAAGATAAAGTCAAATATGTCCTGCCTCACTATCAGAATATCTATTGCATTAGAATTGCTTATGTTCGTTATTTCTATTCATCCAGTTAATATTTATTGAGCATCTAGTATATGCCAACTCCAGGCTTAGGCACAGTGAAGGCTAAGATATCCTGGTGCTACCTTCATGCAGATTATAGCTTAGTGGGGGATTGTAGACATTAGACATATAGTTATACAAATAAATATAATTAAAAAATTATACAACTGTAGGAAGAATAGGAATTTATAAGGATGCCTTTAGGCTAGGGGTGGAGCACATGTCAGAAAGCCTCTTGAGATAAGTTTTAATTGAGTGTAAAGGTTGGTGAGACTTAGAGGCGAGGGGAAAGCATCCTTGCACAGCAGGTGCATATCATGTGCAAACTTCCCTTGATGGACCAGGAGGGTCTGAGGCACTGAATTGTGTTATTCAGTTTGTAATACCAGTATTTACATAGAGTGAATATTATGAATGAATGAATGAATGATTTTCTCAGTATAGAATTATCAAGTGGGTCTCTAGATGACATAAAGAGTCATGTTTTTGATGATTCTTTTTATTTATTCTTGTCAAATAGTGTGTTTATTGAACAAAAGAAAAAGATATGTGAAAACTTTAGAACCAGTCAACAAATCAAGAAAAATTATCTGGGTGAGGAATTTGATTTTTATTATCTCCAGGCCAGGTACCTTGTTTATTATTTGTTTATTGATTTATTCATTCAAATGAGGTGAAATTCACATGACATAAAATTAACCATTGTAAAATACACAATTTAGAGGTGTCTGGCACATTTATAGAGTTGTGCAACTATCATCTCTATCTAATTCCCATATATTCTTATCTTTCCCAAATGGCTTCCTCTCTCCAGTGCTCATTAAACATTTGCATAAATTTTAAGCCCTGGAAGGCAGGTATTAAATGCCTTGTTCACTCTGTACCCCTAGTGTTTAGGCCAGTGCTTAACCAGTCCTTATTGAATACACAAATAACTTCCTAACTCCACTGTTATCTTCATGGGTCTTTTTATTGTTCAAAGTTTTTTTTTTCCTCTCTCTTTTTTTCTGGTACTAAAATTAAACCCAGGGCATCAATTATGCTAGGCAAGCCCTCTGCCATTAAGCTACATCTGCTGCCCTCAGATTTTTCTTAATTATGTTATTTATAATATATTAACACATCACTAGAAATTTATTATTTTAATGTGGAGCAATACATATAACAACAAATTAACCATTTTGGCTATTTAAACCTGTACATTCATAGTGTTGTACAACCATTAGCACCATATACCTACACAACTTTTTGTCTTGTAAAACTGAAACTCAGTACTCATTAAATATTAACTCCCAGGCGGGGGTGTAGCTCAGTGGTAGAGTGTTTGCCTCCCATGTACAAGATCCTGGGTTGGATCCTCAGCACTGAGAAAAGAAAGCATTGATAATTCCCCATTTTTTCCCTCTCTATGGCTCCTGGCAAATATTGTACTAATTTCTGTCTCTATTTTTTGACTCCTTGAACTACCTCACATAAATGGAATTGCCCAGGGATTTTTGAGCCTTGGTTGGTGAATTGGCAGGGTGGGGTAAGATTAACTGATGAGAGATTTGGTGAGTTATCCAGCCAGGGCCCTCAGGTCTCTGAGCCATTTCCTTTCCAGAGCTTCTTTATCTCATCTCATAGAGAAAATTGGGACACCTGGGATGCCAGTAATACTTAACCTTTTCTCTCAGAGAGCTGATTTCTTCAGGATCCAAGAGGGTATTATTCTTAAGCTCTAAGTTTTCAGCAAACCAAGGTATTTGGTAGAAGTTGGTGCCTAAAAGAGTGTTGGCTTTTGCCTGCATTTGTTATAACTAATGACTCACTGAAATGCCTCTGTCTGTGGGTAACTGAGGCCCAGTGCCAAACTAGAAGAAGAAATGGAAAGTGGCTGGCTCAGAGAGGCTCAGAATCAGTACTAAGGCTTTACTTGTCCTTGCTTCATCCCTTCCTCTCTGTACTGTGTGGAACTAGTCTAAATGATTCACATTCTCCAGGCTTTGAACATCACTACATCTCCTAGTGACCTGGACATTGCCCCAGTCCCGGAAGTTTGAGGACACGTCTTCAGATGTAGGCGTGTCACTCCATGGATTGAGCTACACTCACCTGTTCCTTTGTGATATTATCTCTTTGCCCTGTTTGGGATAGAATGTTCCATGGAAACGTCCTTTGTGTATCCCATTCTCTTGCTCTGCCTTTGGATGTGGCCTTCCTAGATGTCAGTCAACCTGCTGACAGCAGACATCACAAAGCTAGACTCAACCCCCTGAAACCTGACTCCTTGACTCATTTGAATGGCTTCTGCTCAATAAAAGGGGTCAGCATGTGCTGGCTCTCTCTCTCTCTCTCTTTTTCTGTGGACCCTTAAGGTCATAGGAGCTGTCACAGGACCCCAAAGAAAAAGGTATCTCTGTCTCTTGTGTGGTTATTTTGTGCAGCCCATTTCCCCTGGAGTGACCCTGAGTGTTTTAGTCATGAGAAACATGACAATTGGAGCCCTAACAGGGACTCAAGGATGATTTTTAAAAATTTAGCGGGTTTGAAATTTCTCTCCAGAAGTTAAGTATGCTTAGGTTTGCAGAGTATTGTGGGCTAAATTGTAGAAACTACGTGAATTAGAAGAAAAATCTGTGATTTTAAACTTTTTAATATTTGAGAATATTTTGTCTTTAGAAAAAAATATTTTTATAATTCTAGAGACTCTAAATAAATGTAAGAGTTATTAAGATGATTAATGGGCTATGTTGTTTAGTTGAGTCCTCTCCCATGAAAAAAGTGCTTTTGTGTACTTTTTTGGATTGTGAAAGAATCCTCCATGCAAGACAATTCGCCAGGGAGAGTTCCAATTTTATTGCAAAAGGCTGTGTGCTTATATAGATCTAAGGAGAAATGGCAGGGCTTAGATAAATGGCGGGCCCACCCATTTATTGGCAAGTTCTTCCAGATATCAGTTCTGGAGCCCAGGAATTAGTTCTTATTGGGGCTAAGGTTCCCCGCCAGCGAGATTTGAAATTGGCGCTGGCGGGAGAGTTTACACCCGTGGGAACTTTTCACGCCAGTGAAAAAAAGGGGAAAGTAGGAAGAGAAGGTCCTTAGGCGCCATGTTGGGGTTTTTTTCCTCTGGGGTGCGACTGCCATTATACTTTTCCCAACATTCCTCCCTTTTTGTTTTCTTAGGAACTGGGATGTCGTTGGTCAGATCTGGCTGCTTCCTGCTGTGTGGGGGCAGCGTGGGGCCTAGAAGGGGAAGTGGAGGAATGTTCAGGGGGCAGGTCTGGGGATATCATGGCAGCCAGAAATAAAACCCAGTGGCTATAGACAGCTACTTCCGTAGGGGTGAAGTCTATGAAGGTTCCCTGAAGCCACAAATTGTTGATGGCATCGAACCAGTCCTGGATGGAGGAGATTGTTGGTATCAGCCACTGGTCCTGTAATAGAGACTCTAGGAAATATTGGAAGCGTTGCCTTGACATGGCATCAACAGCACCTGAAGAAGATCAGAGCCAACAGAAACAGAATGAAGATAAAAATTAAAGCAAAGGTCAGTTTTTGGCAGAATTTCCATGTTGGGGGACTGACAGAGAAGCGGCCAAGGGCCATGAGGTGGCTTAAAAGGACATAAAGGCTTGAGAATCCAGGGTGGCAGATTAAGAGGTTCTCCAGGCTCGTTGTCTTCCACTGTCCGATGTCCATGGCATTCCATCATGCCTGGTAGTGAGCTTCAGCACTGAGTGAGCTGTTCTCTTGGAGATGTTGGGGGTTCATCGGTCATCAGAGGCTGGTAGTGCCTAAGCAGAAGCTGTTTGAAAGTTTGATTAGAAATTTTCTGTAATGGGGTTTGAAGGAACTTCATTATGCAGGGCAAGAGAGCACAAAAAAGGAGCATCCCAATAAGGGGCCCCAAGAGAGGTAGCAAGTATATGGCGAGAGAGGATTGGAAGAACCCCATTATGGGATTAGGGGAGGTGGGTTTGAGCAATTGGGTCGATAATTCCTGCAATTTAACAACATTCTTTTCTATTAGCCCAGACTCATTAACATAGTAGCAACATTCCTCTCTGAGGAACAGGCATGTACCCCCCTTTTTCTGCAGTAAGGAGATCAATCGCTCTTCAGTTCTGTAAAGCCACTTGTGCCAATGAAGTAACCTGCGGCTGCAAGGAGCCTAGAGACTCAGCAGTGGTATTGAGTGCTTCTTGCAGTTTTTGTTGAAGGTCATTGGATGCCCATAGAGCATGAACTATAGCTCCACCAGAGAGTCCGAGACTCGCCACTGAGGTTGTTAAAGTGAGGCCTACCAGAACTGGCAGAAAGACTGCCCTATGGGTGCGGGAAGGTAGGGCCAACTGTCAGAATTCAGTGGGAGTATACAAAGACAGCTGAGGAATTACAGTAACCAAGAAACAGGTGCCAGAGACATTGGTCGTCGAGGTACTTAAAGACCCGTTACACCAGAGGAAATGTCCAGGTTGCATAAACGCAGGGCTCGATGGGGTGCTATAGCTCAAGGAACAAATGGGTAAAGGATTCATTGTTGGCAGGTGGAAACAGATGAAAGGAAATGAAGTATTGATGGGATAACTTTAGGGGTTGTCCTTTCTTAAAGAAATTGTAGGTTTTTGCTGAAATATTTCCTGTCACTAATGGGACTGCTGCTAGAAGTGGACAACTAAGTGAAGCACAGAGGAAGCACTGAGAAGTAGGCACAGAAAGAGGGGTGGAGTTTAATAATTGGAGAGTTTGGTGTAGCAAATTGAGCCATGTGGGAGGGGGACCTGAGAGGATTGAAGACTCTGAATCCTCTTTGGATGGACTGTGGATAAGATCTTGAAGTTTTGATTCTGACTCCTTGATGTGTTCGACTACCTGGATGGTTGCCTTAGGTGGCGTTATCAGGGAGTGGCCAACAGTCATCCATCCTGTGGGTTTGGCTGAGGTTGTCCGAGCATAGACAGCAAACTCAACATAGTTCCAACGTTTGGCCTTGGGGTCAGGTATATCTAAAGTATACCATCCATCGTTATCGGATGAAGAGCCCTTATGCCATTTGAGGTAACTAGAAGTCCACCCTTCAGGGTAGCCAAGTGAGTGGTAAGAATAACTACCGCATTCATCATGGAGCCTGCATGACCATAGGGGCACCCATTATATATCTCAGGCCACCAATGACAATAGTCTTTGGTTTGATCAAAAAGGAAGCAAATGAAAGGCCAGTTCCAGTTACCAGGAATGAAGGTCCTGGAAGGTGACAATTTTAGGGAAATAGAGGTGCAGTTGTAGATGAAGCAAGTAGTTACATCCACTATGCGGACATTCTGCATGCCATGTTCCGAGTATCATTCCCGAAGGGTGAATTGGCACATGGTAGGAGAGGAGGGTAAAGACCAGTCCTGACAGAGCACAGAAAACAAGCAGAGCACAGAAAAACAAGCAGAGAGAGAGGACTAGGGTGTTGGGACAGCTCATTGGGCCTTCTTTAAGAGGAATTGGGCTGCGGGGAACACCGTGTGAGCTGCAACTTAAAGGGGTGAGATGGGTGTAGAGAGCAGGAGTAAAGGGGGGGTTCAGGAGGTGACTCTTGGAGTTCCTCTGGGGTGGTCCTGTCATCAGCAGGTGGGGCCTCCTGGTGATATGGCTTCAACCTAGAAATGTGAATCCAGGGGTTGAGACGGTTGTCTGATAAGGAGAGTTTGGCAGCAGTGGGGGTACAGAGAATGACAGGATAGGGGCCATCCCATTTTGGGGCAAGAGGCCCTTTCTCCTCCAGTGTTAAGGGAGGAGTGTTTGGAGAGGAGTCTGTGTCCAGAAGAAGCCAGTCCTGATATTTCCAGAGTTCCGAGTGGAGATGAAACAAGAGAGGTAAAGACAAATCTCATGTGAGAGGTCCTTGTGAAACAACCAACCCAGGTGGTATAAGAGGTCTTCCATACATTATCTCAAAGGGATACAGTAAAGATGATTTCTTAAGGAGAGCTCTGATCTGAAGCAAAGTCAAGGGAAGGAGTTTGACCCAGTCTAATTCCATTGTCAGTTTGGTAAGGACTTCCTTCAGAGTCCGATTTACTCTTTCCACTTTCCCTGAAGCCTGGGGGCAATATGGACAGTGGAAATGCCACTTGAAGGAGAGGGCTTGAGAGACCTTTTGTGTGATCCTTGATATAAACTCAGGGCCATTGTCAGATTGTAGGGAAGTGGGCATACCAAGCCTGAGGAAGACATCTGTCAGTAAGATTGAAGTTACAGTGGAAGCCTTTTTATTGGAAGTGGGAAATGCCTCAACCCAACCATAGAAAGTGTCCACAAAGACAAGGAGATATTTAGTATGGTGTACTGCAGGCATGTTGGTGAAATCTACCTGCCAGTCAGCAGCAAGAATATGTCCCCAGGCTTGGTGGGAGGGAAACGGTTTAGGCCTTAAAGGAGTATGAGGGTTGGTCTGCCGACAGATCTGACAATTAAAGGCTATATTCTGTAGCATGGCTTTGTCAGAGGGGGTGAGGGAGAAGAAGCTCTATAAAAAGAGGGTCAAAGACTGAGAATTGAAAAGAAATAGAGTATGAAGGAACTCAAAAAGATCCTTGTTCTTACTGGAAGAAGTAGGGGTTTCAGATGGACAGTCTACAGTGGCCATTATATGTCCCCCAAGGGGGTCATAATTAGAAGTGGTAGCAGCCATCCGTGTCACCTGGTCAGCTTTGGCATTGCCCTCAGTGATAAGAGAGCCATCCTTCTGATGGGACCTACAATGGATAACTCCCAACTGGGTGGGTAAGTGTGAGGCCTCTATTAAATTAGTTATAAGAGCCGAATTAGTGATCTCATTACCTTTAGTGGTAAGTAGGCCTCGCTCCTTCCATATTGCAGCATGGGATAATAGAATATGAAAGATATATTTTGAGTCAGTATAAAGGGTGAGGGATTTGCCCTGTGCTAGAAGGCAGGCACGAGTGGCCGCTACAAGTTTGGCCTGCTGGTTGGTAGTTCCCGAAGGCAGAGCTCTGGCCTCTATAATCTCAGTGGCCGAAACTATGGTGTATCCAGAGTACTGAGTGCCATTCAGCCTAAAGGAACTGCCGTCAGTGAACCAGATAAGGTCAGGCTTGGTGAGTGGCCCCTCAGAAATGCAAGAATGACAGAGGAGGAAATCACCCAAGGTTTCCAAGCAATTTTGAGCTGGTGTGTCAGGTGTGGGGGTCATTGGGAGCAGTGAGGAAGAGTTCAGTGCAGGGCAGGGGAGGAACATAATATTAGGGTTTTCCAGAAAGGAAGTGAGGAGTGACAAGACTCTGGATGGAGGAAGGGTTTGAAGGCCCTTACAAGCTAAAAGATACTTCAAATGATGTGGGGAGTGGGTAGTTAAAGGGGCCCCGAAAGTCAGCTTAGAGGCTTCTTTGTGTAAAATTTGTTCAGCAGCCAGAGCTCTTAAGCAAGGGGCCCACCCACAGATGGTAGGGTATAATTTCTTGGACAAATATGCCACAGGTGCAAATGTAGGCCCACAGTTTTGACCCAAAACCCCAAGTGCTTGCTCCCCTTTTTCATGGACATATAGATGAAATGGTCTTGAAAGATCGGGAAGGGAAGGGCGGGTGCCTTTAAGAGGAGTTGCTGAAGTCTGTGGAAGTGGTAGTTGGGGGAGGAGGCAAGAGATTCACCAGGGGTCCCTTTGCTAGGTCATACAGGGGTTTGGCTAGAAGACAGTAATTTGGGATCCAGGCCCTAAAATATCCTGCTAGTCCTAGGAATGATAGTATTTCGGCTTTCTTATGAGGCACCAGAAGATTAGAGAGGAGTTGCCTCCTACCCAGTGTTATTTCCTTTTTTCCTGGTGGAAGGCAAAAACCAAGGTAGGTGACAGTAGACTGGGAAACCTGGGCCTTGGGGGAAGACACCCTATATCCCTTATCCGCCAGGAAATTGAGAAGCTGGGCCATGTGGGATTGAGAGTGTTCCCAAGAGGGACTACATAGAAGAAGGTCAATGACATATTGAAGGAGGGTAGAGTCAGGACAGGTGGGGTGGAAGGATGTGAGGTCCTGGGCAAGAACTTGGCCAAAGAGATGGGGACTATCCCTGAATCCCTGTGGAAGGATGACCCAGGTAAGCTGATGAGAATGGCGGGTGCGAGGATCAGTCCACGTAAAAGCAAAGATATCCTGAGATTCTGAGGACAAGGGAATAGAAAAGAAGGCATACTTTAAATCTAGGACTGAGAAGTGGGTAGTAGTAGCAGGGATCTGAGAAAGGAGGGTGTAGGGTTGGGCACTAGTGGGTGGATGGGGACCATAGAAGAGTTAACAAGGCGAAGGTCTTAAACCAGTCTGTAGGACCCATTAGGTTTCTTAACTGCCAGAATGGGGGTGTTGAAAGGAGGGTGTGTAGGCCTAAGATACCCCTTCCATAATAAATCCTGGATGATGGGTTCTAATCTGAGGAGAGCTGTGGTTGTAAGTGGATATTGTGATTGACTAATATATCTTGAAGGGTCCCGTAAGACAATATGAATAGGACTGCATTTAGCCATAGAGGGTGTAGTTGTGTCCCAAACCTCAGGATTAACTAGTTTAGAAAGTCGTGGGAGAGTGCATAATGGAGGTGTATCTGTCCCTAGGATCATCATGAGGAAATGAGAGGTGGGGGAGATGGAGGGTGATATATGAATGGTGACCTTCAATAGTGAGAGTATGTCCCTTCCCAGAAGGGGAATGGGGCAATGGTTCATAATGAGAAAGGAGTGTGTGAAGGACAAAAGGGATCCCTGCAAAATAACATGATGGGGGGGGTTCACGGGAAAATCTGTTTACCTCCTACCCTGACAATAGGAGTTTTTGAGGGTGTGGTAGGACCCCAATACTCCCTCAAGACTGAAAACGTGGCACCAGTATCCAAGAGGAAGGAAATGAAGCATCTGTCCACCAGGAAGGTGACCCTAGGCTCTTGCTTCTTGATGGTAATTGTCAGGAGGGAAGGCCCAGGGCTCCGTCAATCCTCCTCTGCCAAGCCCAGGAGAGGCTGGGGTTGTGGGGCAGCTGACCAACCTCCCCTCCGGGTTGTTGGGCAGTCTGTCCCCCAATGCCCCCTTTGGTGGCATTTTGGGTAGGGGGTGGAGGGTGTCCTCGGCGAAGGACAAGCCCTGACCCAATGTCCCTCCTTACCACATTTGAAGCAAGCTCCAGGGGTGTCTTATTAGGACGGTGTGGTAATGACCTTCTCTGAATGACCTGGGCCAACATTTGGAATTTGGCGTTTTCAGCCCTCTGCCTGCGACGTTCGCTTTCGTCCTCTCTACCATGGAAAACCTTGAAAGTGACTGTGAGGATTTCGGTATGAGGAGTAGCAGGGCCCTGTTCAAGCTTCTTAAGCTTGGCTTTAATGTCAGGGTAGCTTTGGGCCAGGAAATATGTCATTAAGACATGATGGCCATCAGGGGTTTCTGGGTCGAGGGTTTGTGTACTGTTGGAGGGCCTTGGTTAGTCTATCCAGGAATTCTGAAGGTGTTTCTTCCTTCTTCTGAATGACCTCCTGCACCCTATGAAAATTAACAGCCTTGTGGACGGCCTTCTTCAGGCTCGCCAAGAGGCAGGATGCAAAAAGGTCACGAGACTGTAAGCCTCCAGAGGTGTTGTAATCCCATAGAGAATCCTGCTCCAGGACAGCGTGTGGGCCTGTAGGGTGGTTGGGATTGGTTCTATGATTTTCATCAGCATGGGCCTAGGCTAGTTCCCAGACCTGTTGGCTTTCCTCAGAAAGAAGTGCATTGACTAGGAGCATGTAAATGTGATGAGTGAGGCTATATGCTTGCAGGATCCATTGAAACTCCCAAATGTAAGTGGTGGGGTCAGTGGTGAATGAGCCTAACTTCCTCTCTAGCTGAGTAAGGTCCAACATGGAAAAGGGCACGTGTACTCTGATAACACCCTCGGGACCAGCTACCTCACAAAGGGGTGCGATTGTCATGGGGGTGGAAAGGAGTCCCTTAGACCTGGTAACAGGAGGACTGAAAGAGGCAGTTGGCGACAGACAGGAAGAAGAGGGAGGGGAAGGGGATGCCTCTGCAGAGGAGGAGGTGGAGTGGGCGAAAGAGGGCGGAGGGGAGGGGAATGAAATGGAAGGCTGAGGATCTGTGGAATCAGGTGGAGGAAGAGGAGGGGATGGTGGGAGAGGAGGGGCAGATGGGGCTGAGGGATAAGGTGGAGGTTCATCTGCCAGGTAAAATGAGGAAGAATCTGCGAAGTCAGGAGTAGAAGTAGGGGAAGGGAGGGGTTTGCAAGCAAGGAGGACTTGAGATGGAGAACAGGGGGAACACAGAGTAGGATGTTGTGTGAGAAGGCTAAAGCCTTCAATGCAGGGAATCTCCCTCCACTTTTTCAGATGCTGGCAATATTTAAAAAGGTCCCGGGGGAGATTTGGATCTAATGAGCCTTCTGGAGGCCAATGATTGCCATTATCCAGTGGATATGTAGGCCAGTCTTGGGTACAGGATTTGATCAGAAGTTTGGGGTTAATATCTGGTGTGGGAGAGAGAGTGTGGTCAGATTTTTTATTAGACATTTGAGGGGCGAGGTTTCAGGTACAGACGAGGAGGCACCCATGGTCATAGGAAGAGATGGAAGAGAGGGGGAGAGAGAGAGAGAGAGAGAGAGAGAATAAGAGTAAGAGAGAGGGACAGGGAGAAAACCCGGGCTGGAATAGATTCCTGGAAGCTCAGGGCGAACGGAGGATCAAGTGGGCGTCCCCAAAATGACCAACCATCGTGAGGAAATACAGAGGGCACTACCCAGTCATCACCAGTGAAGTGTGATCTGTGAGACCCAAATAGGGCCAGAGCCACGGGCAACCTGTACATCAGGAAAATTTTTCTACTGTAACAAAAGAGTCAGAGATGAGAGGAATGGAGCTCCGGGGGAAGCGCTCTGGGTGGAACACAGCTCTGGCGGAACACAGCTCTGGCAGAGGAGGAAGAAACCGAGGAGTATCTCATCTAAACCCAGAAGCCGCCTCACACCCCAAAGGGAAGCAGGTCGCCAGAGGGTCCACTGCACCCTGTGAAGGTCTTAGTGGGGTGGATTCCCTCCTCCCTACCATATGCCAGATGATCACAGTCACAATTCCTGCTGTTAGCCCGAAGAGAGTTGGCGAGCCGGGGAGGGGGAACATACCTAAGCCAGATCAGTGGTGAGTGCAGGGAGCCAGCGTCTGAAAGAGTGGATGAGGGCGGAGTGTCTTGGCAGAGCCTGGGACGGGGCTTTTGTTAGAATGAGCTCACCCGTTTCCCGGGTTTCGGCACCAAAATGAAAGAATCCTCCATGCAAGACAATTCGCCAGGGAGAGTTCCAAATTTATTGCAAAAGACTGTGTGCTTATATAGATCTAAGGAGAGATGGCAGGGCTTAGATAAATGTCAGGCCACCCGTTTATTGGCAAGTTCTTCCAGATATCAGTTCTGGAGCAAAGGAATTAGTTCTTATTGGGGCTAAGGTTCCCCGCCAGCGAGATTTGAAATTGGCGCCTGCAGGAGAGTTCACACCTATGGGAACTTTTCACGCCAGTGAAAAAAAGGGGAAAGTAGGAAGAGAAGGTCCTTAGGCACCATGTTGGGTATTTTTTTCCTCTGAGGTGCGGCTGCCATTATACTTTTCCCAACAGATTGTTTTTGTGAATCTTTGTATTTTGAAATATTAGGTAAAGACTTTTTGGGTTTATGTAGTAGAAGTTTGCACTTGGAGAGTGAGAAAAGGGAAAGAAATTTTTGTGATGAGACTTAATACAAGGGTTCTTTACCTGTATAAAAGTAAATTTTAATTTTCTTTTTCTTTTTTGTTTTTGTCAATACTCAGAAAGTTTGTACTAAACCTCTTTACTACATTCTTGTCCTACCAGATCAGAATGGCTGCAACTCAGCCACTGTGGATAAAAAGTTTTAGCCGCTACACCCTATGGGGTCTGTAATTAGATGCACCACCAGCAGTACTTTTAACCCTTAAACAAGCTGACCTGGGTGCCAAACACAGACTGCCTTAATATCTGATAGTAACACTGGCGTCTGCCTCTAAAACTCACTTTTAAAGTCCCACATGCTGCAAGGGAGAATACAAAATTTAAAAGAACACAAACTACAGGTCACAGGTCACAGAGACAAGGTAAGCTGCTAAACACCCATAGGATACTGCCCAGGTAGGGAAAATACAGACAAAATCAAATGCATGCAACCCGCTAGGGAAACTCAGGCAGCTTATGGGCTCCATGCTGTTTCCATCACCATGGTAACCACCCAACACATGTCTGGAGAAGCAGACTTCCTGGTCTCACCTCCTACATTTTAGCAGGCTTCCCAATGGTCCTTTCACTGTCACTCAGACAGAACTTCTGGTCCTTCCTCCTAGCCACTAACCTGTACTTCCTATTTCAGACCTGCTGCCTGGAGCTACCCCAAGCCTGGATTTTTAAAAATTCTCACCTGTAAATGTTAAAAAAAATATCTTTTTCAAACAAAATCTTCTAATTCCAGCAGGTTTCTATGTTACAGCCCTATGTTTAAGTTAATTTTGTGTTAAACAACATGATTTTTTCTATAATTGTGTTATAAATAATGTTTTATTGAAGAGAGATATCAAACATACATCTTTATATTTTGTTTTTAATTTTAAAGGTTATGGGGATACATTTACTCACCACAGGAACAAAAGCCAATAATATTCCTGTCATAGACAAAAAAATCCTATTCTCATTTCTAACTATATAATTACAAAAATTAAATAAAAATGTATACATAAAAATCTTATTTAAGCTACATCACATGATGTCACATATAAGAGTATACTCCTAGAAGAAGGAAGATGGTGGGCCAGAAGGAGGCAGCATTCTCTGTCACTCCATGATTATTCAGATCTCACTTAGTCAAAATACTGCATCTCAGAGATTATTAGAGGACTCCTATACAGCTGAATTCCACAGAAATCACCAGGGCTGTGATCCCCACACAGGGCTCTGAACCTCAGTGTTCAAATAGGACTCTGGACTCCTGTCTCCCTAAAACCAAAATCTGCAGTTCTAGCCCGCACACAGATCGCAAGCACCTTAGCAGAATCACAGATCAGTACCTCTAGCAGAACTCCAAACTGTGCTCTGCTCCCAGTAGGTCACTCGGCTACTACCTACCCACAGCACAATGCCATCACCTGGTTCCCTCAACATCACCAGACACCCTGGTGCTGGAAACAGACCACCTCCATCTTGGATAAACTTTCTTACCATATTTTGTGAGAAAAGGGAAGCTCCCAGAATGGATCTCCATCTGGCCAGGTACCAGGTATCCAACTCCCGCCACCCCAGAGGCAATAACTTGGAACAGTGACCACCCAACAGAAAAACAGCTCTTAGTTGGGCAGGTGTGCAATGCGACCAGGGCACCGCCCACCTGGAGTGAGCCTTGGTTGAGAGATCCAGCAGTTGGGAACTGCTAAGTAAGAGGGAGATGGGACTAAAGTTTAGAGCCTAACAGAGAGATCAGGAACTGGGAAACCTCCATGCAATGAAGGGAGATAATACCAGGTGCACAATTCAGATGAATGGTCCCAAAAAGAGACCCATAAAATTCAATCTCTCTGCAGGGACTGAAGGGTGGCACTCCCCACTTTTAGATGTCCTATACCAGGACCAGTCTTCCCACCCTGGTTACCTACAACATCCTGAGGGCAGAGATACCAGCTTACAAAGGCAATGCCACCTATTGGATGAGAAGAGAAACAGAAAATATATGGATCTCTAAAACTAGCAACAACCCTGGTTTCTTTCTTTCTTTTTCTTTGAATATATTTTTCTCTTTCTCTTCTACCCCTCTATCCTCTGGCCCTCACATCCTAAACATAGGTGAAATCATGAACTTTGCGTGAAATAGGATTTTGAGGACTGAGTCTCTGAATAATATAACATAGAGGTGTTGTATATGCCCTTTCCCCCTCTTTTTTCTTTTTTTCATTTTTCTTTTCCCCTCCAAATTTTAGTGTTTGAGCATCCTGTATTTTTCTAAATACACATGTGTTTGCTTTATGTACTGTACAGTCTTCTCATGTATTTCTCAACCCTAAATTACTTCTTGTCTATTCTTATGCTACTAACCTTCTTCATTAGTTTTCTCTTTCACATTTCCTAAGCTACATTAACTCTATATCCTCACATCCTTCCTCCTCAGCATATCATCCTGTTCCCCATTCCCAGTTCATTGTCCACTATCAGAAACTGTAAATTTTTACAAAACTACTGATTATATTTCAGATAATAATTGACTCCAAAATCTCTGTACATTGAGACTAAACTGTAAATGTCTTAATAACCACAAATTGTTCATAGATGGCATATTGTTGATATTGGGATCTGTTATCATTGCTCTTCCCCACAAAGGAGAGATCTTGGAACCGTACAAGAGGACTACAGACCTATAGGATAAAAACAATAATACCCCTAGACCCACGGAGCTGGAAAGAAAGACACACAAGAAAATGAAAAGACAAGAGAACCTTAGACAAATGTGTATTTAAATTAACTTATGTGAAATATGTCTTGAGATAAATGACAGTTTATTTTTGTATTAATTAAAAATAGACAATCTCTTCTGAAAATAAATGTTGACTGTTTCTGTAAAAAAAAAAAAGAAAGAAAAGAAAAGACAAGGGAAGAAAGTACACCAAACAAATCAAGACACCACATCATTAGAATCATTGGCAGCCACAGTAGAAAGAAATTACAGAGAAAGAGTTCAGGATGTACATGGTTAAAATGTTCTGTGAATTCAAGGAAGATAGGAGAGAGCAAATAAAGGCAGTGAAATATCACTTTGACCAGGAGCTACATAAACAAATCCAGGAAGCAAAAGATGACCTCAACAGGAAGATACAGTTTTCTAAAGAAAAACCAAACCAAAATCCTTGAAATGAAAGAAACAATAAACCAAATTAAAAGCTCAAATGAAAACATCACCAACAGAGTAGACCAATTGGAAGATAGGACATTGGACAATAAAGATAAAATATAAAATCTTGAAAAGAACATAGACCACACAGTGATAATGATAAGAAACCATAAGCAGAACATTCAAGAAATATGGGATAGCATAAAAAGACCAAATTTAAGCATTATTGTGATAGAGGAAGGTATAGAGGTCAAAACCAAAGGCATGAAGAATCTTTTCAATTAAATAATATCAGAAAACTTTCCAAACATGAAGAATGACTTATAAATCCATTTTAAAGAAGCATACAGAACACCAAATGTACAAAATCACAACAGATCCACATTATAATAAAAATGCCCAACATATAGAATAAGAAGAGAATTTTTAAAGCCATGAGAGAAAGGAATCAGATTACATATAGGGGAAATTTAATTAGGATAATGTCAATTTTTTCAACACAGACCCTGAAAGCTGGAAGATACTGGAAAAACATATATCAAGCTCTGAAAGAAAATGGGTGCCAACAAAGAATCTTGTGTCTAGCAAAATTAACTTTAGATTTGAAGATGAAATTAAAAACCTTCCACGATAAACAAAAGTTAAAGAATTTATAGCTAGTAAACCAGCACTTCAAAACATCCTTGGCAAAATATTCCATGAAGAGGAAATGAAAAACAACAATGAAAATCATCAGAAGGAGATAGTACCCTAAAAGCAAACTAATAAAAGTAGAAACTCAAGTCAAGTTAAATAACAAAAACAAATATGCCTGGGAATACAAACCATGTGTCAATAATAACTCTGAATGTTAATGGCATAAACACACCAATCAAAAAAAAAAAAAAACAGGCTAGCAGATTGGATTTTAAAAAAGACCCAACAATATGCTTTTTCTATCAGGAGACTCATCTGATAGAAAAAGACACACACAGACTAAAGGTGACAGGTTGGGAAAAATCATACCACTAACATGGACCACAGAAGCAAGAAGGGGTTTCCATCCCCATATCAAATAAAGTAGACTTCAAGCCAAAGTTAATCAAGAGATAAAGATGTATATTACATACTGCTCAAGGGAAAATACACCAACAAGACATAACAATCATAAATATATATGCCCCAAACAATGGTGCAGTTATGTTCATCAAACAAATTCTTCTCAAGCTCAAGAGTCAAATGGATCACAATACAATAATCCTGGATGACTTTAACATACCTCTCTCACCACTGGATAGATCTTCCAAACAAAAGTTGAATAAAGAAACTATAGAGCTCAATAACACAATTAATAACATAGACTTAACCTGACCTATATAGAACATTTCAACCTGCATTAAGCAGATACACTTTCTTCTCAGCAGCACATGGATCCTTCTCTAAAATAGACCATATACTATTCCACAAAGCAACTCTTAGCAGACACAAAAAAGTAGAGATACTGCCATGTATTTTTATCAGATTATAATGGAATGAAATTGGAAATTAATGACAAAATAAAAATTTATGCATCACCTGGAGACTGAACAATATGCTATTAAATGAACAATGGGTACAAAAGACATAAAGGAGGAGATTAAAAATTTCTTAGAGGTAAATGAGAATACAGACACAACATATAGAAATCCCTGGGACACTATGAAAGCAGTACTAAGAGGAAAATTTATTGCATTGAGTTCAATCCTTGAAAGAAGAAAATGTCAACAATTAAATGACCTCACACTAAACAAATCAGCAATAAAAGCAGTGGAAGGCAAAAATTATTAAAATTAGAGTGGAAATTAATGAAATTGAAACAAAAGAAACAATTGACAAAACTAAAAGTTGGTTCTTTGAAAAAATAAATAAAATTGACAGACCCTTAGCCACACTAATGAAGAGAAGGAGAGAGAGAGCTCAAATTACCTGCATACATGATGAAAAAAGCAATATCACAACAGAAACTACAGAAATACAGAAGATAATTAGAAATTATTTTGAAAATTTATACTCCAATAAAATAGAAGACAGTGAAGGCATTGAAAAATTTCTTAAGTCATATGATCTTCCCAGATGGAGTCAGGAAGATATACACAACTTAAACACCAATATCAAGTGAGGAAATAGAAGAAGCTATCAAAAGATTACCAATGAAGCAAAGCCCAGGACTGGATGGATACACAGCTGAATTCTACAAGACCTTTAAAGAAGAACTAATACCAATACTCTTAAATTTATTTCAGGAAATAGAAAAAGAGGAACACTTCCAGATTCATTCTATGAGACCAATATCACCCTAATTCCAAAACCAGACAAAGGCACTTCAAAGAAAGAAAACTTCAGACCAATGTCTCTAATGAACATGGATGCAAAAATTCTCAATAAAATTCTGGCAAACCAAATACAAAAACATATCAAAAAATTGTGCACCATGATCAAGTGGGATTCACCCCAGGGATGCAAGGTTGGTTCAACATACAGAAATCTATAAATGTAATTCATCACATCAATAGATTTAAAGATAAGAATCATATGATCATTTAAATAGATGCAGAAAAAGCATTTGACAAAATACAGCACCCTTTTATATTCAAAACACACAAAAAACTAGGGATAACAGGAACATATCTCAACATTGTAAAGGCAATCTATGCTAAGCCTCAGGCCAACATCATTATAAATGGAGAAAAATTGAAGGCATTCTCTCTAAAATTTGGAATAAGACAGGGATGCCCTCTTTCACCACTTCTATTCAGCATAGTTCTTGAAACACTGGCCAGACAATTAAACGAAAGAAATTCAAGGAATATGTATAGAAAAAGAAGAACTTAAATTAGCTCTATTTGCTGATGATATGATTCTATATCTAGAAGACCAAAAAAACCCCATCAGAAAACTTTAAGAACCAGTAAATGAATCCAGCAAAGTAGCAGGATATAAAATTAACACCCATAAATCAAAGGCATTTCTGTATATCAGTGACAAAAAAAAATCTGAGAAGGAAATGAGGAAACTACTCCATTCACAATATCCTCAAAAAATATAAGATACTTGGGATTCAACTTAACAAAGAAATGAAAGATCTATACAATGAAAACTACAGAACCCTAAAGAAAAAAATCAAGGAAGACCTTAGAAGATGAAAGGATCTATCTTGCTCTTGAATAGGCAGAATTAATATTATCAAAATGACCATACTACCAAAAACACTATACAGATTTAATGCAATTCCAATAAAAATCCCAATGGCATTCCTCATAGAAATAGAAAAAACAATCATGAAATTCATCTGGAAAAAATAAGAGACCCAGAATAGCTAACGCAATTCTAAGCAGGAAGAGTGAAGCAGGTAGTATCACTATAACAGACCTTAAAATATACTACAGGGCAATAGTAACAAAAACAGCATGGTATTGGCACAAAACAGGCTGGTAGACCAATGGTACAGAATAGAGGGCACAGAAACTAACCCTCAAAATTACAATTATCTTATATTAGACAAAGGTGCCAAAAACATGCACTGGAGAAAAGATAGCCTCTTCAACAAATGGTGCTGGGAAAACTGGAAATCCACATGCAACAAAATGAAATTAAACCCCTATCTCTCACCATGCACAAAACTTAACTCAAAATGGAACTTGGACCTCGAAATTAAACCAGAGACTCTGTGTCTAACAGAAGAAAAAGTAGGCCCTAATCTTCATCATGTGGGGTTAGGCCCCAACTTCCTTAATAAGACTCCTATAGCATAAGAATTAAAACCAAGAATCAATAAATTAGATGAAATCAAACTAAAAAGTTTCTTTTCAGCAAAAGAAACAGTCTGTGAGGTGAACAAAGAGCCTAAATCCTGGACGCAAATTTTTACCCCTCACACATCAGATAGAGCACTAATCTCTAGGGTATATAAAGAACTCAAAAAGCTAAACACTGAAAAAACAAATAACCCAATCAACAAATGGGCTAAGGACGTGAACAGAAACTTCTCAAAAGACAATATACAATCAATCAATAAATATTTGAAAAAAAAAACTCATTATCTGTAGCAATCAGAGAAATGCAAATCAAAACCACTCTAAGATATCATCTTACTCCACTCAGAATGGCAGCTATTATGAAGACAAACAACAATAAATGTTGGCGAGGATGTAGGGGAAAAGGAACACTCATACATTGCTGGTGGGACTGAACATTGGTGTAGCCAAAATGGAAAGCAGTATGGAGATTCCTTGGAAAACTTGATATGGAACCACTATTTGACTCAGCTATTCCTCTCCTTGGAGTATACCCAAAGGATTTAAAAACAGCATACTACAGGGACACAGCCACATCAATGTTTATAGCAGCACAATTCACAATAGCTAAACTGTGGAGCCAACCTAGATGTCCTTCAGTGGATGAATGGATAAAAAAATGTGGCATATATGCACAATGGAATTTTATTTAGCATTAAAAAAGAACAAAACCATGACATTTGCAGGTAAATGGATGGTGTTGGAGAAGATAGTCAGCCAATCCCCTGGAAACAAATACTGAAGGTTTTCTCTGATATAAGGAAGTTGACTCATAGTGGGATTGGGAGGGAGAGCATGGGAGGAATACATGAATTCTAGATAGGAAAGAAGGGTGGGAGGGAAAGGGAGGGGGCAGGGGATTAGCAAGAATGGTGGAATTTGATGGACATCATTATACAAAGTACATGTATGAAGACTTGAATTGGGTGTCAACATACTTTATATACAAACAGAGATACAAAACTGTGGTATATATGTGAATTAAGAATTGTAATGCAAAATAATAATAATAATAGCATTACCTTAGATTAGGTAGAGGGAAGTGAAAGGAGGGGAAGGCAGGGGATGTGGGGATAAGAAAGATAGTAGAATGAAACAGACATTATTACTTTATGTGTGTATGTGACTTTATGACCAATGTAATTCTACAATATGTACACTCAGAAAAATGAGAAATTATATCCCATCTATGTATGATATATCAAAGTATTAAAGTGTATTCTATTGCATTGTATAACTAATTAAAACAAATAAAAAAATTTTTAAAAAGACACTGTAATACATAATGTGAATGAGCCCTCTGCTCTATGGTTTATGGAAAGGCTTAAATGCCATGTCAAAGAAAATGTTTATGTTACTATGGCCAAACTCAATGCGTCCCAATAAAATTTGGAAAAGACTAGGAATCTTCTGATGAGTGTTTGGCAGAATAATAACAATAACCCGGATCTTCCAAGTTTATTGTGTTATTGAAATTAGATGTTTTCTACTAATTCCTTTTGTGTTTCAATTGTAAATCATGATGACCTTGGACCAAGAATCCAGTGACTGAAAAATATAATTCACAAGTTTTTAAAATATTTATATATATATAAAATATGTGGGGAGCCAGTCTGAATGATTCACATTCTCCTTCCCAGAATGGAGAGGCTTTTCCCGTGTCACTACATCTCCTAGTGACCTGGACATTGCCCTGGTCCTGGAAGTTTGAGGACATGTCTTCAGACATAGGTGTGTTGCCCCATAAATTGAGCTATGCTCACCTGTTCCTTTGTGATATTACCCCTTTGCCCTGTTTGGGATAGAATGTTCCATGGAAACACCCTTTGTGTGTTCCCTTCTCTTGCTCTACCTTTGGGTGTGGCCTTCCTAGATGTCAGTCAACCTGCTGACAGCAGACATTACAAAGCAAGACTCAACCCCCTGAAACCTGACCCCTTGCCTCATTTGAATGGCTTCTCCTCAACAAAAGGGTTGAGCACACACTCGCTCTCTCTTTCTGTGGACCCTTAAGGTCAGAGGAGCCATCACAGGACCCCAAAGAAAAAGGTATCTCTGACTCTTGTGGGGTGATTTTGTGCAGCCCAGTTTCCCTGGAGTGACCGTAAGTGTTTCAGTCGTGAAAAACGTGACACTGTACCACTGGGTACATGGGGCTGAATGCCAGTTTGGCCATCTACCAGCTGATGGACCATGGGGCAAGTTACTTAACCCTTTTAAGTCTCAGTGTACTTGCCCATAAAATGGGGAAAACAGTAGGATCATTATGAAGAAAATTGAAGTTGTACAGTTTGTCACAACCTCTAGGCTTTGTATTTTTTTCATATCTGTCACCTGTCCTGGGAGGGAAGGGGCCTGATAAGGACCACTCATCTTTGAGTCCAGATAAGGTGACCAGGATTAAGAAGATAAAAGTTAACCGCCCTCCACCCCAGTGTTTGCCACGCTTGGGATTGAACCCAGGACCTTGTGCATGGAAGGCAAGTGTCCTATCATTCAGCTATACCCTTATTAACCCCAAAGTCAGCTGTTTAATTGAACACTAAATATGTATGTGGCAGTATGCTGAAGTGTTTTCCATATGTTCTTTGATGTATCTTAAATCTTATTATCTACATTTTGCAAGTGAGGAAAACAAGCCCCCACCCCAAAGCTGGATAACTTGTTCTGAGGTTTCCTCACTAATGAGAGAAGGAGCTAGAATTCTAATCAGGTGTGCCTGACTATATAGCCACTTCTGAGCTCACTGGGTGAGGAACATCCAAGGAGGAGCTTGATGCTTTATAAACCATGGTCATGTTCCCCACTTCTACTTTAGAAATGCTGGTGAGCAATAGAAAATATCATCTCTGAATCTGGAGATGAAACTCAGGATGACGTGAGGGCGACACACCTCTGTCATGCAACTATTCAGGACTTGTTACCACTGGATGGAGAAGAGTTAGAGGCCCAGGGAGCCTCAGGAGCCTGGCTAGAGTTATAATGGGCACCAGGAGCCTTCTTAAGAGACCAACTAGTCAAATTCTGGCAAGAAGACTGGAGAGGAAACAATCTCAGATGGGGAAGTGATTGTAAGGTTACTTGCCAGAGGAACTGGTATCTGAACTGAGGGTCCTGACTCCCATCCATGCACTCTTCCTGCTCCACCAGGCTGAGGTCAAAGTTGAGGCAATGTCCTGTGAAGAGCTTTGGGGAAGGCAGGCTGAGTGTCTTGCAGCTCCTTCTTTGTTCTGTAGCTCCTCTCTGAAGCCAGTCAGATGTTTAGTATCCAGAAGGAAGAGCTATAGCCCTCCATCAAGCAACCTGAGTTCTGGTCTCAACCTGAAGCTGGCATGAATGGTGGGCACTCAGCAAATCTGTGAGATCAAATTGGGTCTTGTCTCTAGACTATGATGGTAAGTAAAATAAGCCAAATGCAGAAGGTCATGTTTTTCTCATATGTGGTAGCAAGAGAGTAGAAAGGAAAAGAAAGGGAAGTATCTCATGAAAAGCAAAGGGAGATCAGTACAATAGAGGAAAGGGACTAGGGGGTGGGAGGAGGGGAAGAAGGGGGGAAATGCTGGGGAGGGATATTGGCTAAATTATATTGTTATTGTGTACATGAACTAATATTAACAATGAATCTTACCATTATACATAACTATAATGCACAATAAAAGATTTTGAAAAAGAATTGGGTCTCTCTCTACTTTAGGGCTGATATTCAGAGAATTTAAAGTACGTATCCAAGCTAACTCAGTAAGTCAAGGGCTGAACTGATGCTCAGCTCCTTAGATGAAGCCCACCAGGGGTCAATCCCTCCCTGATTACAGTGTTAGAGGGAAGGTCAGGGACACTTTACCTTTATTGCTTTTTATCTTTCCTTCTATTTCACCTTCTTCACCCACAGTCTAGGGGTAGGCTCAGGTGAACTCAATAGTCTTCTATCCTGACCCTTCTCACTCTTCTTTATTTCCTCTTTTCCTGACAATATTTTGGTTTTTATCCTTAGGCCTGGAATCACCTTCAGCAGCACCTTCTCCCTACCCCAACCTCACAAATCATCTTGAATGCTGCTTTCTCTGGAAAATATATCAGGCAGAAAAAAAAAGAAAGATGAGAGAGAGAGAGAGAGAGAGAGAGAGAGAGAGAGAGAGAGAGAGGAAGAAGAAGAAGAAGAAGAAGAAGGAGGAGGAGGAGGAGGAGGAGGAGGAGACAATGGAGGAAGGGGGGAGTGGGAGTGGGAGGAGGTATGCTGGCGGAGTTGGATGCTGATAATGGTTACCCAACAATGCGATTGTATTTAGTGCTTCTGAGCTGCACACTTAGAAATGGTTATGGAAGTAAATTTTATGCTATGGATATTTTAATATACACACACACACAATACATCTATGGATTAGAGTAATGTGATGTGATACAAGTCAAAGAATGCCATGGCCATTAGAAATTGGAAAAGAGAAAGAAGAATTCTGCCCTAGAATCTCAGATGTCTGATCCTCCTGACTCCTTGATTTTTAGCTCAGTGAAACCGATTTTGGACTCCTGTGTTCCAGAACTTCGAGGGGAAAAAAAATTGGTTGTTTCCAGCTACCAAATTTGTGGTAATGTGTTATAGCAGCCACAGAAAAATTATATGCTGATCAACACCTTGCTTCCCTAGACTTTCCATACCTGAACTCAGAAGAAAGAAAAGGAAAGGGAGAAAAAAGTATCATAGTGTCCTTCTATTCTCCTCACCTTTGCTGGTCTCTCTCTGTCAGTGAGACCCATTTTTTGAAACAGTCATTACTTTCTATGCCACAGTATAGACATTTTGATGGGGGTCATTATGTCCATTGAGCTTTCCATGGTTGGTGGCTGAGCTCAGATTCAAACTGACCATGTAAGTCCCTCCTCCACCCCTCTTCCCTAAATCCACTGTCTCTGTACTTATGCTATTGATTTTATTGTGCCCTAAGAGTTCAGTGTTTCATGATTATTCCACCTTTGTGTGCCTTACCCAGAAGCACAATTTAGAGTGAAAGATAGATACTGCATATTTTTTAAAATTTTTTAGTTGTAGATGGACTTGTTTATTTTGTTTATTTACTTTTATGTGGTGCTGAGGATTGAACCTAGTGCATCACACATGCTAGGCAAGCACTCTACTGCTAAGCTACAACCCCAGCCCCAGACACTGCATATTTAAGAACTGCTGAGGAGGAGCTCCTAGACTGTCAGGAGAAGGCAGGGACTTTGCCTGACACAGAGCCAAGTGGAAAAGCTTTGCTAAATGCATGAATGAATTAACAAAGGAATGTGGATAAAAGGAGAGTTGCTTCTTGTTGTCATTGACAGCTAAACTCTAAGTGTTGGAGGCATCCATGGAGAAAGCTTCTACTTGCAAATTTCTTAGAAGAGGAATTCCTGATCTTTCTGAACTGGCACTAAGCAGGGCCCTGGACATAGCCTTATTCAGTTTACAGTCCTGGGGAAAATGAGATGAGCTACATGGATGCTGTCTAAATAATGATTTTCTGTTTGCAACTAAGGTGGGAAGAAAAAGTGCTGATGAGGGAGGAGAGGAAGCCGACCTTGGAGACAGCAAGGTACAAAGGAACACAGGGCAGTTATCCCTAAGTACCTGGGTGGTAGATTGTTTCCACTATTCCCTGTAGATACCAAAATTTGCAGATTTTCAAATCCCTTATATAAAATGACATGGAATTTGCAGTCTGTTTACATATTATCAGTGAATGGTTTTTAGTGGAGGGCAGGGAGGACCCAGGGAAGAACAGAGTCCTGGTAGAATTTATGTGATCCTTTCTCCTCCTTGTACTTTCTCATTGGATCAAGGCTGTCCTCTCCCAGAACAGCCACTTTTGGTTGCTCTAAGCCTTCAGGGTCAGCCCTTGAGAATATCTTTCCAAGAATCCCTCTGAAAGAGTCTCTGACCTGACTTGGGTTGCAGGGCCAACTCTGCCACTCCCTTACTGTGTGACCTTGGATAAGTCATGCCTCCTTTCTCAACCATCTCTTTTCTGAGCCCAGGGTGTGGTTTAGATATGTGTCTCCTAATGAGCAGGTTGAGTACCCAGGAAGTCTCAGGGTTTGCACATAACCTATGTATATCCTCACATATGTATTAAATACTATATTACTTATAATACCTAATAAAATGTAAATTCTATGTAAACAGTTGTTATACTGTATTGTTTAGGGAACAATGGCAAGCAAAAATTCTGTACTCTGGATGCCAAATCCTGGGATATGCAGGGTGACTGTACCTGGTGAGACACAGAGTAAGGAAATGCTTCCCTTCTTCCAGTCTCAGTGTCTTCCTCCTATAGGAGGGTAACAGTGTCCTTGGGGGCTGTGGATGTGGAATCAGGAATGTGAGTGACTGGCTATGCCTGTGGCCAGGAATTATGATTATGCATCCAGCAAGTTCCCATTTTCCCAGAATGTTCTCCACCAAGACCAAGAATTTGGCTGAGTTTCTTAGAAGAGCTCTGTGCCCATTTTACCCATGGAGAAGCCAGGTCCAGAGAGGGGCTGGGACTTGTCCAAGAGCAGCGGTTTGCAGGTGCTCTTAACTGTATCTAGGTCCCTGGCCCCAGGCGGTGATCCCTCTATTAAGCCACTCCTGCTCTGTCCCAGGTGGAATCCCATGGCAGGCCAAGCGTGGCAGCCTGGTGGTTTCCCGCTGCTAGAGGACCTCGGCCTTTGTGCCACCGGGACACCACCTCCTGGCCGGCCCCTCCCTACTCGTGGGAGAGCCTTTATCTGTTCTGGAGGACACCACCCCGCTAACAGCTAGGCTGACTCCTCATTCAACACTCCAATCTCGGTGCTGCTGGCCCACAGTGCAGAGCACCTGCAAAAGCAGCAGCAGCAGCAACAGCAGTGCAGGAGCTTTATTTCACTGCCCTGCTGCCCCTCCATCACGGATCCCCACCCCAAGGTTGATAATTAACTCAGAGGCTGAATAAGAAGTGAGCAGTCCGGGCGTGGGGGAGGGATTTGCCATCATCACCATGGACAGTAGCACCTGGAGCCCATCACCCACCACCACTGCTGCTCCAGTGGAATCCTACGAGCGCATCAAAAATGCTGCAGACATCTCTGTCATTGTCATCTACTTTGTGGTTGTGATGGCCGTCGGGCTATGGGTATGTAGGAGTCCTGGGACGGGAGCTGAAGAGGACGGGACAAGAGGGATGTACAAAGGGATCATGTCCATGAGCTGCCAAGAGGCGGATGGGGTTTATCTGTCTATTGAGGCAAGTGGGAATGCCTTGGAAACCCTTGAGAGGTTTTGAGGAGCGCAATGCATGGCAGGAAAGCAAGCATGAACTTCTGTCAGACGGGTTCCCAGAGGAGCATCAGGAAAGCCAAGGGAGATTCCTGGGACCTGTGAGCAAAGAAGGAAGGTGGAGGATTGCTGAGAAAAAGAAATAGAAAGGCCAAGAGGCAGAGAGGGTCCCCTCGCAGGTGACTACTTTCTTACCTTAGTTAACCAACTTTAAATGGGAAAGAAATGGTTTCAAGCCAGAAAGTCACAGACCCTGTCAGGCTCAGGTGCTTGGGGCAATCTGTGAGGGTGGCTGACCAATGTCACTGCTCCTGTAGAAGATTAAACAAGAGGCCTTTGCCAGGGAATCCCAGTGGCTGGAGCTAATTAGGAATGGGGAAGTTACGTGGAAGAAGAGGAGGAAGACCAGAGGGTGTCATGGTGCTGCAGAGAGGGAAGTGCATGTGTCTCCCCTTGGGACTCTGGTGACACACCAAACCAGAGAAACTTGTTCTCTGCATCCTGGAACTTGGAAAGTTCATTCGTGACAGACTCTGGCACACCTAACACTAAAAGAGAAAGTGTTTTAAAAGCATGCAAATATTCCAGCCACTTTCAAGGGTTGTCCTGGGTGGGGATGACAGAAGGGGCTACTGTGCCAATGGTACCTGGTTGTGTTGAACTCTTTAGACTTAGAGGGAAGTGTGGGCACTGAAACTTTCAGGAGTAAAAGGAAGTGTGGATTTTGGGGGAAAAAGGGATTATAGAAGACACACTTGATAGAAAGACTCCTCAAATGTCACATGGGGTTGGTGTGGCTTACTCTTTCTCAATATTCTTAGCTTCCTTCAAACAGTGGGAAATATTCAAGTAGGAGTCAGAATACTCAAGTTTGGTACTGGCTTTCTCATGGGTAGAACCAAATGACCAGGTAGGATAGCTTCCTGCAGCCTCAGTTTACCCAAGAATAAAACAGGTACAGTTGCATCTCATCTTATGACTTCTCAAAGATATTGTAAGGATCTGCAGAGATGAATCTGAAAATTTTTATAGTCTTTAGGAATTTTTTTTGAATCTCACTTTCCCTAGAGGGTGTCACCCAGACTCTGAATAATTTGGTCCTGTTAAGTAAAATGGGAAAAATGATCAGCTGGATAGAACATCTTTACAAAAAGCCACAAGACGGAAATGCTAATCCCCAATATACAAAAGAGGAATTTGAAACCCCATGTGGTTGTGATTTGCCTAAGATTTTGCAATACATGAGGTTGTTCCTGGAACTCAGGTTATCATGACTCCTGGTTTCTCAAGGTATCAGGCACACTGTCACTGTGTCTGCCTTAATACCTCCCACTCCTCCCCAGCTTATATTCACTGGAGCCAAGATGTGAATCTATCATTTGGTAGCCATGCTATACTGCCCATTTCCCTGACAATCCTGATAATCTCAGTTTTGTAAACCAATCTCTTTAGCCCTGCCAGTACTACAGATGTTTACATTTTTTATGGTATTTGCCCTTCTGAAATATCTGTGAATCAGTAGCACTTGTCCTTTTAAATGCTGGTTAATGAGCCTGCTAGTATTTGTCGACATTTAATCTTCCCCCATTAGCAGTGCCCCTGGACCCTGATTATTTAACATGCTGAATTTTTTCCAGTCAAGACTCCCCTTTTTGCTATGAAAGGGTTAAGAGTGACTTTGGGATAGGCTTCTGACTCATGCCTAATCCCTGGACTGCACAGATACAAGGGTCCAGGCTCATTTTAGCAACATCCCTCTGTCACCATCCTGTCACTTCCAATATTCTTTAGTAGTTTCATATTCTTCCATCTGTGTCTCATTCGATCATATTTGAGCTTTGGATTGTGGCTTCTTTGGTATTTATTTCCTCCCAGGTGGCTTCTTGGGGGACTTTATATCTTCTGAAAATGAATCTCTATCCTTGTCATGCTGGGACATTTCGACTATCCTGTAATCCTCTCAAGTCAGGGTTTGTTAAAATTATGGTCCATGGGCCAAATCTGACCCACACCCTGATTTTGTATGATGCACAAATTAAAATGCTTTTTTGCACTTTTATTTATTTATTCATTTAATTGTGCATCAGGGATTGAACCCATAGGTGCTTAATCACCAAGCAACATCCCCAGCAATTTTTATTCATTAACTTTTTTTTTTATTTTGAGACAAGATCTTACTAGGTTGCTTACAGCCTCACCAAGTTGCTAAGGCTGACTTTGAACCTGTGATTGTCCTGCCTCAGCCTCCAGAGCCACTGCGATTATAGGCATACACCACCACACCCAGCTGCTTTTCACACTTTTAAAGTGTCATAAACACAAAACAAGAAAAAAACAGTGAGGAAGCATGTATCCCACAAAATATGAAGTATTTATTATCAGAGTCTTCCCCTCACAGAATAAATTTAACAACCCCTGTCTTATGTACTAAGTTGAACCAACAGCATCATTGAATGCCTGAGCTGGAATGGGTGAACCCTAGCTTTCCATTTTACAGATTAAGACCAGAGAGGGTGGCTAGAAGTCAATCAGATGAATCAATATAGAACTGGGATTAGGACCCAGGTCATATGATACCAAATCTGATGTTTTTTCCAATATTCTTTCTTGCCCCCTCTAAGACACTGTTCTTTTTTGGAATACTCTCTCCTTTGACCTTTCAACCAAAGCATTGCTGGACAGTGTCCCAGTGGTTCTGAATTTCTTTTATCTGTGTATATCTTCATAAAGATGAGACCTAAATTTATTGACTTCAATTCTCTTCATCTTATATTTACATCTCTTCTTTAAGCCATTTGTCAAAGTCACTTTGGCTAGTTGTCAACAGCCTTGACTTGAATACTTTCAGCAGAAAATCTTCCCAGTGGCCCCATGGCCATCTCTGACAAAAAGGAGCTGGGACCCAGCTTCAACCTGACATCCTGGGGCTTCTCCCATTTTTTGTTATGTCATATGCAGGATGCACTGAGTGTGACTGTCCTGTTTTACATATCAGAAGGTAATAGGCCACACCCGAGTCTTCTCTCCAGGCCCAACATCTCCAGTCTCTTAATCTGTTCCTCATTTAAACTGAGGCCTAAAGTCCCTTCCTTTTGCTCAATGATGTTTTTATTTCATTGAGGAAAAAAAAACACACACAACTCAACAAAACAAAAACAAAACCATTGTGAGTTAATTGTTCTTCTTTGGCTCTTGTGAGTTCATTCTCTTCTAGTTGTAGGGTAGATGTGTGAATTTAACACTGTGGTTTACAAAGTGAACCCTGGGACCTTGAAGTTTCCTTTGTGCCTTTCCATGCATAAGGCATTTACTAGGTTCTATAGGGATTAAAAATTTGTAATATGGTAACACAAAGTAAAAAAACATGTAAGGACTTTGAACATGTTTTTTTAGAGTTCTCTAGGTGTTCAGAGGAGGGAGAGATTATTTTGGGGGAAGGGAAGAGTTCATAGAAGAGATTTCCACGGGGGAGCGTCAGGTAAGTTTTCACAGGGAAGGTGACATTTGAGAGGCCTTGAGGGATGGGTAGGCAGAGATGAGGAGGGGATAACCATGCTGGAGAGGAAAGGCCTTGCGGAGGTGCACCTCTCTTTACCTTTGGTACATCAATATCTTTTCTGAATTACTATAGCTCCCCATTCTAGACCCTGCACTCATATTCTTCCTCTAAGCTCTTCATTTTTGTGACCAACTGGGAAATATTTGTGTCTAGACCTCAACCTACTTTTCCTGTTTCCCTTATCGGGCTGGGGAATATCACCTTCTTTGATTTCGGAATGATCATTTTCCAGCCCATTGCTGAAGGCTAAGTCATTTGGATTTATTTCTATTTCAGCCCTAGTGACCTTCATATGTTTTAGGTCTGTTGGTGTTCTCTCTCTCTCTCTCTCTCTCTCTCTCTCTCTCTCTGTCTCTCTCTCTCTCTTTGAGATCTGTTGGCTGTCCTGTTATTTTTCAAAAAATCCACTATAGAATCCTCAGAGTATGTCCAATGGGATGGAAGATCCTGCTAGGAGTCCAGAAAGCCCTGATGCACTCTCCCTGGTACTGCATAGCACACAGGGGTACTCAACAAATCTATATTATTTAACTATATGCATAAATAATCCTGCTTCTTAAAGCACTTTATTCAATACTTCTTTGCAGTGTGACAACCTAGCAATGCATCATCCACTGCAGACTTGTTTGCTGAATGAATGGCAAGTTCATAAATGCCTGAAATGTCATCATCAGAGGTTAATTTCTTTAGACCAGTGATGCCTTTTAGCCTCATGGTCAACTATGAAAACACAAACACATCTTGTGGGGCTAAGCCCCTATCATCCATTAACATTTTCAGGGAAATTAACAAGTGTCTGTTGAGAGAAAGCCAGTGACAGAAAAGAGGAAGCGGGAGGAGGTCCAGGGACAAGAGCAGAAACACTACCCCATTTTATGCTAAAAGCCTGGACCTGGGCCTGGGCCTGAGCTCAATCAGAAATAAGCTGCAGTCTCAGAAACAACATTCTAAAGAAGGCTGGAGAAGAGCTGGTCATCATGCATTAAACATACATGTCATATTTCTCCTCCTAAGCCTTCAGTGACTGCCTATTGCTTATGAATACAGCTTGTAATTTTTAGCCTGGCATTTGAGATCTTGGCTCACCTCTCACCACTCTCCCCATTCATATGCCTCAGTCAAGTTCAACAACTAACACTGTTTGCCATTCCTTCCCTTCCCAGCCTGGGTGTAGTTCCACCTCTGGATCACTGAACTCCTGAAATCCCCCTCCCTTTTTTTCCTTTAATCTAACCTCACTTTTCCTCTAAGATTTGCTGAAATGCTACTCATTCTGGGAAGCCTTCTGTCTTGTCCTCTTTTTAGAAGAAATTGCCCCCTTCCTGTGTATTTACGTTAGTCACAATATATTGCCAAAAAACAATTCCAGCAAGATCCTACTTACATCTTCAGGGAGGGATAAATTTGTATTGAGTTTGAACATCTGTTTTTAAATGTAATATGTAGTATTAGCATTTTGAACTATTATGGTATTTTCTTCTTTTTTGACAATAGCTTTTTTGAGATACAATTCACGTACCATATAGTACTTTGCAAAAGTATATTTCATTAGATACTCTGATATTCTTGTAAGAAACACATAAAAAGTTCTATTTCCAAAAGGGATCAGGGAAAGGAGGGAAGAGATGTACTGGGAAATAAAATTAACCAAATTATCTTGTTATATTTTGTGCATGTATGTATATAATAGTAAAATTATTATGTATAATTATAATGCACCAATAAAAATTTTAAAAGAGTTGCATTTCCTCCAATTTAACACAAAAGCAAACATAGTCAGGTGGAGGGGCTTGTTCAGAACCAATTGCAGAGTGAGCTAGTGTTACTGGCAGCCTAGCCCAGAGATCCTGCCTGGATCCTGACTGGCTGGATCTGACCACCCACCCACACAATAGGCAAAAGATGGAAAATGAAAATGAATTTTTTTGCAGTTTGGTCAAGCTAGGGAGAAGCAGTGAGGTTGCTTATCTGCAGGTCCCACAGAAATGGTTATAGTTTGTAGAAACAAAAGCCAGATGGCATACATATGTATATTTAGTTACCTGTACTAGACAGACTGGGGCAGGGGGTGATCTCCATTCTCAGCATCTTTGGCATTCCCCAGGTTAGAGAGTCTATTCCCAGTATGAGGAAATACACAATGAAAAAAAAAAAAACTTACCAGGAAGTTGTCCTTAATTTCAGTTTGTTTCACTGGTACTAGGTTTGTTTAAGCCTTCTGAGCCTCAGTTTCCTTGTCTGTTAACTGTAGGGCCTGTTAACTGATGCCTCCATCATTTAAGATTTTGAGAGTCCAGGGGAATAGGAAAGTGAAAGAAGAAGTTCAAAAAGTGGAGTGGTTAACGAAAGTGCCAATACGGGTAGGTATGTCCTTTGGCTGGTAAGGTCATTTTTCTAGTTTTCTATTAAATTTTGGACCTTTCTTCCTTAGGCTATGTTTTCCACCAATCGTGGAACAGTTGGAGGTTTTTTCCTGGCAGGCCGAAGTATGGTGTGGTGGCCGGTAAGTTTTCTCTGAAATTCTATTTGCTGGGGTATTTCTTTTAGGTATTTTCTTCTTGGCTTTTGTTGGTGGTGATTCTTCCTTCTTCCCTAAATTCTTGATATGAGTCACATGCTTACCAGGTCTCCTGAGCATTTATAATCTTTTGTTTTAATGGAATAGCATTTAAATAAGTAATGCTTGGAATTCATCAAGGGATAAATAAAGGAAAAAACTTCATAAGGTGGGCAGTGTGGAGAAACAAGAACTTACAGATCGAAGTATTCTTGGAAAAATCTGAGTTTCCATTTCTCTATTTATAAAATGGAATTGATCATATTTACTTTCTAGAAGTGTTATGAGAAATGGGGACCTCTTCTACGGTGGAAAATCTGTAAATAGAAGCTCATTTGCTACCTCTTTCCTAGACTCTCTCTTTTAAGGAATTTTGTCTGACCTATATTTTTTTGGAGCATTATGTGATGCCTGATACATAGAAGACAATAAATATTCACTGAATAAATGAAAGAGGAGCCTCCTACTGTTTTCATTTGCAGTTCTTAACTTTTGGTGGATTTTATATTTTATATAGTTAAGCATTTTTTTCTCTGATACTTTCACATGGGCAGAACTATCTCAATCAAAGGACAGGTGAATGGGTGGGAGAGAAACTAAAACATTCATCCCATCATATCAGCACAGGGATCTGGCTGGGTTATCAATTCATCCCACTGACCATTTTGATCCAGAGTTCTCACTGAAACAACTGATTGAACAATTTGTCCAAATGTTGCAATTCCTTGGGATTAAAATACAAGTGAGATTAGTGAACGATGGGAGTAATGACACCTATATACAATGAGAAGGGATGAGAGCTGTAAGTTGACTAGAGTAAGAGAAGCAAGAAAGTAAAGACTGTCACTGTTCTGATACATACTGCCCAGAGAGAACTTAACAGGATATCATTACATCCTGAAGTTGGCTTTTGATGAACTATTTTAGGATGGACTTTAATAACTGGAATTTTTTAGAGCTGCTTAAGTTATTTCTGAAGTCATTTTCTATTTAAAATTTTTGACAAGGAAAAATTGTATACACTTATGGTATACAATGTGATGTTTTGGCATATATATATACACACACACACACACACACACACACACAAATAAATAAATAAATAAAACATGCTAATTAACCCATCACCTTATTTTTTGTGATAAGTACATTTAAGATCTAATCTCCTAGCAATTTAAAAAACTTATTTTTGTAGATGGATTGCTTTTTGTTTTTGCCTCATAAGTGCAAGGCAAAGCTCTGCCACTGAGTCACAATCCCAGCCTCTCCTAGCAATTTTTAAGTAGACAATCTATTATTATTAACTATGGTCACTATGCTGTATCATGGATCTCTGGAATTGATTCAACCCGACTGAAATATTTTTACCCTTTAACCAACATCTTCCATCCATTCCCAATTTCTTATGCATCATCCCCTAGCAACTACCATCCTATTCTCTGTTTCTATTAGCCCAACCCTTTTAGATTGTGAATGTAGTGGGAATGTGAATTTTATCCTTATACTGATCAAAATACTGGGTAGATGCTGACTTTGTGATGAGTCCTTCATGGTGGTCTTTCTTTTACTCCTTAGTGGGTAGAAGCACATCTATTCTAATGCTTCCTTTCAGTTCTATGTCAATGCTTTTTAATCTTTTCATGTTTATTTTTATTTATACTCCTGCCAATCATCAAATCATTTTAAAATACAATCAATGTGTACCTGGAATTGATAATTTGCAGGAGTATAAGTAAATATGCATATAAATTATTTCAATTTATTCACGCAATGAACCTAAAAGTTAAATTTAAGCATCAAACTTGCATGTATGTGTGTGTATGTCACTCATATTTCCACAAGATATATATGAAATTATAAGTAATGGTTAAGTATTAAGAAATAATAGCATTTGAATTAAGGGTAGGTGGGAAGAAGAAGGGTCTTCCTTGCCTACATAGGGTGGAAATTTCTGAGGATTGGGCATTTAGGCTAAGACCTAAAGGATCAGAAGAACTCATTCAGAAACAAGAAATGATTGAAATGATTACTGTGGTTTGATCATTACACATTGTATACATGGATTGACAAACCACATTTTTTCATATAAGAATGTGTACATTTATGTACCAATCAAAATTTAGAAAATATAAAATAAGGAAAAATGGGGGATGAGCAATCTAAACAAACAAACAACAACAACAACAAAAAAAAAAAACCAGATGGCCAAAGGCACTGTGATAGAAAGGAAGGTGGGGGTATATAAAGGACTGAAAAGGGGCAGCATGGGAGAGATACGGTACATTTAGATCAGGCCTTTTGAATTGTTGACAATTCTGAAGACGGGTCCATCTGTTGGTGGGTGGGTTGATGTCCAGTCCCCTCAACCTCTAAATGCCAGCGGAAGACCTCACCTGCATTTTGTGTCAAAAACTGGTGGGAAAAAAACAACTTTGGCAGTGGCTTCCTGACTTCTCATCACTTTGATTTGTTGGTCAGGGGAGAGATGTGCATGCATGTAATGAATGAAAGACAACCATTGTCTGTGGGCACATGAGCTGATTTGTAGAGTAAACAGAGGTTATGACGACTCTGGAGCAAGCTTGTGTCTAAATATTTACCAGAGACTCAGAAATAAAATATTCTGAATATACAAACCTCACCTTATTTTCTGTTTCAATCCAGGAAGTGTGATTCCTGAGAGATGGCCAGTGTCAAAGGTTAAACTTTTTCAAATTCCCCTTATTGAAAAGAGAGCTACTAAAGGGACAGAGATATTAACAGTTCCTGAGAAGGTGAAGGAGGACATAAAAGATGATGCAGTGGAGCACATGCTGCTCCTGAGCTTACAGTGAGATGGTAGGGAGGAAGATCTCTTCTCATGGTGCCCCTTCATGGAAATTAAAAGAAACTGTCAGAAAAGGGGCAAGTCAGTGGAGGGCTGAAGCATTTCTTTTGCCTCCTGGACTTTAAGAACTTTTGGCTATGAGACCTTGGGCAAGTCACTCCACTCCTCTGATCCTTAATCTCATCTGTAAAATTAAGATACATAATACCAACCTTACCAAACTTTGTGGGCATTAAATAAGATAAAGTGAACTAAGTTCATGACCTAACACTTGGAGGCACTGTTAAAGTTGGTGTTCCTCTTTCATTTTCTTATTTTCCCAGGGTGGGACTCCCTAAGTGAGGTACCCAGACCTTGCTAGTTGTCCAGCCCTAACCTAGACCTACTGAATCAGAAACTCTAGACAATCAGGCAGAGCAATGAAAGCTTCCAGGTGATTTTAATTAGGATTGCCAAATTTAACAAATAAATGTACAGGTTGTTCAGTTAAATGTGAATTTCAGACAAACAATGAATGAATTTGTAGGATAAGTTATCCCAAATATTGCACAGCATGTACTTATACTTAAAAACATATCCATTACTTATGTGAAATGCATATTTAATTTGGAATCTCATATGGAGATGTGTGCTAAAGTTTGAGAATCACTTTTGGGAGGACATCCCAATGGATGTGTCTAGCACAGCCCAGAGAAGGAATGGAGAAGCAGTCCTGTCCTTAAAGAGGAGGACAGAAGCAGGGAGCAGGGTGCCATCTCAGTGTTCTGGATATTATTGAAATTACAAGCTTAATTAATGAAGAAAGTAGTTTTTTGAAATTTTTTGAGACCAATTCCATTTGAACTATGATCTTTTTCCCTCAAAGAGAAACCAACAACTCTTGCTCTTTGATGAAACTCAGGGCACTCCATAAAAACACAGGTCATGTATTCTTTCAGAGTAGTATGACTTTGTGGGCAAAAGTTTCTTAAAGGTCTCTTTCATTTGTCATATCATTTAAGCGCAACAATACCCTTGTGGGTTAGGGGAAGGAAGAGTCTTATTCTTGGTTTATAATGGAGGAAACTAAGGTTCAAAGCACAAAAGTGACTGGTCAGGTCACATAATTTGTGATGGCAGAGCCAAGATTAGAACCTGGTTGAAAGGTTCCCAGTATGCTTAGAAGAAGGGGAAGGGGAAGCCTTTAATGCATCAAACATGAGTTTTGATACAGGGTAGTTTAAAATATATATTTTTTTATTATTTTTAATTGACATGGAATAATTATGCATATTTATAGGGCACAGTGTGTGACGTTTTAATAAATACATAAAATGTGTAATAATCAGAACAGAGTAATTGTGATGTCCATCACTTCAAACACTTATCATTTCTTTGTGTGGGAACATTCAAAATCCTTTCTATTCACTTTTTTGAAACATTTAGCATACTTTCCCAAATCCATTGAATGCTCCTATTTGCGTGGGCTCTCTCTTGTCCAGCAAGGAGGTCCACAGTACAGGGTAGAGGAGATTGTGGCTGCAGAGTTGCTAATCAAGACTTCTGGAGATCAAGCAGGAAGCAGGTCTGATTTTATTGCGCAGGTACTATGTATATATACTCAAGTAGTAGCTAAGCAGATTACAGGCAGCCACCAATACAATTTCTGGCCAACTGTCCTTGCAGCAACCAGTAGAGGAGTGGGCCATGGAGCAAGCACAGGGACTGCAACACGCAGCCTCATGCTCAGGGCTGTACCTACAGACAGGGTAAGTGGTTTGCCACTCACATGCCCTTAAAGTATGCCATGTATACAGTACTCCATACACTTGTCCCAACACTTTTTTTTTTGGTACTAAGGACTGAACTCAGGAGCACTCAATCACTGAGCCACATCCCCAATCCTATTTTGTATTTTATTTAGAGACAGGGTTTCACTAAGTTGCTTAGTGCCTTGCTTTTGCTGAGGCTGGCTTTGAACTCACGATCCTCCTGCCCCAGCCTCCCAAGCTGCTAATGCTCCTAATTTATACCATAGGAAGGCTAACTAACATAATCCTGTCCATTTCCTTGGGTAATTCTTGGCCCCTAGGTTAGAAGTAAAGATAACATTCATGTGTAAACTTGAACCACGTTCTTCTTCTGGGCTATAATTTTATTTTCATTTGAAAATAATGTTGACTATAGTCTTTTCCAAAGTAATTCCATCTCTAACATCAGATAAGTTGGTTTAAGATGTAAATCTTCTATTTCCTGTCACAGAAAACTTTATCATAGTTAGTATTTAGTGACATTTCATATCTTTTTCTATATCCCTCCAAATACATAACTTTGTTTTTAGTTCTTAGGCTCTGCCAGTGAGTCTAGGATAGAAGCCTTGTAATTACAGTGTTTCATTGTCAAAGGTTTAAAGACTTGTGTTTTGATTATAAAATTACAGAAACTCATCATGAAAAAAAATTGGAAAAGTATAAAGAATTAAAACAATGTATTTGTTATTTTCTTTTCCAAAGGTAGCCATTGTTAAATTGGATATTTCTGTCAATTTATGTACAACTATGCACATATGCATATATTTTAAAATTTCAGGGATCATATGGTGTTTGGATTGCATGGCAATGAACATACTAATGAAATCTGTCTAAATAAATTTTTGCATGTCAGATAATTTGCTTAAGATAGAGTCCCCCAAATAGTATAAGTCCTCATATAGTATAAGAAGATGAATTATACCAGAAATATAAGGGAAAATTTACTTACCAATAACAAGTATTATCATTGAAAATATTTTGTCTGTTTGATAGAAAATAACCCATAATATCAGATCTCCCCCACCCCACTTGTAGTATTGTTCTTACTACTGCTAAACAGGGTGCCAGATTGACATCTCATAGAGACATTTCTCTAGAATGCCCTGCTGTCCTTATGAGCCCTGTGTAAGCCTGGAGGGCCAAGTTTATTGCCTCTCCTTCAGGATAGAGTGTACCTTGGCATATTCCTGTGAAAAGTCCCAATTTCATGTAGCCAGTAGGAAAAAATGTAACTGTAAGGCATTGGTTGCAATGCTCCCTGTTGTTTTCCCAAGAGGAACATTGAAACATTTGATATCAGTGAAACCATGAATAAGGGGGCACTACTGTACCAGCATAGGGTGTGCAATGCACCAAGAGAATGGAAAAGACAGCATGTGGAACAAGAGATCAGAGGGGGGAGAGATCAGCTCTGCATGGTTTCAGTGGTGAGATGGGACTATGCCTAATTTTGATGACTGACACAGTGTTTTGGAAGGCAGAGCTCAACAGAGAGGGAGTTTCAGGAAAGGAAAACACATAAACACAGGAGTCAGGAAAGCACAGAGCATGTCTAGGAGACTGAATTGGTGTGATTTTGCTAGAAGGTAGAGGATGTGACAGGACATGGCAGGGCTGCTGGGGTTGGAGAAAATAAGATTGTTCTGATTGTGAAGAGACTTCGGTGCTATTATTCCTCTTGTGAATTCCATGCCATATCAGAGGGCAGATGAGTTTTCCAGTAGCCCATTTTTGTTGTTTCTGGTGGTTGGGATCACCATCTGGAAACTCCTAATGATCCCATTTCTTGAGCTAAATTGTTTGTGGAAGTATTTCCCACAACGTCTTTGACTTTTCCATTTGGATATCTCAGTAACTTTACTGTGACATAGGATATCCTGGGAGTCTTAATTTGAGTCTGTCAACTCTGGAATTTCAGAGGTGAGATAGCCAGTTTTGTTCAGTCCTCATGCCATATCTTGACACATGGTTTGAGTAATAGTATCTCCCCCCGGGAAGGATAAATGCCCTGGTAACAGACCTTTAAAATTCTGGAGGTAAAGCAGGAGACTTTGGAGTCAGCCTCCTTCACCCCCAACTTTTTGTCCTCCAGATCTTAGCATTGTAATTGTATAGCTAGGGACTGCTCTTCTGCTTCACAAGAGAGGGCAAAACAACATTAAGGAGAGAATGATGACTTCTAATACAGGTTAGGGAAGACTCCTTAAGTCTAAAAGTGCATATGAATCACGTGGAGTGGAGAGCTTATAATTCTCATTCACAAAGTCTCTGGGAGGCAACTGAGGGTTTGCATTTCTCACAAGCTCCAAAGGGAAGCCGATGTCCCTGGTTTGCAGAGCGCTGTGAATAGTACAAGTTCTGGGAACACATCTCTACGACTGAATTAAGCACTAAAGGAGTTATTAAATAGAGTAATGGCTGTCTTTGGTTCAAAAGATAGATGCAATCCCCACTAGTTTGGATAGCTTCCTGTGAGCCTTCTCTAAAGGGAAAACTAATTAAATCACAAAAGAAATCGTCCAGGCAAATCATTTCTCCCCATAAATGTTGGGAGAAAAAAAAATGGTCTTGTTTAATTTTCCAAATAATTTAGAGGCTGATCCTCCAATAGTTCTAGAAATGAGAGGAAGTGGCTCAATCTTAAGCACTGCCAAGAATCATGAAGCTTTAAAAAAGAATTTGGAGCTGGAGGATGTTAAAGCCAGATGGAAAGGCAAGAAGGGCATCCTGTCTCATTCTGGACAGCTCGTGTCTAGATTAATCTACTTGGTTTTGAGGCCCACTTGGGGAGAAAGATGGGGCTAAGGGAAGCAGAGAGGAACAGGGTGATGAGATTCAAGTCCATGACTAAGGATAAGCAAACACACAATAAGAGGAAGTTTGTACTGGGGAATAAGAGGGGAGTGCATTACTTCTGTCTTTAGATATAGTAAGCGCTTGTGGAAGAGAGATTTGTTCTATATCACTAGGGTAAAAGTAGGACATTGGTTGGTTTCAAAGAGGGTCTTAATTTAAAAAAATTAAATATTCCACCATAGATTCAGCTGCCTGGAAAGGTGGGAAGTTCTTGTTAGAGGTGTGTATGCACAGGTGTTGCAAGAGGGACTCAAGCTGATATGCTTGGATCCATCAAATTCTGCAAGATTCTCTAATTTCACTCTCCTTTTTTTTGTGGTGCTGGGGATTGAACCCAGAGCCTTGTGCATGTGAGGCAAGCACTCTAGCAACTGAGCTATATCCCTAGGCTGAAATTCTCTAATTTCTCTATCTTCTCTTTTGCCAACCTTGTTGGACAGGAAATGTAGGCAGTCAAATGTGATCACAAACTGCCTAACGGGAAAAGGACACACATGGTCTTTTTGCCTTTTGTGGCATGACATCATGATATTTTCCCAATTACCATCTAATCAAACCTGCTTAGTTTGGTCTGATGCAGATCCTCAAGCACAGTGGCAGTAAAACTGTGTAAGTGTTTATAACAGCCTTTTGCACCCCCATCAGGGGATGAAGACGGCTTATGAGTCAAAGCAAGGTCAAAATGGAGAAATTTTAGATAAAGTCTACAATCTCAAGACATGAATCATGTCACTGGGTTGCTCCTGACTTCTCTCCTGACTTTATCTTTATGTTTCCAGGTTGGAGCCTCTCTCTTCGCCAGTAACATTGGAAGTGATCATTTTGTGGGGCTGGCTGGGACTGGAGCAGCTTCAGGGATCGCCACTGGGGCTTTTGAATGGAATGTGAGTAGCATCAGTGTTACTGTGTTGTAGAAGTGGAAAAGAACCTGTACCCGTCTGTTTTGAGTTACTATTATGAAATACCAGATGTCAGCTGAAGATGAGATTTATTCAGCTCATGGTTTTGAAAGTCAAAAGTCCAAACAGCATGTTGCAGGTCCTTGTGAGGGACCCACTTGACTGTGGCATCTCCTGGTGAAAGACAATAGCAGCATTGTGTGTGAGAGGTAATATCACCCAAAATAAGAAGACAGAGAGATGGGTGGGGCCAGAGTCAGGCATTTAAACACTTTCTATAACTTCCGAGGGGTCACTTCAGAACTACCTTAATCTCCTCCATGAACAGCACCCACAGTGACCTAAGAACCTTATACTATGCTCCACCTCATTCTATGTTCCACCACCTCCCACTACGCTGAAGACTAATACATGACTAATACATGAACCTTTAGGGGACATGCTAAACAATACCCAAACTATAGTAGAACCTTAGCACTTAGCCAGGTCAGTGTGTGTCCAGAGGAGCTTGAGAGAGTACCTGACTGCTCAGAGCCATCCTGGGATGCAGATGGAGGAGCATGGTTTTAGGAGCCCAGGCATTCTGCTTTCCTTCCACCAGAGTAGCATGGGAGATAACACTGGAAGGATGGTAAGAGTATTTTTTCTCTTTCCCTTCGGTGTTAAAAAGATGAGGCCCCAGTACCTTTCCAGCCATGTTACAAGTTTGGAAATGCTTATCACCAATTATTATTATTGTTATTATTCTCTTTTTTATTAAATTATTTATCTATTCTAATTTGTTATACATGATGACAGAATGCAATTCATTTCATATTACACATATAGAACATAATTTTTCAAGTCACTGATTATACACAAAGTATTTTCACACCATTCATGTCTTCATACATGTACTTAGGGTAATGATGTCTAACCCATTGCACCATCTATTATTATTATTCTCTAAATGGTATTTTACCCCCCGTATAATATAGGGAAGAGTCAAAAGAGATCTCAGTCCTCTGGTTGTGGCCCAAGGTTGTGATGATAGCAGTAGCTTCCTGGAATTTCTCTGCTGTTGCCCAGTTTCTGTTCCTTTGGGCCAGTTGTGCAACTAAGGCATCCTACAGTCTCTAATGGCCACCTAAAAGTTGTTCTTCAGTCCAAAAAAGAAAGTGCTGGGTGATTTTTTTTGCACCAGCTGAGGGGTCCTTCAGGTAAGTAGGGATGGGTTAAGGTTCCTCCTGATTTGAATCCACCTCTTGTTTTGGTTTCAGGCCCTGTTTTTGGTGGTTGTGCTGGGTTGGGTGTTTGTTCCCATTTATATTAAAGCTGGGGTAAGTACTCATTCTGTTATTCCATTCCCTGCTGACAAATATATATGTGACTTTGATCCTTATGGGGGACAGAGGAGACTCTATGGAATAAATGGCAAAGATAACCTGTGTTTGCTTTTAGTTCTTGGTTGTAAAATAGTTCATGGATCCCTGTTGTGGCACTGAACAGCACCCCTGGCTCTTCTCTGTCAAGACTCATGACTCTTCCCTCTGATAAGGTTTCCTAAGAAATCCCACACTATTCAAACCCCTCTGAAACATCCTGTCCTCTTGCTCTGGGTTTGTCCCTTTACTAAATGGCAATGCATTTGCTCTTGATGTACAACTATGACAAGTTTCTGCCTCCAGAAAGGAAGCAGATTGAGAAAAAAGAACTGTATTTCCCCTTTATTTATGTACATCAGTAGTTCTTGTTTGCTGAGCATGTAGCTGGTACTCAACTATCAAATGCATGCTTGGTATCCTGACTGTGTCCCTCTGATATTTTACATAGGCTAGCTTTAGTATCACCTGTTTAGTGAGATATACTGAGCTCCTCCAATGTGTAAATTTACATATTAGGAGCTAAAAGCAATATGGGAAAAACAGGGAAGGTGCTACATCTTCTGGATACTCAAGATTGATGGTGACACATGTTTTGTCCCAGAGGACAACAATCTTGGGGTAGAGGAAGTAATATCAGAAGTACAATTAGAATTTGCAGGAAGGAACTGGGAGAACATTTGGGCAGACTTATACCTATGATCCTTGGCACTGCCTATGTGAAGAGCATGTTGAAGGTCACATCCAGCCTAGTTGACTAGTTTGGTACACTGGCAATATGCCATCAATGTTATGATGTCATGTTTTTCAGTAGGTGCTCTATATAGGAATATATCTCTCTATATATAGATATATCTATATACATTTCCCCTCCTCTCCAGGACAAGGATCTGCTTCCTTAGTTAAGTCCAGTTATGTATTCATTCAAAAACAAGTGTTTATTTGGCACTTTCTATGTACTGGAATAATGCCTAGCTACTCCTATAGTGGTAGGGAAGGTGAGATTGAATTGAGCAAATGGCTGAATGTCTGTGGTCACCTGGCCACTTTGCAAATTTCCCAGGCCAACAAGGATAATGAATCCTTGACCATACTATTGTGGCTCTCATTTTTCTGTGTTCTTTGGGCTCTCTGGTCACTCTAGCTGGTGATGACCTCTCTTGCATTCCATGCAGGTGGTGACAATGCCAGAGTACCTGCGGAAGAGGTTTGGAGGCAAGCGGATCCAGATTTACCTTTCTGTTCTGTCCTTGCTGCTCTACATATTCACTAAGATCTCGGTGAGTATGCTACACTGTGGACTGGGCCCTGGCTGCCTCAGAAGCTGCCCACTGTCATTCCCCAAGAGGAAGCTCTATGTGTCTCTATGAACTTGGTCCCATAAGCCTTCTTGCTGCTCAGGGTAAAGTCCTGTTTCATGCATCAAAGAGCCAGTGAAGTTTAGTGGAACTCCTTGTTGCCTACTGTGGCACAGGTTGGAAACATAACAGGTTTACAAAGTTTCAGTAAAAGCTGTACTTATTAGAAGATTGAGAGGGAGTTAAAGAATTAGAATACCATATAATCCAGCAATTTCACTTCTGGGTATATATTTAAAGGAAATGAAATGAATGTGTTAAAAAAAAAATACCTGTACTCCCACATTAATTGCAGCATGATTCACAATAGTCAAGACATGGAATCAACCTAAGTGACCATCAACAAATGAATGGGTACAGTAAAATGTGGTATATGTACACTCAATAGAGTACTATTTAGCTCTATTTTAATTTTTTTTATTTATATATGACAGCAGAATGCATTCTATTTAGCTCTTTAAATAATGAAAGAAACTTTTAATTGTGACAATATGGATGAACCTGGAGGATATTATGTTAAGTGAAATAAGCTGAACACAGAAAAAAAAAACACCTAATCTGAAATAATGTTACCAGAGGCTGGTGGAAAGGGGGAATATTGGTCAAAGGATGGAAAAGTTCAGGTAAACAGGAGAAATTATTTCAAGAGATCTATTGTTCAGCATGTGATTACAGTCAATGACAACATGTTGTATATACTTGAGAATTGCTAAGAGAACTGATTTTGACTGTTCTCACATACACACATATTTGGGAGGTTATATATATGTGAGCTGACTCTATTGAACCATTAAGTAATGTATACCCATTTCAAAACATCATGGTTTACAGGATAAACATGTTAAATATTTATTACTCAATTTTTAAAAAAAAAGGGAGTTAAGAACATCTAAGGACTGGCCTCAACCTGAGGCAGCCATGAAAATTTGTGCCCTATCAAGTTAAAATCTGACTCCATGTGATATTTTTGAGACTGTTCCACATAGACAGTCAATACCAATTTTGAAAGGGAACAGTGACATTCTTTGTTAATTGATAGTTCTGTTTTCTGTGCTATAACTGAATACCACAGACTTGGTTAATTATAAAAATAGAAGTGTACTTGGCTCATGAATATGGAGACTGGAAAGCCTAATATCAAAAGACCTTCATTTGATGAAGACCTCTTTAACAGGACAGGAGGTATTACAGAACAAAACAGAGCAAGTGTGTGTCAGCTCATATCTCCCTTCCCTGGTCATAGGGGCTGGCCATGATGACTTATCTAATCCCAAATGCCTCCCAAAGGCTCTACCTCCAAATACTATTAAATACTATAACATGGTTTTGAGGACTGTTTTAACATGAGTTTTGAAGGGGAGATATGCAATCCTCTGAAAAAGGGGAATGAAAAAACCTGGGGATGTAAAGTACTTCTCATAATCCTATATCAGGAATAAAAACCAGCTCTGTGTGCCTTAGTTCACTGTCCTTTTCACTGCATGAGGCTCCTAGTATTCACTTGGAATCAGTTCCCTGGATCTTTCATTGCCAAACCTCTGGGGGACTTTTATTCTCTCTAAACCCAACCACTGGGATGCTCCCAGTAGTGGCCCTTTATCCTACCCTCCCTGCCAGCCTAGAACTGCAGGCTCCAGTTTGAGATTTCTCGGGGATTGGCTGGCCACTGGGCACATTTGAAAGCTGGGAAGATCTTTTGACTGGCCTACCAGAGCAAGCTTCCTCTTCCTTCCTCACTTCACGTTTCCTTTCTTGGAAGTGTTCAAGTCCATTCATCATGATGGTAAAACAAAACCAAGCAAAAATCCAAAAATAAAACAAAACAACTCTCCCCAACCAACCTCAGAAACCTCTGAGTTCTAAGATACTGACAGTCCAAAAAAGATAGGAAAACTTGCTTATAGGTTTTGCTTGGCATTTTCTATCTCCAAAGTAATTACCTGATAAAGGTTAAAGCAATAGTGGAAGGAAGGAAGAAGGGAAAGAACAAAAAGAAGGAAGGAAGGGTGGGTCAGTGGTTGAATAATAAAGAATAAGAGAATTAAAATAGGACCAGTAGGACCTTGGTGACAAACCATCTAGCAGTATAATCGGAGGAAGCTGGACTCCTGGTCCATTCATTGCTCACTAACAGGTGATCTGGGAGCAAATGGCATAAACTCTTTAGATGTCCCTTCTTCATGAGGAAACTGGGAATAATAATTGCCTTGTCGAGCTCATTGAGTGGTGGGTAGTGAGGATTCAGTGAATTCATTTGAAAGCATAAAGTTACTTAAATGTAAGAGACGATGATAAACATAACTGATTGAGAGAGCCTTCAGCTCTCATACAGCAGGGCAGAGAGAGAATTGGCATTTTCTGATATCACCTAGGAGTGGCTCTGGCTTTTCCCCTTTCCAGCAGATACAAAGTACTTATTGCTCTATCAAAAAAGCATGTGATTGGCTATAGCAAGTTTTTTCTCCTTTTTAAAAAAAATTCTACCTTATCCAACGCCAAAGGAGAGATTAAACCAGTTTTAGAATTTTGTAAAAGATCTGCCCTGGCTAATATCTGAGATTGGTTGAAATTGAAGTGAGCCTTTACTGTAGATAAGCAGGAGGGTGGGAAGGTCACTGTAAAAGTAGCAGGAAGCTGGTGACGGAACTGTCCCTTAGATTTCAGTTTGTGAGGTGGTACCACTCTCTTGAGCACATAGAGAAGAGTAATGGGTTTCCCCTGTTCAGAGGCAAACATTCTCCAAGTCCACAGTTCAAGCCGGTGAAAGTCTGTTGACTGCAGTTGCCAGGGAAAGGGCACTCTTTGCCCTTGGAGCTGGTGTAGGGGTAGTCATATAAATAAATGGCCAACCTCTCTTCCTGCCTTCCCTATCACCCCACCTATTTTTCAGGTTACTGATTAAGCCTCCTTGGATTGAGAGTCCCCAGGTAGGTGAGGGGCATCTTCTTCCTGCTCAGATATTGATGAGGAATGTTTCCTAGCATCAGCTTTTTCTAAATTTTGCTTTTGAATCATATATGGCATTGTCTGTTGCCTCTCTGTATGATTTCTTGTGCTCCCTACTAGAGGCCCTAATAAACATCATACTTGTTCCATCCATTGCCCAAACATGATCGCTTGACAAATGTTTAAGAAGGATGATAGCTCCACTTAGTGCCAGTATTTTCAGTGTCAGGGGCTTTACTTCCATTATCTCTTGTTCTCATAAGTGAATGGCACGGGTAGGGGTTTCTGCTTTTACTTTTCACTTTATGGAAGAGAAAATGAAGCCTCAGAGAAGTTAGGTAATTTTCCCCAGCTAGCATAAGGCAAAGGCAGGATTGAAATCTGGGTCTCTCTAGTCTCAAAGTCTGTGGTTTCACACTTTTGTCTTATGCTTAGGTAAGATGAAGGTGTAGAATGATGAAATGGGGTAAATCAGCTAGTAGTATGTCCTAAGCTCTCATTTTATATATGGGCAAATGAGATTTAGGGAGGGAAAGAGACTTTGGGGGTTAAAGAGGAGCAGAACCAGGAGGAGAAGCAGGTTTCCTGACACTAATCTAAATCTTTTGACCTTATGTATCTTCTATCTTTCATTCCTCCAGTACAGAGAGCATTAAAACTTAAGACTGCATGGAAAATTAAGGGAAGCAGTTAAATGAATCTCATAATATAAACGAGTTGGTGAGAGAAGGATCCGAAAGGACTGTGAAGAACATCAATTGTACGCTGGGTGTGTGGAGGTCCTGAAGGAGGGAGGTGTGTGCAGAGAGACAAGGCTTTGGCTGTACATTTGGCTGGCTTCAGGTTTACCATGGGGCGCAGAACTTGAGATTTTATAAAGAAATACATACACAGAATTCAGTCATGAAAACAAAAGAAATACATTGATGTCAATTGTACCTGCTAGGAGCCCAATACACAGGAGTGCAGGTATCATGGATAAGAGAAAAGAACTATTAGTTAAAAAAGTGTCTAGGTAAGTATAGTGTGTATCACAAACAAAGATTAACCAATTTGTGTGTGTGTGTGTGTGTGTGTGTGCACAGATGGTTTATGATAGATAAGAAGAAAGGAGAAAAGGGCCTTGTGAGATCCATGTACAGACAGGGAATAACCAGAGACTTGTCAGGAATGTTTTAAGAAGACAGAAATCTGGCATGCATGTAATTTGAGGTAGACAGCAAAGCATATTGCAGGTGTGTGGGTAGTGGTGGCGAGGAGCCTTTGCTATGGCTGCCGTCTTGAGGTTATATTCTTTCCAGCTCAGAGACCCTGAACTGATTGTCTCTCCATGAACTCCTCCATTTTATTGGTTCCTTTGAGCACCTGCCTTATCAAGCTCTGAGAAGCATTTGTTCTGTAAGGTTTCCTGGCATGGTGCATCTTATTCAAATGTGTGCAATCACTTGAGATAAAGCATCAGATTTTATGAATTACACGTAATAACTGAATGTCCTTGTTTGTATTTCCCGTGGCTATTATCACAGATCATGACTGCAATAAACTTTAATAGTGACTCTGCTGTCCATCTGGGATCCTTGGGTAAAAATAAAAACTTTGGCTTTTGCTTAAGATTTGAATGCTTACTACCTGGGCTATTCACTTTCACAAATGGAAAGAGAAATTTGAATAATAATGCTTCTGTATCGGAAACCTCATTGCCAGGTAGGATTTATTGGGTGCTCAGATATATCTTAGAACCAGAATGGACAGCAAACACACGTAACAAAACACAGCATCCTAAAAACCTCTGCACTGAAGCCAAACAACCTACACAAGACTCACCAAAATCAGAGACTCAGTTATCTTTCTAGCTGGGGTCTGAATTTTTATTGTTTCCTAAGAGTCCAATGGAAACTGATCAACTAAACTTTCAAAGCCCTTGGGAGAAACTATTTGCTTGGGTAAATAACATTTTCTTGGAACACAGAGAAGCCCATTTGTTTGTGTTTTCTATGATGCTTTCATGTTTTACCTGTAGAGTTGGAATGATGGTATGGCTTGCAAAGCTGAAAATGTTTCTTACCTGACTTTATGGGGAAAAATTGCCAATCCTTGAACCTAGAGGATCATACTTTTCTATTTCACTTTGAGTTGATTTTGTTTTAACAACATCAGGGAAATTTCCATCTATCTCCCTTTTTTCTTTGCTTGCTTCTTTCCTTTCCTTCTTCCTTTCATTTTTCCTCCTTCCTTTCCTTCTTTCTCTTTTTCTCTATCCTCTTTTTCTTAAGGCATTTAACAATAGTTTAGGAAAGGAGCAATTTGGGATGATTACTGTAAAACAGAGGATTATAGAAAACTCCTTTAATATCAAAGCTATGTATTATTCAAATAAGCATGATCACTTGAGATAAAGCCTCAGTTTTATGAATTACACATGATAAGTGAACGTTGTGTGTGTGTGTGTGTGTGCACGCACAGATGGTTTATGATAGATAAGAAGAGAGGAGAGAAGGCCTTGTGAGATCCATGTACAGACGGGAATAACCAGAGACTTGTCAGGAATGTTTTAAAAAGACAGAAATCTGGCATGCATGTAATTTGTGGTAGATAGCAAAGTTTTTCCTGGTGCAATTATCACCATTGTTCTCAGGGCTATTATACCACTATCATGGTGTATTTCCTATACAGTCCCCTGCTTTTCTAAATAAAAATAATCCAATGAAATATTTAAAACATACAGAAAAGAACAAAGAATAATCATATGGTAAACACCTTGATATCTATCCACTCAAATTTTGTAGATCTAACTATTTATTATTAATTTATTGTGGTATTGGGGATTGAATGGAAGGGAGCTTTACCACTGGGCTACATCTTCTCCCCTGCTCTTAGCTCTTCTTTTTATTTTGAGACAAAGTCTTGTTAAATTGCTGAAACTGGCTTTGAATTTGCAATTCTCTGAGTCACTGAGATTACAAGTGTGTGCCAACACAACTAACACAATTTAACACTTTTTAAAAGAAACAAAACATAACATATCTGCACCCTTTTCCTCTTGATCCTAGTTCCCTCCTTCCTAAAAGGTAAATGCTATCTTTAACTTCATATGTATTCTTACCATCTTTATTGTTTAAGTTTTTTTTAGTTGTAGATGGACACAATATCTTTATTTTATTTATTTATGTGGTGCTGAGGATTGAACCCAGTGCCCCATGCCTGGGAGGCAAGCCCTCTACGACTGAGCCACAACCCCAGCCTCCCATCTTTATTTTTATATTTTTGCTATGCCCCCACACACCCATTTATCCTTAAAGAACATTTTAAAAATTTCTGCTCTACTTTTGAAACTTCAAGGCATTTAAGAAAATCTTAGGGTGAAGAAACATCGATAATCCTCTAACTAATACAAACATTTTCATTTCCATATTTCAATCTTTTACATATTTTGTGTATTCTTTTATTATAAAATTTCAATCAGAATGTGCACACTGGCTGGGATTTAGTCAGAAACAGAGCACTTTTTAGCTAGTGCAAGGCCCAGGTTTTGATCCCCAGCAAACACCTGGTACACATACACACACAAAAAGTACCCACACCATTTTGTTTCATTTCCCCCTGCTCTTAGCAAAAATTTTACACATTTTTCGATTTTTAACTTCAGCATCATTACTTTTAGGGGATGGAGAACATAACTGTTGATATCTAAGTTTCAGCAAACTATTTAAAAATAACTAGTAGACAAAAAACTCTCAACAGTGTTTGCCTTTGGGAAGAGTGATGATTTTTCAGCATTTAACTTTTTACTTTTCAATATATAACTTTCCATGCTGTTTGTTCTAAAACCACACACATTATTTTATTCAAAATTTTGTTTTAAAGTCAATTTTAAAAATTGGTTAAAATGACTTAGAAGAAAATGTTACAGAAAAGTGATTCTTTACTTTTCAGTGTTGTTTTAAGGATCAAAATAACATGTGCATCTGAAAGACCTTAGTAAACTATAAAATTCCTATAATTGAAGGGAGAAAGAAAAAAAAGCCAGGGGCTGGGATTGTGGCTCAGTGGTACAGCACTTGCCTAGCACGTGCAAGGCACTGGCTTCAATCCTCTGCACCACATAAAAATAAATAAATAAAATAAAGGTATTTAAAAAAAAACAATTCAGCAGTGAAGAAGGAAAAATTGTTCATTGAGAGAGACCCAAAGACTAATGCCAGAAACTGCAGGCTAAAGTGAATTCACTCAGATACAGTCACTTTCATGAACTCAGCTATCACATCCCCAGTCGTTTCTGCTGGCATTTGGGGTTTCAAGGGCAGAATTTATCTTGGAGGTAGGAATGACTCATGGGAGGAAGAATTTATTTGCCAGGGAGATTTACTTAGAATTCTTTATCTGTACTAGACGGAAATAGAATGTCATAAAACAAGATTTATATGAGATCAACATTTCAAGAAGTCTTTATAAACTTCATTTATAGAATTATCTTGGGGTTGTGTAATACTTATCTGAGCCTGTTGACAGTAAGGCAAATATTAATGAGAGAATCCCAGTCTACCATGACATATTATCATAAAACACTAAAAATTACCTTTCCTTGGAAAATAAGCCAATTGTGAGCATTTCTAAGGAAATAGTAACAGCCATGAACTCTTTTTATAACTCATTTGTTTTTGTTAGTTATTCCACCAAATCAAAAGTGTATGAATTTGACAGCATCCTGCTGTAATCATGAATGGGGCCCTTTTAATTTGTATAACTTTGTGTAACTGTTTGGAGGCATGGGATGGCATTATGAGTATTCAGCACAATTTCAAGTGGCTTCATGTGCAGTCAGGAAAAAGTGGTCATTTGCATTTAGCAAGCATAGAGTACAGCAGGGGTTCTTTCCTCCTCTTGGGCTGCTGCAGAGGGCAGGATGAATCCATCCAGGACCTGGTTGGGGAATGTTTTTCTTGGCTGCAGGCTTTTCCCATTTCCAGCCCCTGAGACAAGCACCTGGAGTCAGGACTTCCTGCTTTAAAGATGAAGACACTGAGAAGGGGAGAAGCAAAATGTTTTGCATAAGGGTACTCAGTGATGGTATCTAAAACTCAGGTCCTCAGACCACCAGCTTCCAGTGAGGGGGTCTCTTTCTAAATCACACTCTCTCTTCCAACCTCCTAGCTCTGCCTATCCTCCTTCACCAAGAATGATGATGGCATTAGATCTCTGGAATGAGAATCTTCAGGGCAGATCTGGGAGGACTGGAGCTAAGTCATGGGGTCCTCAGAAGCCCATCTTGGATGTTGGGGATTAATTCATTCTCCAGGGCTCAAACATTAACAAGTAAGCATGAAATTGACATTAGACCAAATAATAGAGCCAAATAAGAGAGACAGTAGTGAGGAGATTCCATTAAGAGGGTGTCTTAGTGTGTTTTATGTTGCTATAACAGAATACCTGAGATTGCATAATTTATAAAGATCAATTTCTTATAGTTTTGGAAACAGGGAAGTCCAACGGCACAGTACTGGCATCTGGTGAGGGCTTCCTTGCTGTGCCTAACTTGTGGATCACATGGTGATAAGGAGCTTAAAAACTGGGGTCTGTCTTCTTCTTATAAAGTCCATTATGAAGCTACTGCCCTTGCTGTGTTACCTAAGCCTAATTACCTCCCAAATGCCCCATCTTTTTTTTTTTTTTTTTTTTTTTGTAGTTGTAGATGGACAGAAGGCCTTAATTTTATTTATTTTTATGTGGTGCTGAGGATCAAACCCAGTGCCTCACAATGCCAGACAAGTGCTCTGCCACTGAGCTACAGGCCCAGTCCTCAAACACCCCATCTTTAAATATCATCAACATAAGGATTTGAGGATTAAGTTTTCAACACATGAACATTTGGACATTCAAATCTAGCAGAGGGACAGGAGGGTGTGGTGGGGCATCTCAGCCACCAGGGGGAACTGAGGAGCTGCAGTAAAGGGGGAGAGAGATGAGATGAGACTAAGAGAATTGAGTCCAACTCTATTGACCTGTTCCCCAGGACTCTGGCTGGGCAATTTTGCATGCCCTGAAATGATTTGTGCAATAAAACATCTCACTCATCTTCATCTAGGGGAAGACAACCTTCTTCTTTTTTTTTTAAGAGAGAGAGAGAGACAGAGACAGAGACAGAGAGAGAGAGAGAGAGAGAGAGAGAGAAAGAATTTCAATATTTATTTTTCAGTTTTCGGCAGACACAACATCTTTGTTTGTATGTGGTGCTGAGGATCAAACCCGGGCCGCACGCATGCCAGGCAAGCGCGCTACCGCTTGAGCCACATCCCCAGCCCGACAACCTTATTCTTTATGTAAATATTTGAAAAGATTCACCATGATCATTCCTTAATATTATTCTTTCCTGGTAGTGCAGTGTTTTGGAGATGCATGAAAATTAATTTTGGTTGACCCTCACACCCTCTGCTGTTTTATATTAGCAATTACATCATCCAGCCAGGTAGAAGGCTAATTATGAGGGGGCTGAGAGACACAGGGAGAAAGAAGTCATGGAAGAACCGCACCAAGAATATACTGAGTTCAGGAACAAAAAGGGAACAATTTGCCTTAAAGTGTGAGTGAAGATGACTCCTTCTGTGTAGGGAAAATAAAAAGGTGATGCAGAGACAAGATGCAGAGGCAGAATTGCAGAATGCCCTTGTCCAAGCTGCCAGCCTTATTTACATCAATAAGTTACATTAGATCATTGTCATCAATAGTACATTATTGTTCATTGTGTCATTAGGCAGGATACAGAGATAGCTACATTATGCAGCTTATTTCTCAAGTTACATACTATAATTGCAATGTGAATGTTAGAAGCTTTGTGTAGCTCTCAAGAAAGTCCATTGTTTAAAGTTACTGTTATGTGGACAGGTTCGTGCACAGCAGAGCTTAGTGAAACATTATGGTTGTCTAACAAGAAAGTTCCTTTATTCCCAGGAGCTGAGTGCCTGAGATCAAACTTGAGGCTGATAAGAGTCTAGCACAGAGCTTCCACATGCAGGGCATTGCCACAGCAGCTAGGCATTGCACATCAATTAGTTACCTTACTATCCTTGGGGGGAAATGCAAAATATTCCAAGTGTGGGAAACAGGGTTCCTATTACCTCCCAGAAGTTCTAGAGGAATGCTGTCCTGTGCATTTCCTCAGTCAAAATCCTTACACTTCTGTGTCAGGAAGATAAAATTATAATCTTTCTAAAGTTCTCTTCATTCTTTGGTTGGGTTTGGGATTTCCACTCATGGATTCTGTGGCACTAAAACTTGGGTTTGGGAATAGACAGACTTGTGTACATTGAGGTGTAAATTATGGATAATAGCTAAGAGCAGCAGCCTACAGGTGGGTTAGGAGTAACATCAAGGTGTTAAAAGTTAAAGTTACTCCTTGGCAAAAAAAAGTTTCAAAGTTAAATAAGTTGGTGAAGTTTGTGTTTGTGCTCATGTTCACCTTCACAGAGGATGGTATATACTAAAGATTCAGAGAAGTTGTGTGGCAAAGTAATTGCCTTAACCTTTTTAATTCAGCATTTTCCAGACATTTTTAACCATGGAATCCCTTTTTCTGGAATACAAATTATCATCCTGAATAAAGCTAGTTTGGAAACATGGGAATACAGTATGCATCCTGTGGCTAACTGGCTTCTGTCACTTCTAACTCTGCCTTTCCTCTTCTTCTAGGCATCCATCTTTGCTGGAGCCATATTCATCAATCTGGCTTTGGGCCTGGATATATACCTGGCCATCTTTCTCTTATTAGCAATCACTGGGCTTTACACAATCACAGGTGAGTCTGTTCAAGTGAACCAGCATCTCAAGTTCAGCTCAGTATTAGGCATTTCTTGAAGAAGAGAGATACACCCAGGAAACAGTTTGAGAATGGGCATTTTCTGGGTATCTACTAGTAGTTACCTGAGTGGTCTCAGAAATCTCCAGTCGTGGCTGGGATAGGGCAACTTCTTACAGGACTTCAGGGAGAGCTTGGCCCTGCAGATTGTAGAAAGAATGTGACTAAATTGGGAAGATCAGAGGAGTTTCAGGTGCAAGAATGTGTGAGCTGAGAATGGAAGTAGGAATGGTAGGCCATGAGGTGGAGGCAAGGTAAGCAAGAGGATGCACTTGGCTGAAGGAGAGTGGCCACTGAGGAGTAATGGGGGCGAATGTGAGCCATAGGCTTGATAATTCAAAGGCCTTGGATTTGATATTCTGGGGAATGAGAGCTACTGCAGGAGGGAGAAAGGGATGCAGAGGTGATACTTTGCCTAGTTTGGGAAGGTCAGGACCAGCAATGAAACTTACAGCTGAATTGGAGATCCATATCTTTGAGGACTAAAGTTACTCAGATACTCTGAGAAACAGTGAATGGACATAGAAGTGGCCCTCTGAAATGTGGCAATTTGGTAATGTTCCTAGGCATCTCCTTATCAGAAATTTGCTCTTCTTTGCCTTCATTTGGAAGCTGCTTTCTCTTACCATAGAGCAGCCATATCCTTTGAGCCATCCCTTGGCTTAACATGGTAAAATCAGGTTCTTTAGAAACATTCTCCTTTCCCTAAGGCCTTGAGAACATTTCTGTGAAAAGCAGAGGTTGAGAACACACTTTTAAATAGCAGAATACTGTAAAGGGGGGGAGGAAAGGCAGGTTGGTGACTAGGGATGGGGTTGCTTCTCAGATTGTGTGTAAGAAGTAGAGGTCATGATGGGTGACAGGGAGAGGAAGCAGGCAGATAGGCCATCCCCCACATGAGGTCACCTCTGTTGTCTTCTTGCCTGCTTAGGGGGCCTGGCAGCTGTGATCTACACGGACACTTTGCAGACAGCAATTATGCTGGTGGGGTCTTTTATCCTGACTGGGTTTGGTAAGTGGGGGAAGGGCAAGCTGAGGAGGGGGTGGGGAAGATATACAGAGCCAGGCAAAGAAATTTTGGAGCAGTCAGTGTCCTTTGAAGGGCAGTGGTCCAACCCAAAATGGCCATCACCCAGGAGGACTCAGGTTGGGGCTCCTGTTCTCCCTTGATAGCCCCAGTCAGTTGACCCCCCTGTGGGTCTCTCTGTCTGCAGAGAAACTGAGGGGCAAAAAGATGAAAAGATGAGACTTAATACCCATTAAGTTAAATATATCCAAGTTTTGTGTTTTCAGTTTTAGCTTATATGTTCCTTACATTTTGAAGTTAAATGTCCACTTTCATGAATTGTTGACAGTATGTGATAATTTTCCTCTCAATGCCCTTCTTTGAAAAAAAAACTAAATTGGCCACTTAAGGTTGGGCCCCCTCATTTCTTGAGGTTTTTACTTGCCTAGAAAATCCTAAAGACAACAGTGGAAACCTATGTCTATTGACACTTGTTTAGAGAGGACGTAAAATGCACTTCATTTTTAGGTGCACAAGAACTTCTATATGTCCTGCAAAGACTCTTATGTTCTCTGTAGTGTTCAGTTTTCCATGAACTTTCATTTGGTATAAAAGCTCCCAAGTAGACCCTGTGGGTCAGCAAGGTAAGGGCTGGAGTGACTTGTAAAGAACCCATAGCTGAAAGATGGCAGGGTTCCAGATTCCTAATTTTCTTGGTTATTGAATTACACTGCTGAGACCAGAGGTGGTAGGTCTCTGTCCAGGTTCCTACTGGTCACTGAGAGTCTATAAGCCTGTGATCTGAGTTCCAAAGACCACGGCTGACAACAGGGAGTGAGGGAAGAAGTCTTTGCATGTGATCCCATACTAAGAACTTCCTTTAAATCATTGAGATACCTTCCATTTTGTAAAGAAGTTTGTGATTAGAACACTCTCACAAGTTTTTGCTTTGGATCCTCACAGTAGCCCCCAAGGGGGCTGGGCAGGGTTAATAATTCCATTCTATGGTTGAGAAAGCTGACGCACAGAATGGGAAAATAACTTGCCCAAGACCACACAGTAAGGGCTCTCTCTGGTGGTGGTGTCCTCTCAAATTCTCAGGCCCCAGAGATGAAATCTCTATCAAGAGTTGGAAATTTCAGACTGTTTTTGTGCCAATGTTTTCCAGCTTTCAGTGAAGTGGGAGGGTATGAAGCCTTCATGGAAAAGTACATGAAAGCCATTCCAACCTTAGTTTCTGATGGAAACACCACCATCAAGGAAGAATGCTACACCCCAAGGGAAGACTCCTTCCACATCTTCCGAGACCCCCTGAAGGGAGACCTCCCATGGCCTGGGCTCATCTTTGGGCTGGCCATCCTCGCCTTGTGGTACTGGTGCACAGATCAGGTACTCAAGCTGGAAAGGCAGGGTAAATAAAATATCCCCAGGGCACTGCAGAGATTCCTGCCTACCTGTGGCTTGTGGGGCTGGGAAACACAGGGGAGGGCTCACATGGTCTTGAGTGGCTGAGCCCTTGTGATATGGGAGTCTCAGGCCAAGGACCCAGGATGGGGAACCTAACTGTTGGATATCATGGGATCTCAGGACTGCACCCCTCTCTCACTGGGCTTTCCATGGCAGGTGATTGTGCAGCGCTGCCTCTCAGCCAAGAATATGTCTCACGTGAAGGCCGGCTGTACCCTGTGTGGGTACATGAAGCTGCTGCCCATGTTCCTCATGGTGATGCCAGGGATGATCAGCCGCATTCTCTACACAGGTAAAACCTTCTGGGAGACTCACAGACCATACTCATTTCTCTACCTCTGGATCGCTTCTAAAGTCCCTAACTTCCTGCTGTGTGTAGTCTGCCCTCTTCTTGCCGTGATTCCCAAGCATCATTTTCCCCTCTGATCAACAATGAGCAACTTGAGGGCAAAGACGTTTGGGGTTGTGTTCCCTGATTTCTTATGCTGGCAATTGTTTTCTCATTTTATTTTTCAGATCTTTTTTTAAAGTCACAATATGCATCCAACTTGCCTCTTCAATTTAATAACATGTGCTCAATTATAGCTCCCACACTCACCCCAGGCTTGTCTGTCATGAAAAAAAATACAGTCGGTCTTTTATATTCATGACTTGCATGCCCATGCATTCAACCAACTATGATTTGAAACTATTCAGAAAAAAAATTTTATCTCTATTGAACATGTGTAGCCTTTTTTGCCTTGCTATTATTCAACATGTTAACATAAATGTTTACACAACATTTATATCATATTAGGTATTATAAGTAATGTAGAGGTTATTTAAAGTATTCAGGAAGATATGATGTGTTATGCAAAAATTCTATACTATGCTATATAAGGTACTTGAGCACCTGAAGGGTTTTGTATCCACTGGGTGTCGGGTAGTGTCCAGGAACCAGTTCCCTCCATGGACACTGTGGGAAGGCTGTATAACTAACTGAATAGTTTATATTCTAATGCATGTTATACATACTTGTTTACAAAATAGTGCTATGGTTGAATATAGGGCAGCACTAAATGAGATATTCATATAGCAAGTATTGAACAAATGTTTCTTGATCTGAATCCTATACACATTTCTTGAATTCTTTCTAAGCTCTAGATTATGTTCCTTCCCCTCCAAGGCTATTTACCTTTTATCCGTAACCCAGATTTCCCATATTTTGGAAGTGGTATTCAACAATCCTGTCACTGGGGAAATTTCCTCAGTTATTTAGACATTTGACTCTACATCTAAGAGCTGTTTCATAAACCTAAAAATTAGGAACCACAAACCACTGTGCTTTTTCAGGAGAAAACAAGGTAATTATCACTACTGTGGGCTGAAGTGCTTCCTCCCCACCTCACCCTAAGCATAGTGTCTGGCAGACTCACAGGCCATATTCATTTCTCTACCTCTGGACCACTTCTAAAGTTCTTAACTTCCCGATCCCTCTTTTTTTCCCCATCTTCCTCTACTTAAGAACCATCCTTCCTCCCCAGTCAGAGGTTGGGGGTATATCAGGACAAGAAGTATAGGAGCATGGGATGGAGATGCTCACTGCAATCTACACTCATTGTGGAACCATATCCGGGCCCTGGGCATAAATGCTATATTTGACACCTTGTTTTAAGAAGGAGAATTTTAGATGTATTCCCCCAATGTGTGTTTGCTGACATGATTCTTTGTCTCTCCCCAGAAAAAATTGCCTGTGTCCTTCCCTCAGAATGTAAAAAATATTGTGGCACCCCAGTTGGCTGCACCAACATCGCTTACCCAACCTTGGTAGTGGAGCTCATGCCTGATGGTGAGTCTTTCTTGAGAGGCTGATTGGGTTTAGGCTCCCTCTAAATTCCTGGGTGCCTTCTGAGCCTAAGCAGTTTCTGAATCTAGTGGGTCAGTAGGGGAAGTTTCATTCTAAGTGGTTTCAGGTTTTTGCACATGTCTATAAGACATTGGTTAGGCTCTATGAGTCCTGGGACTTGTCCATCAGTCAGGCTTGGAAAAGAGATGATCTGAAAATTTAATAGGTAAAACCGTGGCTCTTCCATAATCATCTAGAAAATCTTTCTAAAGTCTTCAACACAGGCAATACAAACTAGTACAATCATTGTGGAAAACACTATGGAGGTTCTTGAAAAAAAAAATAGAACTACCATATGACCTAACAATCCCACTACTGAGTATATATATCTGAAGGAAATGAAATCGGTATGTGGAAGAAATAGAAGCACTCCCATGTTCATTGCAACATGGCTCACAACAGACAAAGTACAAAATCAGTTCATGAGCTCAACACTTTAATGGATAAAGAAAAAGTGGTATATATGCACAAAGAAATACTGTTTTGCCTTAAAAGAGAAGGAAATTCTGTCATTTATGACAACTTGGATGAACTTGGAAATCATTATTTTAAATGAAATAAGCCGGACTCAGAAAGATGAATACTGCAACATCTCATTTAAATGCAGAACCTAAAAAGTTAAAATTATAGCCGCAGATAGAATGGTGGTTACCAGGGAGTGAGATAAAGGTTGGCATGGATTGGGGAAATCTTGTTAACAGGCTACAAAATTTCAGTTGGAAGGAATAAGTTCAAGAGGTCTATTGAACAATGTGGTGACTATAGTCATTAACAATATGTGCTTGAAAATTGCTAAGAGTAAATTATCACAAAAAAAGGTAAGTATGTGAGGTCATTGATATGATAATTAGCTATATTTAGCCATTTCACAATCTACACATATTTCAAAAATCATGGTGTACATGATAAATATAAATAATTTTTCTATCCATTAAAAATAAATCTCTCCAACAAATTAAAATGAAGGCTTAAACTAAGCCTCTGAAGTATAAGAGAATTTTACCTGGGGAATGAATTTACTTTTAAATCATTTCAAGGACATATGTTAGGAGGAAAAGTCCAGAATTTTAGTGCTAGAAGAAAGAGTTTGAAATCATAGATTATTTATAGATGATAGATTTCAGTGTGGTTTCTTATCATATAGGATATGTTATCTCAAACTTCTAGAATTACAGGTAAACCCCACCCTGCTGGGCATGGTGGTACATGCCAGTAATTCCAGCAAATCTGAAGGGAAGGCAGGAGGATCACAAGCTCAAGGCCAGCCTTAGCAATTTAGTAGGCCCCCAAGCAACTTAATGAGACCCTGTATCAATATAAAAATAATTAAAAAGAGCTGTTGATAGTGGCGGGACAGTTGTGACTCAGCAGTAGAGTGCTGGCCTAGCATTTGTGAGGCACTGGGTTGGATCCTCAGTACCACATTAAAAAAAAAGATATTGTGTTCACCTATAACTAAAAAATAAATATTTTAGGCATCCCTGAGAGTTCAATCCCTAGTACCCAAAAAAAAAAAAAAGAAAGAAAAAGAAAAAGAAAAAAAGAATATGTTATCCTAGAAGATTGAATCCTGAATTTATAATAGCTAAAGTTTGGGGATTGACCTGTGAGATTGTAGTTCATGTTAGAGAAAAAAAAATTCTCTTAATTATGGCTCAAGGGCTGAAAATCTGGTTAGGTTAGGAATGTTCGCACAAAATGACCAAGCTGGGTGCAAACTTCATGGATCAGCACAGCCTTTATTCAGTGATGAAATCTTGCATCTGGTGGACCCACTTTCCTAAGAGAAAATGAGTCAATGACCAAGGGGGAGTATGTGCTTATACATGCTACACTGAATGATGACTTAATTATTGACAGAGCATGTCAGTTTGGGCCCTCAGGAAACAGGTTTGGGAGAATTTGAAGTTTGTGTTTACTGGGCAATATTTTTACTTGGGGAAGAATGGAGGGCCTGGGTCACTGTTCAATGCTTATCTCTTTCCCTTCAGGGTCCCATTGTACTCTCACTGGGAAAGGATTTATTTGGGGGAAGGATCAATACTTTGGCTTCCTTCCAGAGATGTCATTCTAGGCCTGATGGATATCTGCTTCCCAGGGATTGTCTTGTCACTGGATGATATTTGCTTCCTTTCCAGGGAGTGTCCTATCTCTAGGAAAGGGTACACTGGGAAAGGACCAATTTTATCTGTGCATTGCCTTCTTTTTCACTCCCCCTTCCCAGTCCACACTATTTTGGAGTTTGTCATTTTCCATATCTTACAGGAGGGGTCTTGGGAAATAAAAAAATTATAAATATTAATATCTTAATATAGAATAAACTTAAATATTTTATTATTGAAAAGAAACTTAGAGGCTACTTGGTTAATCTCTTTTTACAGTTGGAAAAACTGAGGCTTCCAGTAAGAAAGTAACCTTTTCAAGGCACACAACAACTCTGTCTTCCATCTGGCTTGCTTAACTCTGCTCAAGGCTGGAATTGAGGAATTTGGGAGGGTCCTTTTTCTTTTAAACCACAGAATTCATGCATGACCTTGGCAAACTATTTGAATTCAAATGACATAAATAATAAAGTAATAGTTAACTACACCAGGGAGCCAGGCTGCTTATTAAGGTTGTGAGGAGCAAGAGTCGCAATAGCTCTTCCAGAGTTTTACACTGGTCTCTGTGGGGGCAATTGTGCTATTTCTTTAGATTGACACAGCTACCCCTGCCCACTCTTCCTGTTTCTCATTTTCCATATTCTTAGGTAGCTTCTTTATGTTTCATCTCACCAGTAAATTGTTTTCCCGTCAGTCCACATCAAATGCTATCACTGTGTCTCCCAAATATCTCTTATCTTCCTCTCTCTCTAAAATTTTGGTCTGATATAAACATTAATTTTTGTCCACACTGCTATATAATTATGTTCAATTAATATTTGTTGAGTGAATAAATGAATGAGAGTTTGAAATGAGTGTGGAAGAGAGGACAGAGTTCTGTCTTAGTTAAGCAATTAACTGATGAAATAACCCTGAGTCAATTGCTGAAGACCCTACCTAATAACTCCTTGAAATGGAGTTATTAACTGAAAAATGAGACAGTCAGACTAAGTGGTCTTTCTAACTCCTATAGCTCCAGTATAGTCTATGATCTATATTATATAAACTCAGGAGGAAATATGTTTTTAATCCTTCTAGAAAATAAAGAGATTGGAATGGGCAGACTTTATAATCCATATTGCAAGGCTATTTATATGAAACCATAAAATTGTTTATAGATACCAAATAAGGAATAAGAGAATCATGATCCTAAAAGATCTCAAGAGGCATTATTGTTACCAAAAACTCAGTTCTTGTCCCTGATGACAATTCAATAAAGTAGACAAGGTTTTGAGAAAAAGGAAAAAGAAGATTTAATACTTTGCAAGCAAAAAAAGAAACACAGAACTCCTGTCCCAGAGGCTGTGGTTCTGCCCATCGGGAAGAATGGAGAGCTCTGAAAGAGGTGATTCAAAGGCTACATTCCAGGTGTGCCCTGATGGGAATCAGAATTCATTTGCTCACGTGGAAGATTTCTTAGATCTAGTATCATCTCTGAAGTGTGAATTACTTCATTCCATTGATGAGTGTGTACTTACAGACAGACAACTAGGCTTAGTATAGGGAAGAAGGGTAATCCTGTTTCCCCAAGATTAGAGAAGTGGAGAGATTAGGGAGAGGCAGGGGAAGAAGAGGAAAAAAAACATGTCCATTTAAAAATAAGTCACAACTGCAGAGGAGCAAGGGCTATATTTAAAGCATGAGTTAGACTCCTGTTACATTGTGTTTATTAGCTTTCTGTCTGTGGCCAAACACCTGAGAAAATCAACCTGAGGGAGGAAAGATTTGTTTTGGCTCATGGTTTCAGAGGTTTCAGTCACTAGAGGTTTCATTCCATTGATTCTAGGCCTTGGTGAGGCAGAACTTCCTGGTGGGGAAGGTGTGGCAGAGGAAAGTTACCTCATACAGCCAGAAGGAGAGAAAAGTGTGAACTACTTCATTCCTGTGGTGAGTGTACTCACAGACAGACAACTAGTAAGCCAACAGAGAACTTAAGTACATAAGAGCCTGAGATAAGATCCACCAAAAGGGCATTGCCTCAAGGACCCACTCTCTTTAATGAGGACCCACCTCCTATAGTTTCCCAGTAGTGCTACCAAATTATGCATCCACCAATGGATGAATCCACCGATGAGGTCTGAGCCTTTAGGATCCAATCACTTCCCCAAAGCCCCACATCTGAACAAAGCTGTATTAGAGACTGAGCCTTCAACACATAAGCCGTTCGGGGACATTTCAGATCCAAATCATAACAGGCATGAATGTTGATGCAAATAAGTAAACCAAAGTTAATATAAATATGAGTCAAGTTCTATATAGTTGGGTTCCTAAATTATGTAGGAATACTGAAGATATTTAGCTTAGAGAATACAGAACTCAAGGGGACACAAGTTATCTTTAAATCTATGGAAGAGGTAATGGAGGTGAAAGGTAAGACCTCTCTCACTGAGTTGCATAAGGACTGAAGCTGTAGAGAGGCATATTTCATCATGGTCAGAACAGTCCAAGAGGGAGAAGACTTCCTGTGGTGTAGCAGATTTCCTCTTACTGAAGTTTTGGGAACAGGAAGTGTTGTGGAAGGGACCCAAGTAGCAGGTAGATGATAAACCTAGGTGATCCCTAAGGTCACTTTGCTTCTGAGCCTGTAAATCTGTGCTGTGATGGTGGGCCCTCAGCTCGCCCTGGCCTCTGGCCTCAGCAGGTGCAATTGTGTGCCCACAGAGGTAGAGAAAGAATGACAGAGATTATAGCCAACCATGCTTGCTGTGATTGGGGAAACTTTTAAAACAACACCTCTTATTCTGATGAGTGGATGTCATAGTATCCCTATTTAACACCTCAAGAAATGAAGCCCACAGTTTGTATAACTTGCTTAAGGTCAGAGTTGGAAATAGAGCTTTGTCTTCTTTCAATAAAGACTTCATTGAGCTGTAACTAACATACCATACAATTTGCCCATTCAAGGTGTCCAACTGAGTGGTTTTTAGCATGTTCATAGAGTAGTGCCCATCAACCCAATCAATTTTAGAAAATTTTCATCACCCAATAAAGAAATCCTGCACCTGTTGAAGAAATTAGCAGTCCATTCTTATTTCAACCCAACCTCCCTGTTCTAAATAACCAGAGATACACTTTATGTCCATAGATTTGCCTGTTCCAGACCTTTCATATAAAAGGAATCATATAATAAATATGGTTCTTTGTGACTATCTTTTTTAAAATAGCATGATGTTTTCAAGGTTGTTTTGTGTTTTAGTATGTATTTGCACATTATTTCTTTTTATTAATGAATAATATTTTATTGCATGATAATCCACTTCTCAGTTGTTTACTTTGTTTAATCATTGATTAGTTGATGAACATTTGAGTTGTTTCCACTTTTGGGGTGATATAAGTAATGGTGCCATGAACATTCATGCACATGTGTTTCTGTGGATGTACATTTTTACTTCTCTTGGGTAGACATTTAGGAATGGAAATGATGAATCACAAAATGTTTACCTGTTTGCAGACCTGCCAATTTTCCATAGTAACTTTGTCATATTACATTTCTACCAATAACAGAAGGCCTCCATTTCTCTACATGTTATATATTTAAAGTACCATCCTAGTTGGTGTGAAATAGTAATAATTTTGAATTTTATTGATGTCAAGCATCTTTTTAATGTCATTATTAACCATTTCATACCTTTGGAGGAATGGCTATTCATTCCACTGTCATATATAAATACAAAATGGCTATTCAGATCATTTGCAACTTTTATTTGGTTATTTGTATTTTTATTATAGACCTATGATAGTTCTTTTTCTCAGATATTTAAAATTTTAATTTGTTATATAAGATAGAAGAATGCATTAAAGTTCATATTACATATATACAGCACAATTTTTCATACCTCTGGTTGTGCACAAAGTAGAGTCATACCATTCATGTCTTCATACATGTATTTAGAGTAATGATGTTCATCTCATTCCACCATCTTTCCTACCCCCATTCCCACTCCCCTCTATTCCCTCCCCTTTGCACTATCTAGAATTCATCTAATCCTCCCACCCCACCCCCCAATACCATTATGAATCAGCATCCTTAAATCAAAACGTTTGACATTTGGTTTTTGGGGATTGGCTAACTTCATTTAGCATTATATTCTCCAACTCCATCCATTTACCTGAAAATGCCATGATTTTATTCTCTTTAAATGCTGAATAATATTTCATTGTGTATATTTACCATATCTTTTATCCATTCATCTACTGAGGGCCATCTAGGTTGGTTCCACAGTTTAGCTATTGTGAATTATGCTGCTATAAACATTGATGTGGCTGCGTCCCTGTAATACGCTATTTTTAAGTCCATTGGGTATAGACCAAGGGATAGATAGGTCAAATGGTGATTCCATTCCCAGTTTTCCAAGGATTCTCCATATTGCTTTCCATATTGGCTGCACCACTTTGCAGTCCCAACCAGCAGTGTATGAGTGTACCTTTTCCACAACATCCTCGCCGACACTGATTGTTGTTTGTATTCATAATAGCTGCCATTTTGACTGGAATGAGATTTGCGTTTTTCTTTTTTGTTGTCGTTGATTCTTTTTTTAATTAATTTTTTTGTATTTATATATGACAGTGGAATGCATCACAATTCATATTACAAATATTGAGCTTATTTTTTTCATATCTCTGGTTGTATACAAAGTATATTCACATTCATGTCTTCATACATGTATTTGGATAATAATATTCACCATATTCCACCAATACTTGTAACCTCATGCTCCTTCCCTTCCCCTCCCACCCCTCTGCCTTATCTAGAGTCCCTCTATTCCTTCCATGCTCCCGCTCTTTACACCACTATGAACCAGGTTGATTTGCATTTTTCTAATTGCTAGAGATGATGAACATTTTTTCATATATTTGTAGATTGATTGTATATCATCTTCTGAGAAGTGTCTGTTCAGTTCCTTGGCCCATTTATTGATTGGGTTATTTGTTTTTATGATGTTAAGATTTTTGAGTTCTTTATATATCCCAGAGATTAGTGCTCTATCTGATGTGCATGTGGTTAAAAAAAAAAATTCTCCCATTCTGTAGGCTCTCTATTCACCTCACTGACTGTTTCTTTTGCTGAGAAGTAGCTTTTCAGTTTGAATCCACCCCATTTATTAATTCTTTATTTTAATTCTTGAAATATAGGAGGCTTATTAAGGAAGTCAGGGCCTAATCCAACATTATGGAGATTTGGGTCTACTTTTTTTTTCTAATAGGAATAGTGTCTCTGGTTTAATTCCTAGTGCTTGATCCACTTTGAGTTCAGTTTTGTGCCTGGTGAGAGATAGGGGTTTAATTTAATTTTGTTGTGTATGGATTTCCAATTTTCTCGGCACCATTTGTTGAAGAGGCTATCTTTTCTCCAATATATGTTTTTGGCACCTTTGTGTAAGGAAAATAAAGAGGGAGAGACAGAGATAAGATGCAGAGGCAGAAAAAAAAAAGATAGCAGAATGACCAAACTGCCAGCTTTATTTATATCAATAGGTTACTTTAAGTCATTGGCATCATTAATACATATTGTTCATTGTATTACTAGGCAGGTTACAGACTTAGCAACATTATGCAGCTTATTCCTCAGTTACATGCTAAATTGCAATGTGCAATGTTAGGAGCTTTGTGTAGCTCTCAAAAAAGTCCAATGTATAAAGTTATTATTATGAGTACAGGTTTAGACTCAGTGAAACATTGTAGTTGTCTAACAAGAGAGTTCCTTTATTCCTAGGAGCTGTGTGCCTGAGATCAAGGTCAAGGCTAATGAAGCTCTACACAGAGCTTTTCAAGCAGGATATTGCCATACCAGCTAAACATTGAACATATATTTAGTTATTTTACTAGTTCCTAGGAGAAATTTCAGGGCAATATATGGGTGGGAAAGAGAGTATCTGTTACCCCCCTGGGAGTTTACTCACCAGGGTAACACTTCCCTGTACATTTCCACAATCAGAATCCCTACACCTTTGTCTAATATAAGATAAATGTGGTTATGTGGGTTTGTCTCTATGTCCTCTATTCTGTACCATTGGTCTACAAGTCTATTTTGGTGCCAATACCATGCTGTTTTTGTTATTATTGCTCTGTAGTATAGTTTAAGATCTGGTATAGCAATACCACCTCCTTCACTCTTCTTGTTAAGGATTGCTTTAGCTATTCTGGATCTCTTATTTTTCCAGATGAATTTCATGACTGGTTTTTCTATTTTTATAAGAATTCCATTGGGATTTTGATTGAAATTGCATTAAATCTGCATAGTATTTTTGGTAGTATGGTAATTTTGACAATATTAATTCTGCCTATTCAAGAACAAGGTAGATCTTTCCATCTTCTAAGGTCTTCTTTGATTTTTTTCTTTAGCATTCTGTAGTTTTCATTGTAGGGGTTATTCACCTCTTTCATTAAGTTGATTCCCAAGTATTTTATTTTTTCTTTTGATGCTATTGTAAATGGAATAGTTTTCCTTGTTTCACTTTCAGAGGATTTGTCACTGATATACAGAAATGCCTTTGATTTATGGTTGTTGATTTTTATATCCTGCTACTTTGCTGAATTCATTCACTAATTCTAGAAGTTTTCTGGTGGAATTTGTTGGGTCTTCTAGGTATAGAACCATATCATCAGCAAATAGTCCTAACTTAAGTTCTTCTTTTCCTAAACATATCCCTTTAATTTCTTCCATCTAATTGCCCTGCTAGTGTTTCAAGAACTATGTTAAATAGAAGTGGTGAAAGAAGGCATCCCTATCTTTTTCCAGTTTTTAGAGGGAATACGAACAATTTTTTTTCCATTAGGAATGATGTTGGCCTGTGGTTTAGCATAGATAGCTTTTACAATGTTGAGATATGTTCTTGTTATCCCTAATTTTTCTAGTGTTTTGAGCATGAAGGAGTGCTATATTTTGTCAAATGCTTTTTCTGCATCTATTGAGATGGTTCTTATCTTTAAGTCTATTGATGTGATGAATTACGTTTATTGATTTCTGTATGTTGAACCAACCTTGCATACCTGGGATGAACCCCACTTGATTGTGGTGCATTATTTTTTACATGTTTTTTGTATTGAATTTGCCAGAATTTTAGCATCTATGTTCATTAGAGATATCGGTCTTAAGTCTTTTTTTTTTTTCTTTCATATGCCTTTGTCTTGTTTTGGAATCAGGGTGGTATTAGCCTCATAGGATGGATTTGGAAGTATTCCCTCTTTATTTCATGGAATAATTTGAGGAGTATTGATAGTTCATCTTTGAAGGTCTTGTATAACTCAGCTGTGTATTAATCTGGTCCTGGGCTTTTCATGATTGGTAGGCTTCTGATGGCATCTTCTATTTCCTTGCTTGAAATTGATCTGATTAACTTGTGTAGATCATCCTGATTCAATTTGGGCAAATTATATGACTCTAAAAATTTGTCACTGCCTTTGATATGTACTATTTATTGAAGTACAAATTTTCAAAATAGTTTCTAATTATCTTCTATATTTCTGTGGTGTTTGTTGTGATACTTCCTTTTTCATAATGGAGATTAGTAATTTGAGTTTTCTCTTTCCTTCTCTTCATTAGCATGAAGGTTTATAAGTTTTATTATTTTTTCTAAGAACCAACTTTTTGTTTTGTCAATTATTTCAATAGTTTCTTTTGTTTCAATTTCACTAATTTCAGCTCTGATTTTAATTATTTCCTGTCTCCTACTGCTTTTTCTAAGGTTTTGAGATATAACATTAAGTCATTTATTTGTTGACTTTTTCTTCTTTTAAGAAATGAACTCCATGCAATGAACTTTCTTTCCCCTTAATACTGCCTTCATAGTGTTCCAGAGATTTTGATATCTTGTAACAATGTTCTCATTTACCTCTAAGAATTTTTTAATCTCTCTTTGATGTCTCTTGTTATCCATTGTTTACTCAATAGCATATTATTTAGTCTCCAGGTATTGGAGTAGCTATTATTTTTTATTTTATCACTGATTTCTAATTTCATTCCATTATGATATGATAGGATGCAAGGTAATATCTCTAATTATTTGTATTTGCTAAGAGCTGGTTTGTGGCATAATATATGCTCTATTTTAGAGAAGGATCCATGCGCTGCTGAGAAAGTGTATTCACTCATTGATAAATGAAATATTCTATTTATGTCTCTGAAGCTAAGTTTTTGGTTATATTATTGAGTTCTATAATTTCTTTTTTTCAGCTTTTGTTTGGAAGATTTATCAAGTGATGAAAGATGTGTGTTAAAGTCACCCAGAATAATTGTGTTGTGGTCTGACGCTTGAACTTGAGAAGAGTTTGTTTGATGAACATAATGCTCTATTGTTTGGGGCATATATATTTATAATTTTTATGTCTTATTGATCTATGGCTCCCTTGAGCAGTATGTATTGTCCTTCTTTATCTCTTTTGATTATCTTTAGTTTGAAGTCTACTTTATTTTATTTGAGGATAGAAACCCCTGCTTGTTTCCACAGTCCATATGAGTGATATGATTTTTCCTAATCTTGCACTTTCAGTCTGTGGATACCTTTTCCTATGAGATGAATCTCTTGAAGGCAGTGTATTGTTGGGTCTTTTTTTAAATCCAATCTGACAGTCTATGTCTTTCAATTGGTGAGTTTAGGCCATTAACATTCAGGGTTATTATTGAGACATGATTTGTATTCCTGCTCACTTTTGTGTATTTTGTTATTTAACTTGACTTGGTTTCTCCTTTGATTAGTTTTTTCCTTTAGTGTAATACCTTCCTCTGCTGATTTTCATTGTTGTTTTTAATTTCTTCCTCATTGAATATTTTGCTGAGGATGTTCTGTTGGGCAGGCTTTCTAGTTGTAAATTCTTTTAACTTTTGTTTATCATGGAAGGTTTTTATTTCCTCATTAAAACTGAAGCTTAATTTTGCTGGATATAAGATTCTTGGTTGGCATTCATTTCTTTCAGAATTCTTGCTGTGTTTTTCCGTGATCTCCTAGCTTTGAGGGTCTGGGTTGAAAAATCTGCTGAGATACGAATTGGTATCCCCCTATATGTGATCTGATTTCTCTCTCATTTGGCCTTTAATATTCTACCATTATTCTGTATGCTAGGCATTTTCATTATAATGTACTTTGGTGTAGATCTGTTATAATTTTGTACATTTGGTGTCCTACAAGCCTCTTCTATTTGATTTTTCCATTTCATACTTCATGTTTGGGCAATTTTCTGATATTATCTCATTGAAGAGATTGTGCATTCCTTTGGTTTGAAACTCTGTGCCTTCTTCCTCTATCCCAATAACTCTTAGATTTGCTCTTTTGGTGCTATCCCATAATTCTTGGATGTTCTGATCATGGTTTCTTGCCATTTCACTATGTGTTCAACTTTATTTTCCAGATTGAATACTTTGTCTTCATTATCTGATATTCTGTCTTCTAAGTGAACTAGTCTATTGGTGATGCTTACTGTTGAGTTTTTTAATTTGGTTTATTGTTTCCTTCATTTTAGGGATTTTTAATTTTTTTTTTGTTTTTCAGAATCTCTATCTCTTTCTTGACGTAATCTTTTTCTACCTGTATTTGCTCCATTATCTCTTTGTTGGTATGATCAATGGATGGCTATATTTGTTCCCTTGTCTCTTTGTTGGTGTTATCAATGATTGCCTATATTTGCTGTCTTATCTCTTTGTTGAAGTAATCAATTTTTGCATATATTTGCTCATTTATGTTATTCTTTAATTCACAGATCATTTTAATTATGAACATTCTGAACTCTCTTCTCTGACATTTCACCAACTATGCTGTCCATGGGTTCTGTTATTGAGGTGTGTTGGTTTGTTTGGGGCACTTTCCTCTGTTGTACTTTCATGTTGTCTATGTGTCTTCCTTTCTTGCAGTGTTGATCTGAGGTATTACAGTTTCTGTCCTATAATTTTATAGTATCCATGCAGATTATCTTTACCTCACCTTGATGTTGGGCTTCCAGACCCTGCTGGTGTCCCAGGATGGATGTCACTGCAACTAAAGGTGGTGGCAGCAATAATGGAGGAAACTCAAGATAGCAATGGAGGTGCCCCTAGATGGATGCTATGACTTTCAGAAATAGAGCTGAAAGGGTGGGCCTTACACTGACTTTGGGAGGCCTGCTCCAAGATGCAGCCACTTCTAGACCTTGTCTGTTGTAGCAAAGTAGAGACTACTGCATGGAGAAGACTTTGTAATTGGCTGCAGTGTCCCAAGATTGAAGTGGGTTAGGCCTGGGCTCCCAGGTGGCCAGGGGTGAACCTGTGTCTACCCTGGGCCTGGGCCCACACAGGTTGGGGGAGGAGAATCTGGATGATAGTTCATTATATGATCTGTATAGTAGGTCCTTACCAGATAGATGATTTGTATATATTTATTCCCATTCTGTTGCTGACTTTTCATTTTCTTGATAACCTTATCTTTTGAATCCTTATTTAAATATATGTGTGCTGTATCATTAATCTTTTGGTTGAGAGAGGTCATATAAAACCCCAAGTGGAAGTACCAGCACCACCACCATCACCATCATTATTATTCAATTGCAAAGTATTTACCTCAGATACGGTTTTTATTTAGAGCTTTGTAGGTTGTCATGGGATTACAATTTAAAGCCATGTCCCATTTCTTAAAACATTTATTCTTTTTGTTTTATTTTGCTTTGGTAGCAGGTATTTAATCAGGGGTATTTAACCAATGAGCCACATCCCCACCCCTTTTAAAAAATATTTAGAGTCAGGATCTCTCTAACTTGCTTAGGTTCTCGCTGAATTCCTGAGACTGGCTTTGAACTTGTGATCCCCACTGCCTCAGCTTCCTGATCCGCTGAGATTATAGGTGTGCACCACTATGCCCAAATTAAAACATTTATTCTTTCTGGAAAAATGAACTGGAGAAGATGGCACAGTTTCAGAAGCAAACAAAAGTTGAGTCCTGCTGAAGTACTGGATGTGCCACTCTGAACTTGCTTGTCTTCCAGGATTGCGAGGCCTGATGCTGTCGGTCATGATGGCTTCTCTCATGAGCTCCCTAACTTCCATCTTCAACAGTGCCAGCACCCTCTTCACCATGGACATCTACACGAAGATCCGGAAGCAAGCATCTGAGAAAGAGCTCATGATTGCAGGAAGGTAAAGGCAGAGTCATCCATCATGCAAAAGCTTAAATGATCAGAGAGTGATCAGTTAGGAAAGATTGGATGGTGCTGGTAGAGTGACATTGGTGGCTTGCTATATTTGCCCTTCAATGGTATTTAAATTGGAGAATTGGAGGTCATAAATTGCTCTGGTCATCAATCCAGTTGTCAATGGGTCTTTTATTTTATTTATTTATTTATATGTGATAAAGATTGAGCCCATTTACTGTCATAAATGAGTTAATCAACACAACAGGACTCTGAAAATATCAAAAATTGTCAAATGGATCAGGTGTGTTCATTATCATGATTAGCCATTAAGCAAATGCTCTGGACAGAAGATTCATAGAAATGTGTCTCTTCTCTTTCTCTTCAGCTCCCTCTCTCCTTAATCTCCCTAGTACTGGGAATGTTGCCAAGGGGTGCTCTACCAGTGACCCACAATCACAACCATTTTTGTTTTTTTTAAATTTTGCAACAGTGTCTTGCTCTATTGTCCAGGCTGGCCTCAAATGCAATTCTATAAATCAACCTCTTGAGTTACTGGGATTATAGTGTGTGCCTGACTGCTGATATGTCTCTTCATGGGGCTAAAGCACTCTTCTCATGTCAGGTGGAACGAACCCTGGGATGTTAGTTAAATAAAAGATTCCCAATGAGTTCAGGAGGGATATGGCTGTCTCTTAATAGGTCTCTGGGCTAAAGGAAGGCAGCCAAGGGAGATATGATCAGCTCAGAATCTACTACTCTGTATCATAGAAAATAGTACTACTACCTTGACTGGCTTTCCCTTAAAAAGGCACTTACTAACTTTCCTTGGTATTTGTAAGGCTCAAGTGCAAAATGGAAAAGAAGATCACTTTGTTTCTTTGTACAGATCTGGATCCCCTAGTCCTAAGAGTATGTTGGGTCTCACACTTCCTTACATCCCATAACTACTATCTTGTGGCTTATCTCAGTCTCCTGTACAAGCTCACAGTGATGTGAAACAGTTTGAAACTCTGCTGTGTGGACTGTAAGAGCAATCAGGGATTCAGATAAGGGAAAAGTGAGCATAGTATGGCATACTTGGGAAAGGGCCCTGGAGGAGGAAGAACCTTAACTGGGTTCAAAGTGGTAGGTAGAATTGGGGTAAATAGGGGGCAATGGGAGGAAATTTCAGAGTGAGAAATATTTAAAAACACAAATTTAAGAAGATCAGTTTAAGACTCTTTTGCCTTAAATACATGTGAGATAAGTGAATCAAAGCTTTTTTTTAAAAAAATGCTTTTACTAGTGTATTAGTTTTAGATAATAGTGGAACATATTCTTAGAGGCATATGACATAATTTGCTGCATTTCAATCCCCAGTTCTTTCCCTTTCCCTCTTCTTCTCCCTCTTCCTGATTCCCTTCTCCTATTCTAGTGCTCTTTTTCCATTTATTTGTTTTGTTGGATTTTTTAAAAACATTTTTTAGTTTTCAATGGTTCAGTCCTTGCTGAGGATTAACCCAGGGCCTCACACATGTCAGGCAAGTGTTCTATCACTGAGCCACAACTCCAGCCCTTGATCTTTTTTTTCCAAGGGAAGCATTACAGTTATACACAAAATTAATTTCATTGTGGTATATTCTTAATTTGGTCAATTTTATTCTGCTGTTCTTCCCCTTTCCCATCCCTCCTTCCTCTCCTCAATCCTCTTTCTCTATTCTGCTGTTCTTCCTTCTATTTTTCACAAGATCCCTTTAATTTATAATTAAATAAAGAGTCAAGTAATAAGAGCTTATAAAAGAATCTCCAATCTTTTTAGGACATGGTAAAACTCAAGAGGAAGAGAGCTGGAAATACCTAATTGTGTCCCTTCCTATCTAGACTATTCTTTATAAACTTTCTTTGGCTTGTTTTAAATTGTATTATGAGGAAGAATGAGGAGAAAATAATAACACTAGGTTTTTTTACTATTTATTGAATTCCTACTATTTGTGAGGCATTTTACTCTCACTAATGCTTATTCCAATTTTTCATGGTCAGTCACATTTTTCTTTGTCTAGAGTTGGAGAATTTGAGATTTAGAGAGAAGCTCAGCAATGTGTCCTATATCACACAAGGATAGAAAAAATTTTAATCCAGGACTGTCTTGCTCCAAAGTATATAACCTTGTCCCTATACTCCACTGCCTCCTTAAGTGGGATTTTTGTATGGGAATGATTTCAATAAATGACTAGTGAAAACCAAGAGTGTTTCATTTACCCATAGCCACAGATGAAGAGGGAGGAAAAAATACTCAAGAATGAATTTGTTTATTAATTTTTCTTGCTGTGGTCATGGTATATATGTGTGTATTTGTTCATATGTGTATGTGTGTGTGTGTGTATATATATATATATATATATATATATATATATATATATATATATATATACATATATGTATATATATTTTTTGCTAGTGATGTTTATATATATGTGTGGTACATAAAATAATATATATTTTTATATTAACATTCGGTTGTGTGGAATTTGATTTCAGGTTGTTCATTCTCTTTCTAATTGCCATCAGCATTGCCTGGGTGCCCATTGTGCAGTCAGCGCAAAGTGGGCAGCTCTTCGATTATATCCAGTCCATTACCAGTTACTTGGGACCACCCATTGCAGCTGTCTTTCTGCTTGCTGTTTTCTGGAAGAGAATCACTGAACCTGTAGGTATTGCTTTGACATGTTCAGAAAAGCCAGTCTGCCACAGAATTTTCTATGGGTATATTCTCTGTGGAAGTGATTCTATTTCCCAGAGATCTTAAGAAGAAATGGATGTACCTCTAAAGGTTTATATGAGAAAGTCTCTAAGGATCATGGGGACTCTCTAAGAGTTGGAATAAACTCCTCAGGAGTTAGTACTGGGTCTTCTTTCTCTCTAAATACCCTGTCCTTCTTGGTACAAGGTCTCAACTCATATTGTACATTTTCTATCCAACCTTGGTGCCTCCTATGAAGTTTGTAGTCTCTTGGGGAGCAGCTCCACAGGAAATCCTAGCATAAATTACTTCCAGTGGCTGTGGTGTGAACTTGGTTTTTCAGCCAGCACTCTTCAGGACCTAGTGAAGGAAAAGGTCCTGTTACTCAAACATTTTATCTGAAAAACAATGTGAGATAGATAAGAATTGAAGCATTTTAAAAATGTGGTTCAAAATGTAGATAGAAAGAGGGGCTGGGGCTGTAGCTCAGTGATGGAGTATTTGGGAGCATGCACAGGGTGCTGGGTTCGATTCTCAGCACCGCATAAAAATAAACAAATAAAATAAAGGCATTCTGTCCATCTATAGCTACAAACAAAATTTTTTAAAATTTAAGTAGGAAGAAATTCAGGAAAGGCTATATCAATCGACACATGCTAAAATGGCCAGGGAAGGTGCCTTGGAAACTGTGGGTCTGGGGGGTATTTAAAAAGACAGAGAGAGAATTTAAGGCAGAGAGAAGAGCTTTGCCCAAATGTGGAAAGGAAAGGAGAAGGAGAAGGCAAAGGACTTGCAAGGAATCTTACCTGGCTGGAGAGAGAGAGAGAGAGTCTGTGGATAATGGAAGATGCAGCTGGAAAAGCAGGTCAAAGTTAGAATAGGAATAGTCACTTTGAAAGCCAGGTTAAAGAATATAAGCCAAATCAAAGTGTGAAATATGATATGTCAAGAACTATGTAATGTTTTGAACAACCAACAATAAAAATTAAAGAAAAAAAAGAATATAAGCCAACAGTAGTGTGCCATTGCTGTTTTTAAAGCACAATGAGAAAGATGTATTTGGATGTGCTGAACAACTGGGGTGTTGCTCAGCTGTCTCTCTTTCCCAACCATCTATCTACCTGGGAAGGGCTGAGAAAGAGCAGCAGTGCTGACCATGTGGCTCACCATCCAAAAGAATAAAACTGATAACATAGTTTTCATTGGAGACATTTCCTCATTTCAAAAGAATAGAAAAAAGATGTATATTGCATCAGGAATGTACCTCAGTGGAGTAACCCAGTTTTGAGGTGCATAAAACACAACAGGTATAGTCTTTTTTTAGAATAACAAAATATATTTAGTAAAGCAAGCAGATACAGACCAAATACAAAAGTTTCATTGACCATTTATGTTTAATTTCTAGATACAACATATATTTTATAGAGGAGAACACTTATTGGTCACCTTTCCTATATTAAACCTACATAGCTTTAATTCAACAAGCTTTTCTCTATAAGATTTATACAAAATTTAGACAAACATATAAAGCCCTCAGATGTAGGCACATTTCTAGTTACATATATTTAGGGTGTTAGATGTAATAAAATAACCTAAAATAGCAGTTGTTTATTTAAACAGAGTTATGAAGCAATCATTTAAAAGGTGTTCAACAGTCAGGAACTTAAACAAACCATAATTCTTTTAAGACTTAGTGTCCCTAAGTAATGAAAATCTAATAGATACAATAAATTACCCTGATAAAACACAAAAGTTGACAATGATCTTAAAGTAATAATGTTGATCCTTAAACCAGTTCTTTTTAAATTCTGTAAGAGCAGATCAACATTGTTGTTTTAACATAATCTAGATTTTCTAGTTACACAAAACTGGGCATGCAGATACCTTGGAAAGATCATAATTAAACCAGAAATTAATAAAAACAAGATATATATATATACACACACACACACACACACATACATACATACATACATACATACTTCTTTGGACAAATTTCAATAGGGATTAGCAGAAAGCTGGTTCCCTGGAATATTATAAAATAAAATTATAAACTTATGTCTAAGCCCAGGTTGGTACTGCAACAGGCCACAAGAATATCCTATTTGGCAATGGCAGCACTTTTAAAAATAAAAATATGAATTGAGATAGGCCATAGTCATACTATATTGGAGGTGTTTTTTTCACTCCCTTTAAGAGCAATGTTTGTAAACATTTTTGATAATTCTGCTTCAGAGAACCCTGCATATACCTAGTAGTTAGAGGTCAAGGATATGCTAAACATCCTAAAATGCAGAATAAAATGTCAATGGCTATCAATTTTTTTAAAAGCCACTTGAGAATAAAAGTAAAGGAATAGAAGTTAATTGCCAGAAAAGAAGAAATTCTTGTAAGTTTTATCAGCATTATTCATGGTAACTAAAATAAAAGTGTTTTTTAAAGGAATGCATTATGGGGAATGAATGGGGAATTTTTTTTCTTTCTCATTTATTGATTTAATAGACAATTTCAGATGCCAGGCACTAGCTACATTAAGTGAATGAAATTTGGTTCCTTCTCTGGAAAAATTCCCAGTTAAAATGTAGAGGCAGACAAATGAAAGAGTGATTGCATGGCAGTAGAATTGGTCTGATGTGGACATGTGTTCACAGTGCTGTGGCCACAACAACAAGGGTGAACCCACCCAATTCTCTCCAGTTTATTCTATTTGAAATAGAGCAAATTTACCAGAGAGAATATCCATATTCTCACAGATAGAGAGAATGACATGAACAAAAATACTGGACATAAACATAATTAAAGAATAGCTGTTAAATTAACATGCTTGGAATATAAAGTATAGGGATAACTGTAGCTAGCTAAGGGACTGCTCAACACTAGACAAAATTATGAAGATTCATTTTGGCCACCCTTCTAAGAGCACACTCACATTTGCCACTGGTTCACTTAATTTGTAGCTTTCAGAAATAGACATGGGCTTTGGTGAGTACAGACCAAAAGGCAAAAAACAAGCAAAGGAAGAAGCAAAGAGAGGAGGTAAAGGAAAGTAAAAAAAGAAGGAGGAAGAAAGCAAAGAAAAGAAAAAGTGAAGAAAGGAAGGAAGAAGGATGAAGAGTCTTTTAAAATCCCTGAAAAATAGTCCCCTAATTCTTCTAGTATCTTGGAAGCATCTGTGTATCTCATATACAAACCCCAAATTTGATATAAAAATCCATTATATAGTATTGTGTTATTAAACTAAAATTTCTGACTTTGGGTTTATAAAGGGGATTGAAGAACTATTTATATATGGAAAAGTTACTTTCTCTACCCCGCAGATACCTAATTAATTTTTCTGTGTCTTCAAGGTAGACAAAATGCTTTACAAGTGATCACTTTATATCTGAACTGACCTAAATCTGGACGCAGGTGGTGACAATAGTTGAGGTGGAGAGTTCAAATTTTTTTTAAGTTAAAAGGAATTTTTGGAATTTAGAGGAGATTAAAATTCCATATGAGTTATTAATCACCTTAATTAATTACTCCATTATCTTATATTATAAGTCCTTGTTTAATGAAGCAGGTGAAATCATGCTGCTGAAACAAGATAGAGAGACCCCCTGGAAGCCTGACTTAACAGTCCCAGCCCTGTCCTGCACCATGATGTTCTGGCTTCAGATGGTCTAGAGCTACCATTTCTCTCAGCTTTATTCCTTTGCCTCTGCCCATCTCTTGGAATGTTAGAATTCCCACCTGTTTTGAGGGTTCAGCACTCATTAATTCAGGATTTCCTTTCACAGGGAGCCTTTTGGGGACTCATCCTAGGATTTCTGATTGGGATTTCCCGTATGATTACTGAGTTTGCCTATGGAACTGGGAGCTGCGTGGAGCCCAGCAACTGTCCCACCATTATCTGTGGGGTCCACTACTTGTATTTTGCCATTCTCCTCTTTTTCATTTCTATCATCACCATCGTGGTCATCTCCCTCTTCACCAAGCCCATTCCAGATGTGCATGTGAGTATCCATTCAGAAGACCTCCTCTGTCCTTGTTTCACATTCATGTTGCAACACTCTCGACTGACCTCAGCTCAACTAGACATCTCCCACCTGCATGAATAAAATGATTTGTACTTGCCCTTAGTTTTGTGTAGAAGGACACAGGAAACATGGTATGCCAGCTAGGAAGTGCCAAGAGTGCATTTTGAATGGGAATCTTTTGACAGTCCACACTTCAGTCCAGGGGGGTTGTCTCTGGATCCTGCTCCCTAAGTGATAGTACATGTGCAAGGGAAATGAGATCACATGAGCAAGCATGGGGCTACCATGGCTCAGAAACCTATGTTCAAAATAGGATCTGGTGTTTCTTATAATAGTCCCATAGTTGAAGCTTCTGAGACCTGGTTACAAAAATTTCTAAACTCAGGGAAATCAGTAGTATGTTTTACCTTTTGATATTTTCCACTTAAGCTGCCAAAGAGTTGTTTATAAAATTTAAGATATTTCTAACAATATATCTTAGTCTGTTTTCTGCTGCTATAACAGAATGCCACAGATTGGGTAGATTATAAGTAATAAAAGTTTATTTCATTTTCTGTCCTTGAAGCCTCAAGTCTAAGATTTATGGGTGCATCTGGTGAGGACCCTCTTGCCACATCATAACCTAATGGAAGGTATTAATTGGCAATAAAGAATGAGAGATTAATTCTCATTCTTAATCGAATTAATCGAAGGCAGACTTCATCCTTTTATCAGAAAATTGCTCCCATATAGTGGATTTAATCCACTCATAAGAACAGATTCCTCATTATCTAATTATCCCTTTTTAAAAAAATATTCTTAGTTTTGCATTATAGTTATAAATATTAATGGGGTTCATTTTGACATATGCATACATACATGGAATATAATTTGCTCCATTTCAATCCCCAGTACTTCCATTTTTCCTTGTCTCCTCCTTGCCCATTTTCTTCCTCTACTCTACTGGACTTCCTTCTGTTTATTCATTGCTTTTAATTGGTGCTTCATAGATATACATGAAGGTGGAATTCAATGTAGAATACTCATATATGTACATAACATAACTTGATCAATTTCATTCTGCAGTTCCTCTCTTTTCCCTTCCATCCTCTGTCACCCTTAATCCCCTTCTTTTTCCTTACTGATCTCCTTTATGTCTTCATGGGATTCCCCAATCCTCTTCTCCCCTTGTTTCTAACTTCTGCTTGTGTGCAAAGACAATTGACCTTTGACTTTGTGAGTTTGACTTATTTCACTTAGCCTGATGTTCTCCAATTACATCCATTTACCAGCAAATGACATTATTCCATTCTCTTTTATAGCTCAGTATAAAGCCATTGTGGGTCTAGGGCTGGCGCCTGGCAGTAACATACTTGCTTGGCATGTGTGAGGCACTGGGTTCAATTCTCAGCACTGCATATAAATAAATAAATAATAAAAGTCTATCAACAACTAAAAAATATTAAAAAGCTATTGTGTATACATGCCATGCTGAGGGTCCTGCCCTTCCAGTGTCGATTGTGGGGAGCTTGAGAGCATGGAGAAACCCCTCCAGAGATGGTTTCAGAAAACAGTGTCTGTTTTATTGCACAGCAAAAAATAGCTTTTATAGTAGGTATGTGCCAATTTACATATAACAGTAATGATAGTCCAGAAGTGATACACAACATATCATCTTACAGGAGTCCAGACACCAAGAGTTTAGAAACTGCGACGTAGGCCTACCTTGCACCAACAGGGGAAAAACTCCTTGTCAAAGGAGAAAGGAAATGGTACTTGCCAGAGTTCTGACAGCACTCTGTCCCAAAACATAGCATTCTATGGTAGGACTTCCCTGCCGCACAATGAGCAAGATAAACATTCCTTCAGGTAGGCCCGAGTCAGGCCCTGTAGCAATGCCACATATTCTTTATTGATTCATCTGTTAATGGGTACCTGGGATTGTTCCATAATTTGACTATTGTGAATTGCACTGCTATAAACTGTGATGTGCCTGTATCGTTGTAGTATGCTGACACCTGTTAATACTGTCATAATGGCAGTTAAATTTCAACATAAGTTTTCTAGGGGACATTCAAACCATAACACAATATCAAGGTCCAATTGATTTAATACTTCATAAATTAAAAGTACTCTTCTCTAAATAAAAATGCTTCCATTGGTTTAGGGTTCATTCATATCCCTCCCAATCTAGAAAAAAATGAGTAATTATGGGCCTATAAGCAATATAAGTCTGAAAAACCAATTCAAATGGCATTCCACCTTTTTCAGGTTTCCAAGGGAACAGAGATAAGAAATTAACCCAAGATCATATATGCCCATACAAAAGAGAAAAGTTTTTATTAATACTTTATTTATGCATACCTGAATACAAGAACTATAGGACCATTAGAGACCTTCAACATCATTGCCAAATTTTCAAAAGCTGTGACAAACCTGTATGTCAAATAAAAACTGATTTCATTACTGCAGAATCAGCATGATGTTTATTGACTGTATCTGTCTCAGGCTTTCTTTCATAAAGCTATCACCTGCTTCCCCATGCCTCAAACTTGTGGCCCCAAACACATTTAGTTCTGTTTCCTTTTAAAGTAGAGAAAGCAAGGTAGTTACCAATGGACAGGAGAAAACATGCCCTACTTGTTCTTTTTTTGGCTGATTTCACTTAACATATCCTCCAATTCCATCAATTTTTCTGAAAATGACATGATTTCATTATTCTTTATGACTGAATGATATTCATAGTATGTATATATATATATATATATATATATATATATATATATATATATATATATATATATAATTTTTAAAATTCATTCATCTGTTGATGAGCACCTGGACTGATTCAGTATCTTTACAATTATGAATGGTGCTGTAAAAAAACATGGGTGTACAGGTACCTCTTTGGTATACTGACTTATTTCCTCTGGATATATACCCAGGATTGATATAGCTGGATTGTTTGGTAATTCTATTTTTAATTTTTTAAGGAAACTCCATACTGATTGCTATAGTGACAGAGATAATTTACACTCCCACCAAAATTGTAAAAGGGTTCTTTTTTTCTCCACATCCTTGCCTGCATTTGTTATTTATTTATTAATTTTTATAATAGCCATTCTGACTATACTTCAGTCAGATGGAATCTCAGTATAGTTTTGATTTGCACTTGCCTGATGAATAAAGATATATATCATTTAAAAATATATTTATTGGCCATCCATACTCCTCTCTTGAGAAGTATCTGTTCACACCAATTGCTCATTTCGTGATTAGATTGCTTGTTCTTTTGTTAATTTTTAAAAATTATATATTCTGGATATTAATTCTTTGTCAAATGAATAGCTAGCAAAGATTTTGTTTCCTGCTATAGTGTAGGTTATCTCTTCACTTTGATGATTGTTTCTCTTGTTGACATGGTGGTATGGGGTTACTCTACCGCTGAGCTACATCCCCAGCTCTATCTTTTTAATATGATGTGATCCTATTTGTCAATTATTTGTTTTGTTTCCTGGGTTATTGGAATCCTATTCAAGGAAACTGTTGCTTGTAGCAATATCTATGCTTTCTTCTAGTCATTTCAAAGCTTCAGGTCTTACGTTAATCTCTTTGATTCATTTTGGGTTTATTTATTTATTTATTTGAATTTATTTTTGTACAGGATGAGAGGTAGAGCCCTAGTTTCAATCTTCTTCATGTGGGTATTCAGTTTTCCCAACATCATTTGTTGAAGAGGCTGTCTTTTCTCCAACATATTTTTGGGGACTTTTGTTGAGAATCAGTTAGCTAAAGATGCATGAGTTTATTTCTGTGTCCTCTATTCTATTTAATCAAACCACCTGCCTATTTGTATGCCAATGACATGCTATTTTTATTATTATTGCTCTGTAGTATGTTTTGAAGCCAGGAATTATCATCCCTTAGTATTGCTCTTTTGCCAAGGATTGCTTTGGCTGTTATGGGTCTTTTGTGCTTTCATATGAATTTTAGGATTGCTTTTCCTAGTTCTGTGAAAAATGTCATTGGTATTTTATGAGGATTATATTGAATCTGTAGATCACTTTTTGTAGTATACTCATTTAAACAATATTCATTCTCCCAATCCATGTACAGCGGTGTTTTTCTACATTCTAGTCTCTTTTTCAGTTTTTTTCTTCAGGGCTTTGAAATTTTTATTGTAGGTTTTTTATCATCTTGGTCAAGTTTATTCCTAGGTATATTATTTATGTGTTTTTCTCACTTATTGTAAAGTGAGAGTTTTTTCCTAATTTGTTTCTCAGGAAGTTCATTTTTGATGTATAAAACAGTTATTGATTTTTGTATGTTTGATTTTATATCTGCTACTTTGTTAAATTTGTTTATCAGTTCTAAAAGTGTCTTAGGGTTTAGGGTTATCTAAATATAGAATTGCACTATCTGCAAAGAGGGAAAATCTGACTTCCTCATTTTTTCTTTGTATCTCTTTTATTTGTTTTTCTTGCCTGATTGCTCTGGATGAAATTTCAAATACTATATTGAATAAGAGTGGACATTCTTGTATTTTTCTGGTTTTAGAGGAAATGATTTTATTTTTCTCCTTTCAGTATGATGTTAGCTATGGGCTTGTGATATATAGCCTTTATTGTGTTGACATATGATATTTCTATCCCTAATGTAATCAGGGTTTTTAATCATGAAGAGATACACAATTTTATCAAAGGTCCTTTCTGAATCCATTGAGATGATTATGTGATATGTGTCTTTGGTTCTATTTGTGTGCTGTATTACATTTATTGATTTGTGTGTGTTAAACCAGTCTTACATCACTGGAATAAAACTGACTTGCTCATGGTGTATGATCTTTTAATATGTTGCTGATTCAATTTGCAAGTATTTTATTGAGATTTTATGCACTATGATGACAGGGTTATTGACCTATAGTTTCCTTATGTGTATATGTGTTGTGTCCTTATCATATTATGATAGTAGAGTGATACTGGCTTTGTAGAATGAGTTTAAAAGGGTCCTTCCCTTTCTAATTTATAAAATATTTTGAGGAGCTTTGGTAGTTGGTATTATTTCTTCTTTAAAAGTCTGGTAAAATTCAGCAGTGAATCTATTCTGAGCTTATCTTTGTTGTAATACTTTTTATGACTATTTTAATCTCATGTCTTTTTTTTGAAGTAAGTATTCTCATTTAATTTCAGAATCTCAAAATAGCAATAGACCTTGGCCTTGTTTAAAAAAAGTTTAGTTAAACACTAAGCTAGCTAAATAACCTTACTGAAAGGTAAGGTAACACAATTGATATAGAAAATGCTTTTTTCTTTAATCTCAATCTTACATAAGTGGAAGAGGTGAGGGGGAGGGAAGGTAGACAATTTCTTTAGCAGCATATATGGCTAAGTCTATCAACCACCTTAAACTAGAATGTCCATTATTGACCCCATTAAAAAGAATTGGGCTAATATCAAAAGTTACCCATTTCATAAGCCAAAAGACAATTTTAGGGTTACAGTAAGTAAAATATTTTTGAAATACTTCAAAAACTTTTAACCATAAACTAGAGGAATCATCTTTTCATTGTAAGAAAGAAAGGAAATAATAACAGAAAGTAAAGGACACTTAAACTAAACTCATTTTCAGCCCTCTTCGAACAAAAAAATGAAAAATAATGGTTGATTAGCTAAGCTTTGTGCTCTAACCAAACTAATTAATTACAGTGATTTTAAATGGCAATAGCCCATGTTGACTGGGCAGCTTGACAGTTCTGAATACTTTTGCAACAATTTTTTTTTAAACGCAAAGACACTAAAATGATCCGGTCATGCATCGTTCATCTTATGCATTCTGCATCTCTTTGCCAATCTTGTAGCTAAGAATCTTGTTCCAATCAATCTTAGTACGTATAACTGGCAACTGTCGACGTAAGGCTTTGAAAGTAGTGTCCGACATTGTCTGATAATTCTCACTGATGGCAGTCTGGTATTCATTTTCTGCAGCTTCTACAATCTTTATAAATTCTTTTGCTGTCTGCATCTCACTAGACACTGTTAGGTAATCTTGTATATCTTTATGACTCACTAGCTGAACGTTACCATCTTCATAATAATGAACCTGAATTTTCAAGATGCCAACCACCTGAGTGGTTGATGAAGGAGTGATTGTAAACTTCCACTCTGACCTCCAACGACCATTCCAAAAGTTTTTTGCTTGGAACTGATGGCTTTCTATGCATGCAATAATGGTTTGCTGTCCATCTATTTTTTTACCATACACAGTGCAGACCCCATTTGGATAATGTTCTTTTACATAAGCTCACAGAGCAGTTTCTACTGAAGTTCTCCATGATTCAATTGCATTTTCTGCTTCGTAAGGTCTTAGATCAGTTGCTTCCTTTCTTAGGTGATCAAATTTGAAACAGATTCTGTTTTTTGCATCCAAAAACTTTCCATTTCCCAAGTCACCATGTTCTGTTATCAATACCTGATCTTCATAACCTTCAATTTTTACTGGAGTAAACTGGTCCAAGTTATACTGTGCAAATGCATGGGCTGCTCCTTCCCTGAGAACATTATCATTATTAAGCAGTAACAGAACATCATTAAAAACTTCATTAAATTCTCCAGGAGGGGCATGAATGATGAATTTCGCTGCTATACATACCTTCTCCTCATCAGACAACTGCTCCTCCAGATCCGCCATCTTCCTTCTGGCGACAAACTGTGGCGACGGCGACAGCGGCCACCTGACTTCCCCCTTTCCGTGCTTAATCTCATTTCTTATTAATCTATTTAGCTTTTTATTTTAATTTCATTTTTTATTTTCTATTTTGGTTCATTATGGAATGTCATATGTGTCCAGAAATTTGTCCACTAGATATTTTTTAATTTGTTTCACATAAAGTTTTTTAAAATATTCCCAAATGATCCAGTGAATTTCAATGGTATCAGTTGTATATCCCCCTTCTTATCTCTTTCTATTTATTTGGGTCTTATTTCTCTTATTTTTGGTAGATTTAGTCAAGGGCTTGTGAATTTTATCTTTTCATAGGACCAACTCTTTGTTTCATCAATCCTTTGTATCATTCATATTGTCTCTAATTTATTTATTTTTGCCCTAATCTTTATTATTTCTGTACTCTACTGATTGGGGGTTTAGTTTGTTCTTAGCCTTGCCATGTTTAGGTTATTTATTTGTGATCTCTATGGTTTTGTTGTTGTTGTTGTTGTTAATGCAAACACTCATAGCTCTAAATTTTCCTCTTCATACTGTTTTCATTGTATCCCACAAGATAAGGGAATGCTATATTTCCATTTTCACATGATTCTAGAAGTTTTTAAATTTCCTTCCAGATTCTTCAATGACCCACTGTTTATTGAAAAGTGTATTATCAGCTTGGTGTGATGGTGGACACCTATAATCCCAGATACTTGTCAGGAAGGATCACAAGTTTGAAGTTAACCTTGACAACTTAGTTAGATACTGTCTCAAAATAAAATTAAAGATAGAGCTGGGGATGTAGCTCAGTGGTAGAGTAACCCCATACAACCAAAAAAAGTATATTGTTCAATCTCCATGTATTCATATAATTTCTGTAGTTCCTCTTCCTCTTAATTCTAGTTTCACTAAATTATAATCTGATTAGATATTACAAATTATTTCAACTTTTTATCATTTGTAAGACTTGATTTATGGCCTAATATATGATCTATTTTGGAAAATCTTCCATGTACTTATGAAAATATGTGTTATACAGTTTTGGGGTGAAATTTCTGTGGTTGTATATTAAGTCCACCTGATCTGCAGTATAATTTAACTCTGATGTTTCTTTGATGGTTTATTGTCTGGATGATCTATCACTTGCTGAGGTGTGATATTGAAATCATCTACTTTTATTGTATTTAAGCTTATCTCTTTGTTTATATTCAATAGTCTTTGTTTAACAAAACTATTCCCTGACATTTTGTGCATATATATTTATAATCATTATATCTTCTTGATGAATTGTTCCCTTTATAAGTCTGTAGTGATCTTCTTTGTCTCTTCTGACAAATCTTGGCTAAAAGAAAATCATAAAAAAATACTGCTATTTGCTTTCATATTTCATTTTCTTGAAATTTCATTCTCCATCCTTTCATTTTCAGTCTGTTCATGCCCTTAATTATGACATGAGTTTCTTGTATGCAGCAGATTGTTACATCTTGTTTTGTAACTCAGTTGGCCAGTATGTATTTTTTAATTGGAGGATTCATTTACATTCAGGATTTTTGTTGAAAAGTGTGTACAGTTTCTAAATTTTTTGTTTATCTTCTGGTAGTTTTGGATATTCTATATTTGTTTTTCTTATTTGTCTTAGAAGATTGGTAGTTTTACATATTAATAATGTTTGGTTTTTTCCTAATTCTCATTTGCTTATCAACTCTTTTAGTGAGATTTATTCTTTCCTGTGTCCTCATGATTGTGGTTATCATTTTTCCTCTTCTAGGTATAGAAGTCCCTTAAGTATCTTCTGCAGTGCTGGCTTCATGGCCATAAACTCCCTTTGTTTGTGATTATCATGGAAGGTGCTTATTTATCATTCAAATGTGAAGAATAACTTTGCTGAGTATTATAATATAGATTGGCATTTACTTTCTTTCAGTATTTGAAATACATGAGTCCATACCCTCCTGGTGATAATATTTTCCACCAAGAAATCTGCTTTTGTTCTAATAGGTTTGCCTTTACATGTGAGTTTGCACTGCTCTATTGCAGCATTTAATATTCTTTGTTTTGTACTTTTGGTTGTGGAAACCAAACAATTTGCTGACTTCTATCCTCATGACTTCAGACCTGGCCCACACACAAAATAATATACTTCTGAGGTCACTTCAAATAACAAAAGGGAGAACTGCTGAATTACTGTTTCCTCCATTCTCGTATATATTGCAGTCTATGTTCCCTGCATAAGTAAATCATAAATAAACCCCTGCATAAATGTCTCAGAAACTTTTGTCAGGGATACTCCCCCAAGTTATACTGGCCACTGCTGACCCAGTCAGTGCATAGGAATGTTTATGGGACACTAAAATGTGATTTTGTAGGGTCTTCTGATCACAGAGCTGTTTAGTCCCTAACAATAGGACCCTACTCAAGATGGATCCTCACCATAGCAATCTGAGGGTTTGCTGAGTTCCTTCTTTAAAGCTAGCTTGCTAAACAGACTCCAGGTCATCTATGTATTTAAACTGTTATTGGGCTGGGGATGTGGCTCAAGCGGTAGCGCGCTCACCTGGCATGCATGCGGCCCAGGTTTGATCCTCAGCACCACATACAAACAAAGATGTTGTGTCCGCCGAAAACTAAAAAAATAAATATTCTAAAAAATAGAACAAATGCTCTATTAGTTACAGAACAATCATTTACACTATCTCCACACTTCTTTTAAAAAAACTGTCTGCAGGGTGCATCCTTCTATGCCATGCCATGACTCTTTCTCTGTAGATTTTACCTCCTTGCAGGAACCAGTGCCTTCCCCTGACCAGGGTGTCAGGCAACAGGAGCTGAGGTATTCTACCCTTTTTGTTTTGCTATTCTCTGTTGTCTCTGTAATTCACCACGTTTAATTTTCTGTGCCATCAATTTCCAGTGTCCACTCATAGTTCCTTACTTCTGTGAGCAGTTACACACTGTTTTTCTTTGTTTCCATCCCATGGAGGAGCAAACTAGTGCTGGCTGTCTCTATTCTACCAACTTGATGTATCCCTCTGCATATTCTTATCCTCATAATATGACATAGTATAAAATTATGACCTCACACTGCTGATCTGGACAAATGGTTGTTGTGTCTAGTCTTACTTCCTAGTATCAGTGCCAAAAGGAGCAATTCATTTATCATGTGTAAAAACAATCACTGAACAAACATTTCTTTACTTGAGGCAGTCTCTTTAACTTCTGAATATCCATATATCATGTATACATGGGTATGATTTACATCTAAGTTTCCAACATATTGAGAGATTATGCTGTGGTGAGAAATGCAATCTATGTTCTTTGTTGCTACTAAGAGTCCACATTCCTTTTCCTTTCTTGATGATTATCTCTTTGCACTCCTACTGCTTGGCTGAAGACACTGGATTTTTATGTTAACTTTTTCTCTGTTTTCCCACAGCTCTATCGTCTCTGTTGGAGTCTGCGCAACAGCACAGAGGAACGTATTGACCTGGATGCAGAAGAGGAGGACCTACAAGAAACACAGAAGGATACCATTGAAATAGGTGATTTATGAGTCAAAACTGATTTCCAAGCCATAAAAACTTACTCTTGCTGGGTGTGGTGGCACACACCTGTAATCCCAGCAGTTCAGGAAACTGAGGCAGGAGAATCATGAGTTCAAAGCCAGGTACAGCAAAAGCAAGGCACTAAGCAACTCAGTGAGACCCTGTCTCTAAATAAAATACAAAGGAGGGATGAGGACATGGCTTAGTGGTCGAGTGCCCCTGAGTTCAATCCCTGGTACCAAAAAAAAAAAAAAAAAAGAGTTACTCTTACAACAGCAAGACTGTGTAAAGCTTTCAATAAATGTCTTCATCAGAGCTCAGATCCCTTCCCTAGGAGGAATGCGGAAAGATGAGATGAATAAGTGGATTTTGGAAAGTTTACTATGAGGCTTGATTGAGGTCAGGGAGGGAGGTACAGGGCCATTTCAGCTGCCTTACCCCTCAAATTTACTGTGCTCGGTGAATCAGTGCATGAGAAATTTGCCACCTTGACTTGACCATGCTTTGGGGGCATGGCCATAGGTAAGAGAAGGGTCAGGCTCTTCTGAAATAGTTTGGAAACAGATCAGATGGGAGGGAAGCTTTGTTTGATTCTAGTAACATAAAGAGAATAAAAAATAGAGACTATTGGGATCTTATGTCTTACCATATGTGACTTAAAAAATCAACTTTCTCTGGAAGCCTGAGATGATGCTTAGTTAGTGCCTAGAGGCTTTCCCTTTAAATTAATGTGTTCTTTAGCTTCAATGTTGGAAGTTTTCCTCACCATATGGGTAAGATACACACATGAAGAATGGATGTATGTGGTGTGCAGAACCAGGGGAGCTCAAGATCAGGTGCTTTTGCTGGTACTGGACTGGAGCACTCGTCACTCCATGTGAAGTAGAGCACCAGATGAAGCAGAGCAAATTTTGAATCTGGCCATTAAGAATGTCATAGAATTCTAGCTCTGGAAAGGGCCATAAAGGTCCTATGATCTTATTATCTCACTTTACAGATACAAATTGAGGCACTGAGAGGGAGAGACTGTTAATGGTCTTGGCCCTGATACAATATGCTCTTAATCTCTAAGAACGTTTTAGTTCTGAAACCAGCATCTCTGTGGGTACTGGAGAAACATGGAGCCACAGGCAGCTGTCCATGATGCTGACAACAGGCAGTTCCTTCCTGCTTTCCTGGAGCAGCCAGGCATGGACATGCCCCCCTATTATTTTTATTTTTCTCTTCTTTTCTGTGGTACTGGGAATTAAAACAAGGACTTGCACCTACTAGACCACTGCTGTACAACAAAACTACACCCTAGCCCTGTGAACATGCCCCCATTCTCTTCTACTTTAAAACGTGTTTATCTACTGTGTGAGAATATCAGATTTTAGAAGGGCATGGGTGAGGAGCCTTGAGTATCAAGAAGTGTTAATATGGAAGAAGAGATAATTTTTGCATCAGAGAAGAGATATGAAACTGATGAACTCAAGGATCCATCTAATTTCAATTTAGAGTAAGAAAGTAGACTATTGCACATCTAGTTTATGGGTCTGGGTTTGGTGATGCATACATGTAATCACAGTGATTCAAAAGGCTGGGGCAAGAGGATTGCAAATATGAGACCATCGTGGGCAATTAAATGAGATGCTGTCTCAAGCTAGAAAAGAACAAGGACTGAGTGTCACAAGCACCATTCTCTGAGAAACAGCATTATGAGGAAGATTCTAGTAACATTAAGAGAATAAAATTGCATCACCATCCCCTTACCATCATCACCACTACCATTATCATATGATTGATAATGACATGATCATAACATTTAATTATAAATAACTAACTCGTTTAATGATACATTTTGTATCCAGATCATAGTTTAAGGCAGATAATGCAAGCATACAACTTCCAGTTTTATAGATGAGAAAAATAAGATAGTTTCCCAAGACCACTTAACTTTATGCTAACTCAGATTAATCATGTATTTATTTGTCACATGAGCTAAATCAGTGAGCCCATGTCATTGGAATACAACAGATGGGAGAGGTACAAAAGGGTATATCTCTTGTATGAGAGAAAAGATAGAGAATGGGGGGAGATTTTACTTACTAATATGTATTATGTGCTGGGTTCTCTCTCATTAAATTATTAAATTAAATATCTCATTAAATTTTCATTAATACAATAAAGAAGTCAGTATTTAGCCACTTTTACAGATACCCAAAAGATAAGAGAAGTGAATTAATAAGGCCATGAGACTGGACTTGGTACCAATTGTGATACATTTATGCCCTAGATCATTCAGGATGTTTCCATTTCTAAAATTCTGTGCCTCTTTTTAAAAATATCTGAGATTTGTGAAAATGAGAAAGTGCAAAAGAGTGTTCTCTGAAGATGGTGCCAAAAATATAGTGTGTTTGATCTCATATTAGTGAGTGGAAGAGAGAGATTGTAAACTGGGTCCATCTATTTCTGGTGCCTCACCTGGGCTCAGATGAGAATCAGTTCCCTTGAACACACAAAAGCTGGGGATAGAAATTTGATGGAGTCTTGTCCTTGGTAGGCATCCACTTTGGGTGTAAGGGCCAGTTGGATGGTTTGATTCATCAGTATTGATATGTAATATCAGATCTTAAGGCCCAGAAGTATTGATCACTGCTATTTTGCATCAGGAACGGTTCAGAACTTTCTTTGCCATCCAGGTGGATCTGATGTGGAAGCTTAGAATTCACAGATGTAGCCAATTCACTCCTGTCATGCCAGCCTTGTTGCTTTCCAGTAACATAGCAGAGAGCTATGAGTTTATGTATTTCACAGGTGGGTTTTCCATGTTCTTCACACCACAGTTTACCAGCCAATTGTTAACATTTGTCTCTCATAAACTATCACTTGATCTAAATCAAAATACATTTCTTTTGTCTGATAGAGATACAGTTCAGGCTAGTTGATTGTGATGATGTAGAATCCATTCAGTAACATCGTCTTGTACATAAGTTCATTTGAAAATCATATGCTACTCCTATTCCTGAAAACAAGAAAATTGGGAAATTTCTTCAGAATGAAGATGCTTCATGGTATAGCATCTTCCTGGAAGCCCCTTCTCATCTCTCCTGCTTCTGGATCCAATAATTATTTTATGCCTTTCCCTTGATACAGAAGTACCGGAGGAGAGAAAAGGGTGCTTCAGGCGGGCCTATGACCTGTTCTGTGGGCTGGACCAGGGACCTAAGATGACCAAGGAAGAGGAGGCAGCTATGAAGATGAAGCTGACAGACACCTCTGAGAAGCCTTTGTGGAGGACAGTAGTGAACATCAACGGCATCATACTGCTAGCTGTAGCTATCTTTTGCCATGCATACTTTGCCTGAGTCCTATCTTCTGCTGTATACTCACCACTGATGCAATCTTTATCTCCCTTCAGTTCCATTCTGTGGCATTGAAGGAAAACCAGATAGTTGTAAAATTTGCCCAGTTGGATAAACATGTATATGTGTAATTAATTATAAGGTAGATGAAGGCGAATCATTATTTTGCCATTAACTTATATTTTGAAGCCAGTGTAATACTTTCACCTGTACATATTAGAGTCTCAGAAGGAAAGTTGGTTCAGTCATATTCATAAAAATCAGACTAAGAAACAGAAGTCCTATGGTGTCTGATGCAATTCTGTCTCAAGTAGAATCAGTTTGTCCACATTGTTTGTGATCAATAAGTACTATTTTTAGTGTTTTAATCTCTCTGTTCCAACCATATCTGAACTCCTAATCTTTTTTTTAAAGAAAACATTGCTCATCATATCCTTCTCAAGTTTTTCCTACTATGAGAAATATTAATCTGAAACACCAATGAACACACAAAAGCTGGGGATGGAAATTTGATAGAGTCTTGTCCTGGGTATTTGCTCTGTGAAGCAAATGCCTTAGAAAAGTAGTATTAGCCCACTAGGGAGGGCCAAGGCTCAAATCAGTTCGAAAATAGATAATCTTGAGTCCAGGGAATTTTCTTGTCTTCTTGAAGATTCCTATTGTGTGTTCCTCATGTTTGATATTTCACTCATTTTGACATTCAATGTTCCTAGAATGTCTTAGCCACTCAATAAATGTTTGGTCTAAATGAATGATAGCAGCCTTTATTTACAGACAATTTGTCTAGTTCTTGGTTAACCATAGGTTTTGGTTCTCATAGGTTGAATAGTATGAAGTTTGGCTCTGAAATAAATATATTAAATAGGGCAAAGTGGCATCTCTCAAAGTGCTGCTGATATTGGGACCATCAGAGTCACACATTGACTTATTTTATCAGTGCATGGATTTCTGCTCAATCCAGGGTACTTAAGAGAAAGAAGCTCATAAAGTTGTCCTTTGCTTAAAAGAAACTGTCCCATTAGTTGGGTAGACATACAAATAATATGAAAAAGCAAGGAAAAAAACACCCAAACAGACCATAATGATTCAACAACTGACTCCATTGATGACACAGTGGAAGAAATTTTAGAGGAAAAACTTTAGAAAGTTTATAGTTAAAATGTTCTATGAGCTAAAATAAGAGGTAAGATGTGGAATTAGAGAAATACAGGAAGTAAAAGAACACAATAAAGAGATAGAGATTCTAAATAATAACTAAATGAAAATCCTGAAAATAAAAGAATCAATAAACAAAATTAAAAATTCAATGCAAAGCATCACCAATAAATTTGATCACTTTAAAGATAGAGTTTGAGGCCTGAAAAACAAAGTATATAATCTTGAAAATAAAGTTGACCATAAATAAAAGATGTTAAAATACCATGAACAGAATATTTGAGAAATCTGGACATCAGAAGACTAAATATGAAAATCATTAGAATAGAGAAAGGATCAAAAATACAAGCTAAAGGGATGCACAATGTTTTCAATGAGATAATATCAGAATGTTTTTCCAAACCCTAATAATGAGATGAAAATTCAAATACAAGAGACATATATTACTCCAAATATACAAAATCACAACAGGTTTACTTTAGGACACTTTATAATGAAAATGTTTAACAGACAGAATAAGTATAGAATTCTTAGAGCTGCAAAAGAAAAATAACTGGTCACATTTATAGGTAAAATAAACTGGATTTTGATTGATTTCTCAACCCAGACCCTAAAAATCAAGAGAACTTGGAATAATATATATCAAAATGTGAAAGAAAATGGATGCCAACCGAGAATATTATACTCAACAAAATTAAGCTTCTGAATTGAAGATGAAATGAAAACTTTCTATGACAAATAGAAGTAGTTCATAAACATAATCATACACTACAAAACATACTCAATGAAATATTTCACAAAGAAGAAATTAAAATAAAATTAAAACCTGCTTATGGAGGAATTACACCAGAAGAATAGTAAATTAAAGGACAATCAAGTCTAGTTTAAACATTGGAAATAATCAAAATGGCAGGAAATAAAAAAACATCTCTCTGGAACAGCATTGAATTAAATGGTTTAAATTCTTCATTCAAAAGACATAGGTTAGCAGATTGTAATAATAAAAAACAAGACCCAACAATATGCTTTCTGCAAGAGACCTCACAGGCAAATCCATGTGCAGACTTAAGGTGAAAGGATGAGAAAAGACATACCATTCAAATGGGACTTGTAGACAAGCAGAGGTAGCTATTCTAGTATCAGATAAAGTGGACTTTGAGCCATGATTAATCAGAAGACACAAAGAAAGCTACTTCATATTGGTTAAGAGAATGATCCAATGACATGATATATTGATTGTAAGTGCTTACATCCCAAACAATGATGCATCTATGTACATAAATCAAACCCTTCTTAATATTAAGAACCAAATAGATTACAAGATTATAATACTTGTAACACAACTCTCTTACCTCTAAATAGATAATTCAAATATAAACTAAGAAAAGATTCTACAGAGCTAAAAAATACAATTAATAATATGGAACTAATAGGCATCTATAGAATATTTCATCCATCAAACATTGAATTTACTTTGTTCTCAGAAGCATGTGGAACATTTTCTAAAATAAAGCATATTTTAGGTTACAAAGTAAATCTTATCAAGTAAAAAAAATAGAGATAAGCCCTTGTATTCTATCAGATCATTATGGAGTAAAATTGGAAATCAATGACAAGATAAAAAACAGAAATCACTCCAACATCTTCATTTTAAATAATATGCTTATGAATGAGAAGAGTGATACAACATATTAAAATCTCTGGGAAAGTATGAAGGAAGTTCTAAGAGAAAACTTTATATTATTGAGTTTATACAACTAGGGAATATAAAGATAATAAATACTCTAACATTACATTTCAATACCTAGAAAAAGAAAAACCAACCAACACCAAAATCAGTAAAAGACAGAAAGTAATTAAAATCAGAGCTGAAATCTATAAAATTTAGAATAAGAAAATTCAAAAGATTAATGAAACAAAGTGTTGGTGTTTTGAAAGAATAAAGAAGATTGATAAATCCTTAGCCAAACTAATCAAAAGAAAAAGAGAAAAAAAACTCATATTAACAAAATTCAAAATGAAAAATGACATATCACCACAGACACTACTGAAATCCAAGATCACCAGAAACTATTTTGAAAACTTATACTCCAATAAGAGAAAAATCTTGAAGATATTGACAAATTCCTAGAGACACAGACTTACCCAAATTGAACCATGAAGGTATAGAAAATTCAAATAGAACCATTTCAAGTAATGAAATTGAAGAAGCAATCAAAAGTTTAAAAACAAAGGACTGGATGGACTCTGAGCCAAATTCTACCAGACCTTTAAAGAAGAACTAATACCAATTCTCCTCAAATTATTCCACAAAATAGAAAAGGAGGGAACACTGCCAAACTCATTCCATGAAGCCAGTATCACCATAATACCAAAACCAGAAAAAGACAAGAAAGGAAAGAAAATTCAAACCAAGATCCTTGATAAATATAAATGCAAAAATTCTGAATGAAATGCTTACAATTTGCATATAAAAACACATTTAAAAGATAGTGCACCATGATCAAATGGGTTTTATTTCAGGGATGCAAGTTTGGTTCATTATATGGAAATCAATAAATATAATTCACTACATCAATATACTTAATGACAATAAATAGAAGATTATGTCCATAGTTGCAGAAAAGGCATTTGACCTTTTATATATAAAATATAGCATCCATTCATGTTTAAAACAATAGAAAAATTAGAACTAGAGGGAACATATCTCAACATTGTAAAAACTATATTCAACAAATCCAAGGCCAAAATCATTCTAAACAGAGAAACACTGAAACAAATCCCTCTAAAAACAGGAATAATACAGGAAAGCCCACTTTCACCATTCCTATTAAACATAGTTCTTGAAACTCTAGTCAGAGCAAAATGACTGTACTAACAAAAAGCACTATAGAGATTTAATGAAGTTAAATCCCAATGGTACTCCTCATAGAAATAGAAAAAGCAATCATAAAATTCATCTGCAAAAATAAGAGACCCAGAATAGCTAAAGCAATCTTTAGCAGGAAGAGTGAAGCAGGTGGCATCACTATACCAGACCTTAACCTATACTACGGAGCAAAAACAGCATAAATCATTGAACATTTTAATAATCAGTTTTAATAATCTTTCTCTGGAATTTTATCCTCTTCCATATCTGAGAATACTTTGTTTGAGTATCATGAGCTTTGGGCTTTGGGGGTACATTTTTTGCCTGTTTACTCATGTTTTCAGAGGTCCTGGGCTTATGCTTCAGATGGCATCCCTTTTCTCTTTTATATGAGTGTGTGTGTGTGTGTGTGTGTGTGTGTGTGTGTGTGTTAATTCTGGAATTTCTCTTTGTTTTGATATATGTGTAGATGTCAAGGAGGGGATCTGAAGTTTCTCTCTTATTGTTCACCCTTAAAATCTGTTTTTTTTCCCTGGGTGATTTTGTTTCCCCTATTCTATGTGTTGAAATAATGTGTAATCTCAGGTTGTGTTAGATCTTATGTGCGGTGAGATTCATTTATGTTTGGCTAGGCGTAAGAATTTCTAAGCAGCAGTATCTATACTCTATAATCTTAAAGTGTTTCAGTCACGTTCCCGCCCCTCCTGGAAGAGAAGGTGAGCTAGGAGTAGCCCTAATGTCAGTAAATGACGTATAAAAATAAATGTTTGGGGTCTACTTTGATTTCTGTTACATTAGTTGTTATGTACATAGGAAAGGTGGGGTCAATGATTCAGCAAGACAAAGCTGTGAATTAGTCCCAGCCTTTTACATTAAGTGTCTACTATGTTATTTTTAGTAATTAGTGTTTAATTAATAACCACCTCAACATGAATGGGGTATGGATTGAATAACCTATATAATTCTGTTTTTCTGTGGAATTATAGTTTCTTAAGTAATGGGAAAATAAGGAAGATAGGAGAAATTTTGAAATATTTTTTACAAGTGACCAGAGGAGAGATAAGATGTAGGGAGCAAATGTCGACTATCAAGTAACAGGCATAAAAGGTTAACTGAAAGTAATAAAATAAAGGGACAAAGTAAGAACATAAAAATTAGGCTTTTAGTGAGGGAATAAAGTAAATATATGGAGAAAAGAGGGGTCAGAACCAAGGTATTAGCAAACTGACAATTGTAAGAACAAATCAACTTGAACTTATGTATACTTGATCTCCACATTTAAGACACATTAAAACTCAATAATAAACAAGTGTAGAAGGAATCCATTAATGTGAAAGTAAAATTACAAGGATATACCATATTTTTCAAGCTTATTTATGCGCACACACACACACAAACACACACACACATAAAAACATGAATAATAGAAAAATGCAAAAGACTAATACAATATGATGAAATAGTATTTGGAAAAAGATAAATAAATAATAAATATTTGGAGACAGACAATGGAAGAATAGAGGAAAGATTTATTCCAAGCTACATCATGGCTCTGGATCAGAGCTGCAGGTGTATAGTTTCCCAGGAAGGTGGATGAAACAGAGATTTCACTAAAATTCAATATTGGACACTCAAAATGGCTTAGAGACTCAGATATTTGGGTACTATAAACATAGAGGAATGAATACATTGAAGCTGACCCAGATGCCACACTGTGCCCCTGGTAGGGATGCACCAGAGACAGAGGGAAGAACACAGTTTTGGTACAGAAAAATTCAATGCATAAACATTGCCTGATTTTAGCTGATCCTGGGGCTGCACTGTGCTCTGGTCCTTGAAAAGTGCTCTGTATCTCAACTAGCCATGGACAGCTGCAGTGGGGCCATCTTGGGTGATCATGCTATAGCAGTGACTGGGATCTGAGAGATAAGAAAAAAACACTGCCACAATATTCTTACAGGTACCTATCATGTGACCTTAGGATGTACCTGGTGCAATGTGAGTGAAACAGGTGCAGAGTAGACTATACCTAGGGGGATTGAAGTCATAAGGGTGAAAGGGAACCTGACTCACTTCTCCTTTGTGTTTGGCAGCTCATGTGAAGCAAGTCTGAGAATATGGGGGTTAATACACTCAGGGACCAAACCTGAGAAGGCTATGCTTATGGGCATCTGTGAGGAGAGCACTGACTTTCCAACCCCCCATGAATGAATATCTTGGGAGGCTCCTGAGAACCAGACCTGTATCAGAGATTCGCTACTGTAAAGCTCTAGAGGTTGGTTGATCAAATTTTCCCAAAAGAGACACCACCCCCAAAGCTCCTGAGTTCTGATTAGACCTTAGCCCCACCTGCTGGAAACTCATTTTCTTCACAAAACTCTACAGAAGCTGTACCATGGGAAAACACCAACATGGCCTGAATGGACAAAAAGCCAACCAGCAGTACTTCCTAACCCATTTCACCATATACTGGTGGGAAGGGACGTTGAGTCATATCAAACAGCTTCAATCTTGGGCCACTCCACAAGGCAGCTCAGAGAGCAACACAAAAACGAAGGTGTTTACACACCCACCCTTTCTCTATATATTAGTACATAACTCAAGAATAGAAAAGAATGATTGTTGAACATAAACAGTGATCACCCAATATGGTCAACTATTTTGGCCACCCCAATGAAGATTGTTCATTTGTACTTCATAAATATTTTTAATTTTTTTAATTTTTATTCTTTCCATGTATGAGTATGTGAGAGAGAGCATGCATGCAAGCACATGTGTGAAATCTGGCTGTGCTAATACGTTCATATATAGTGCACTTGTTTCTTTTCCTCTTATTTTTAGCATTTTCAATATAATTCTTCTTTCCTAGCCTTGTCTTTTGAGGGTTTGAGTTTTTTGTAGTGTATATTTTGGTTTGGTTTTGTATTATCCACCCACCTCACCAAACACCCCAGCACAGGAAGCAGACCTCCTCCATCTTGGATAACCTTTCTCACCATATTTGGTGAGAGCAGCTCTCAGATTGTATCTTCATCTGGCCAGGTACCAGGTACCCAACTTCCCTCCCCTCCTCAGCAGTGATAACTTGGAACAGTGACCACTCAACACAAAAACAGCTCCCCGTTGGGCAGGTGTGCAGTTTGACCACGGCGCCACCCACCTGGTGTGATCCTGGGTGTGTGAGGTCCCACAGATGGGAACTTCTAAGTGAGAAGGGATGGGACTAAAGTTTGGAATCTAACAGAGAGACCAGGAGCTGGTAGATCTCCAGGCAAGAGAGGGAAATAATACTGAGCGCTCAAGTCATATGAGCAGTCCCAAGAAGAGACCCGTGAGGTGCAGTCTCCCTGCAGGGACTGGTGGGTGGCACTCCCAGCTTCCACATGCCCTTCACTAGGAAAGGTCTTCCCAGCCTGGTTACCTACACCACCCTAAAACCAGCTTAAAACAGACAACCCAACCTATTGAATGAGAAGAGAAACAGAAAAGATACAATCTCTAAAGCTAGAAACAACCCTGGTTTCTTCTTTTGAGTATTTTTTTCTCCTCCTTTTCTACCCCTATATCCTTCAGCCCTCAAATTCCCAATATATGTGAAACCAAGAACTTTGCATGAAATAGGATTTTGAGAACTGAGTCATCTGAATAATATAATATAGAGGTGTTATGCATGCCTTTTTTACCCTCTTATTTCTTCTTTCATTTTTATTTTGCCCTGCAAATTTTACTATTTTAACATCCTGTATTTTTCTAAATACATATGTGGGTTTGCTTTATGTACTCTACAATCATCCCACATATTTGTCTATCCCAATTACTTCCTATCTTTTCTCTTGCTACTCTTTTCATTAGATTTCTCTTTCACATTTCCTAAGGTATATTAACTCTATACCCTTACATTTTCCCCCTCAGCATATCACCCTATGCCCCACAACCAGTTCATTGTCCACCATTGGAAACTATAAAGCTTTTTATGGAACTACTGATTATATTTTAAATAATAATTGAATCCGACATTTCTGTACATTGAGACTAAACTGTAAATGTTCAATAACAACAATTTGATCATAGGTGATTTATTGTTGATATTAGGATTTGCTATCATGGTCCTTCCCCTCAAAGGAGGGATTTTGGAACCCTACAAGAGCACTGCAAATCTACAGGGTAAAATCAATAACACCCCCCAAACTACAGAGCTGAAAAGGAAAACACACAAGCAACATGAAAAGACAAGGGAAGAAAGTGCCCCAAACAAATCAAGACACAACATCATTAGAATCATTGACAGCTACAACAGAAAAAATACAGGAAACACTTCAGGAAACACATGGTTAAAATGTTTTGGGATCTCAAATAAGACATAGAGAACAAATACAGGCAGTGAAAGATCACTTCAACAAGATCACCTCAACAGAGAGATAGAGGTTCTACAAAAAAAACAATCACAAATGCTTGAAATGAAAGAAATAATAAACCAACTTAAAACTCAAATGAAAGCATCACCAACAAAGCAGACTACTTAGAAGATAGGACATCAGACAATGAAGATCAAATAAATCATCTTGAAAAGAACATAGACCACACAGTGAAAATGTGAAAAATAAATCATGAGCAGAGTACTCAAATATTATGGGATAGCATAAAAAGACTAAATTTAAGAGTTATTGGGATAGAGGAAGGCATACAGGTCTAAACCAAAGGAATAAAGAATCTATTTAATGAAGTAATATCAGAAAACTTTCCAAACATAAAAAATGAATTGGAAATCCAAATTCAAGAAGCCTACAGGATGCCGAATGTACAAAATTACAACAGACCCACACCAAGGCACATTATAATGAAAATGCCCAACATACAGAATAAGGAGAGAATTTTAAAAGCCATGAGAGAAAGAAATCAGATTTCATATAGAAAAAAATCAATTAGGATAAGGGAAGATTTTTCAACACAGATGAGTATCCTGGAGGCAGCATATTGTTGGGTCTCCTGCTGCCTCCAGGAGACTCACGCTGAAAGCTAGAAGATCCTGGAACAATAGATATCAAGATCTGAAAGATAATGGTGCCAACCCAAATTCTCATATTCAGCAAAATTAAGCTTAATTTTTTTTGCTTGTTTAATATTTTTTTATTATTAGTTGTTCAAAACATTACAAAGCTCTTGACATATCATATTTCATACATTTGATTCAAGCAGATTATGAACTCCCATTTTTACCCCGTATACATATTGCAGATTCACATCGGTTCCACATTCACTTTTTTACATATTGCCATACTAGTGTCTGTTGTATTCTGCTGCCCTTCCTATCCTCTACTATCCCCCCTCCCCTCCCCTCCCATCTCCTCCCATCTTCTCTCTCTACCCCATCTAATGTAATTCATTTCTCTCTCTCTTGTTTTTTTCCCCTTTCCCCTCACTTTCTCTTATATGTAATTTTGTATAACAATGAGGGTCTCCTTCCTTTACCATGCAATTTCCCTTCTCTCTCTCTTTCCCTCCCCCCTCTCGACCCTGTTTAATGGTGATCTTCTTCTCATGCTCCTCCTCCCTATTCTGTTCTTAGTTGCTCTCCTTATATCAAAGATGACATTTGGCATTTGTTTTTTAGGGATTGGCTAGCTTCACTTAGCATAATCTGCTCTAGTGCCATCCATTTCCTTGCAAATTCCATGATTTTGTCACTTTTTAGTGCAGAGTAATACTCCATTGTGTATAAATGCCACATTTTTTTTATCCATTCATCTATTGAAGGGCATCTGGGTTGGTTCCACAGTCTAGCTATTGTGTTTTGTGCTGCTATGAACATTGATGTGGCAGTATCCCTATAGTATGCTCTTTTAAGGTCTTCAGGGAATACTCCAAGAAGGGCAATAGCTGGGTCAAATGGTGGTTCCATTCCCAGCTTTCCCAGGATTCTCCATACTGCTTTCCAAATTGGCCGCACCAATTTGCAGTCCCACCAGCAATGTATAAGAGTACACTTTTCTCCACATCCTCACCAGTACTTATTGTTGTTTGACTTCATAATGGCTGCCAATCTTACTGGAGTGAGATGGTATCTTAGGGTGGTTTTGATTTGCATTTCTCTGACTGCTAGAGATGGTGAGCATTTTTCATGTACATATTGATTGATTGTATGTCCTCCTCTGAGAAGTGTCTGTTCAGGTCCTTGGCCCATTTTTTTATTGGGTTATTTGTTATCTTATTGTTTAATTTTTTGAGTTCTTTGTATACTCTGGATATTAGGGCTCTATCTGAAGTGTGAGGAGTAAAAATTTGTTCCCAGGATGTAGGCTCCCTATTTACCTCTCTTATTGTTTCTCATGCTGATAAAAAACTTTTTAGTTTAAGTAAGTCCCATTTGTTGATTCTTGTTATTAACTCTTGTGCTATGGGTGTCCTATTAAGGAATTTGGAGCCCGACCCCACAATATGTAGATCGGAGCCAAATTTTTCTTCTATCAGACGCAGAGTCTCTGATTTGATATCAAGCTCCTTGATCCATTTTGAGTTAACTTTTGTGTATGGCGAGAGAAGGGGATTCAGTTTCATTTTGTTGCATGTGGCTTTCCCGTTTTCCCAGCACCATTTGTTGAAGATGCTATCCTTCCTCCATTGCATGCTTTTAGCCCCTTTATCAAATATAAGATAGTTGTAACTTTGTGGATTAGTCTCTGTGTCCTCTATTCTGTACCATTGGTCCACCTGCCTGTTTTAGTACCAGTACCATGCTGTTTTTGTTACTATTGCTCTGTAGTATAGTTTGAAGTCTGGTATAGCTATACCGCCTGATTCACACTTCCTGCTTAGAGTTGCTTTTGCTATTCTGGGTCTTTTGTTTTTCCATATGAATTTCATGATTGCTTTCTCTATTTCTACAAGAAATGCCGTTGGGATTTTGATTGGCATTGCATTAAACCTATAGAGAACTTTGGTAATATCGCCATTTTGATGATGTTAGTTCTGCCTATCCATGAACAGGGTATATTTTTCCATCTTCTAAGATCTTCTATTTCTCTCTTTAGGGTTCTGTAGTTTTCATTGTATAAATCTTTCACCTCTTTTGTTAGTTTGATTCCCAAGTATTTTATTTTTTTTTTGAGGATATTGTGAATGGGGTGTTTTTCCTCATTTTCGTTTCAGAAGTTTTGTCGCTGATATACAAAAATGCCTTTGATTTATACGTGTTGATTTTATATCCTGCCACTTTGTTGAATTCATTTATTAGTTCTAGTAGTTTCTTTGTAGACCCTTTTGGGTCTTCTAGGTATAGAATCATATCTTCCACAAATAGTGATAATTAAGTTCTTCTTTTCCTATTTTTATTCCTTTAATTTCTTTTGTCTCTCTAATTGCTCTGGCCAGTGTTTCGAGAACTATATTGAATAGAAGTGGTGATAGAGGGCATCCTTGTCTTGTTCCAGATTTTAGAGGGAATGCCTTCAATTTTTCTTCATTCAGAATGATGCTAGCCTGAGGCTTAGCATAGATAGCTTTTACAATTTTGAGGTAAGTTCCTGTTATCCCTAGTTTTTCTAATATTTTGAACATAAAGGGATGCTGTACTTTGTCGAATGCTTTTTCTGCGTCTATCGAGATGATCATATGGTTCTTATCTTTGAGTCTATTGATGTGGTGAATAACATTTATTGATTTCCGTATATTGAACCATCCTTGCATCCCAGGGATTAATCCTACTTGATCATGGTGCACAATTTTTTTGATGTGTTTTTGTATCCGATTCACCAGAATTTTATTGAGGATTTTTGCATCTAGGTTCATTAGAGATATTGGTCTGTAGTTTTCTTTCTTTGAGGTGTCTTTGTCTGGTTTTGGAATCAGGGTGATGTTGGCCTCATAGAATGAATTTGGAAGAGCTCCCTCTTTTTCTATTTCCTGAAATAACTTGAAAAGTATTGGTATTAATTCTTCTTTAAAGGTTTTGTAAAATTCCGCTGTATACCCATCCAGTCCTGGACTTTTCTTGGTTGGTAGTCTTTTGATTGCTTCTTCTATTTCATCCATTGATATTGGTCTGTTCAAATTGTGTGTATCCTCCTGACTCAGTCTGGGAAAATCATATGACTTAAGAAATTTATCGATGTCTTCACTATCTTCTATTTTATTGGAATATAGGTTTTCAAAATAATTTCTAATCGTCTTCTGTATTTCCATAGCATCTGTTGTGATATTGCTTTTTTCATCCCGTATGTTAGTAATTTGAGTTCTCTCTCTTCTTCTCTTTGTTAGCATGGCTAAGGGTCTGTCGATCTTATTTATTTTTTCGAAGAACCAACTTTTAGTTTTGTCACTTTTTTCAATAGTTTCTTTTGTTTCAATTTCGTTGATTTCCGCTCTGATTTGAATTATTTCTTGCCTTCTGCTACATTTGCTGTTGTTTTGCTCTTCCTTTTCTAGGGCTTTGAGATGAAGTGTGAGCTCATTTATTTGTTGGGTTTTTTGTTTTTGTTTTTGTTTTGTTTTGAGGAATGACCTCCAGGCGATGAATTTCCCTCTTAAAACTGCTTTCATTGTGTCCCATAGATTCCGATATGTTGTGTCTGTATTTTCATTTATCTCTAAGAATTTTTTGATTTCCTCCTTTATGTCTTCTGTAACCCATTGATCATTCAGTAATACATTGTTCATTTTCCATGTGATGTAGCATTTTTCCTTTCTTCTTTTATCATTGATTTCCAGTTTCATTCCATTATGATCAGATAAAATGCATGGTATTATCTCCACCCCTTTTTATTTACTGAGGGTTGCCCTATGGCATAATATATGGTCTATTTTTGAGAAGGATCCATGTGCTACTGAGAAAAAAGTATATCCACTTGACGATGGTTGATATATTCTATATATGTCAGTTAAGTCTAGGTTATTGATTGTGATATTGAGTTCTATAGTTTCTTTATTCAACTTTTGTTTGGAGGATCTGTCCAATGGTGAGAGAAGTGTGTTAAAGTCACCCATAATTATTGTGTTGTGGTCTATTTGATTCTTGAACTTGAGGAGAGTTTGTTTTATGAACGTTGCAGCACCCTTATTTGGTGCATAAATATTGATAATTGTTATGTCTTGTTGGTGAATGGTTCCTTTTAATGGTATATAATGTCCTTCTTTATCCCTTTTGATTAACTTAGCCTTGAAGTCGATTTTATTTGATATGAGGATGGCCACCCCTGCTTGCTTACGAGGACCGTGTGCATGGTATATTTTTTCCCAACCTTTCACCTTCAGCCTGTGTATGTCTTTTCCAATCAGATGTGTCTCCTGGAGGCAGCATATTGTTGGATTTGTTTTTGTAATCCATGTTACCAGCCTATGTCGCTTTATTGGAGACTTTAAGCCATTAACGTTTAGAGTTACTATTGATATATGGTTTGTACTTCCAGCCATATTTGATTATTTATCTTTTTTTTAATTTAGTTTGTTTCTCCATGATTAGCTTTCCCCCTGCCCTCTGGCTTTACTGAGGTACTTCCCACTGTTGGTTTTGGTTATTGTTTTTCATTTCTTCCTCATGTAGTGTTTTGCTCAAGATGCTTTGCAATGCTGGTTATCTGGCTGCAAATTCTTTTAACTTTTGTTTAGATTTGATGATAAAAATAAAAATCTTCCATGATAAACAAAAGTTAAAAGAATTTATAGCTAGAAGACTGACACTACAAAACATTCTTGGCAAAATATTTCATGAAGAGGAAATAAAAAAACAGCAAATAAAATAGCAGAAGGAGGCAGTACACTAAAGGAAAAACTAATCAAAGAGGAAAACCAAGTCAAGTTAAATTACAAAAATAAATAAATATGGCTGGAAATACAAACCATGTCTCAATATTAACCCTGAATGTTAATGGCTTAAACTCACCAATCAAAAGAGATAGGCTAGCAGATTGTATTTTTTAAAATGACCCAACAATATGCTGCCTCCAGGAGACTCATTTGATAGGAAAAAAACATACACAGACTGAAGGTGAAAGGAGGGGGAAGATCATACCACTCACATGGGCTGCAAAATCAAGCATGGGTTTCCATATTCATATCAAATAAAGTAGACTTCAAGCCATGGTTAATCAAAAGGGATAAAGATGGACATTACATACTGCTCAAGGGAACTATACACCAACAAGACATAACAATCATAAATATATATGCCCCAAACAATGGTGCAGTTATGTTCATCAAACAAACCCTTCTCAATTTCAAGAGCCAAATTGAACACAACACAATAAACATGGGTGTCTTTAACACACCTCTCTCACCACTGGATAGGTCTTCCAAAGCAAATACACTTTCTTCTCAACAGCACATGGATTTTTCTCTAAAGTAGACCATATGCTATACCACAAAGCATTTCTTAGCAAAAACAAAAAAGTAAACATACTACCATGCATTTTATCAGATCATAATGGAATGAAATTGGAAGTCAACAACAAAATAAAAGATAAAAATTCCTTCATCACCTTAAGACTAACCAATATGCTACTGAATGAACAATGGATCACAGAAGACATCAAGGAGGAGATTAAAAAATTCTTAGAGTAAATGAGAACATAGATACAACATATATAAATCTCTGGGACATTATAAAAGCAGTAATAAGAGGAAAATTCATTGCATGGAGTTTATTACTTAAAAGGAGAAAAAAGTCAACAAATAAATAACCTCACACTACATTTGAAAGCCTTACAAAAAGAAGAACAACTCAGCAGCAAAAACAGTAGAAGGCAAGAAATAATTAAAAATAGAGCTGAAATTAATAAAATCAAAGCAAGAAACAATTGAAAACATTGACAAAACAAAAAGTTAGTTCTTTGAAAAATTAAATAAAATTGACATACCCTTAGTTATGCTAATAAAGAGAAGGAGAAAGAGAATCCAAATTACCCAGCATGCATAATGAAAAAGGTAATATTATAACAAACACTACAGAAATACAGAGGATAATTAGAAATTATTTTTGAAATCATCTACTCCAATAAAATAGAAGATATTGAAGGCATCAACAAATTTCTTAAGTCATATGATTTGCCCAGATTGAATGAGGAAGATATACTCAATTTAAACAGACCAATATCAAGTGATAAAATAGAACATGCCATCTGAAGCTTACTAACCAAGAAAAGCCCAGGACTGGATGGATACACAGCCGAGTTGTACAAGACCTTTAAAGAAGAACTAATTCCAAAGCTCTACAATTTATTTCAGGAAATAGAAAAACAGGCAGCACTTCCAAACTCATTCCATGAGGCCAATATCACTCTGATCCCCAAATCAGGCAAAGACACATCAAAGAGAGAAAATTTCAGACCAGTATTTCTAATGAACATAGATGCAAAAATTCTCAATAAAATCCTGGCAAATCAAATACAAAAATGTATCAAAAAGTTTGTGCACCATGATCAAGTGGGATTCATCCCAAGGAAATAAGGTTGGTTCAACATAAGGAAATGAATAAATGTAATTCATCACAACAACATACTCAAAGATAAGAATCATGTTATCATCTCAATAGATGCAGAAAAAAGCATTTGATAAAATACAGCACCCATTCATGTTCAAAACACTAGAAAAACTAGGGATAACAGGAACATTTCTAAACATCACAAAAGCTATCTATTCTAAGCCTCAGGCCAACATCATTCTAAATGGAGAAAAATTAAAGGCATTCCCTCCAAAAACTGGAACAAGACAGGGATGCCCTTTTTCACCACTTCTATTCAACATAGTTCTTGAAACACTGACCAGAGCAATTAGACAGATGAAAGAAATCAAAGGGATATGTATAGGAAAAGAAGAACTTAAATTACCATTATTAGCTGATTATATGATTTTATACCTAGTAGACCCAAAAGCTCCAACAGAAAACTTCTAGAACTGGTAAATGAATTCAGCAAAGTAGCAGGACATAAAATCAACACCCATAAATCAAAGGCATTTCTGTATATCAGTGACAAATCCTCTGAGAAGGAAATGAGGAAAACTACCCCATTTATAATAACCTCAAAAAAATGAGATACTTGGGAATCAATTTAATAAAAGAGGTGAGAGATCTATACAATGAAAACTACATAACCCTAAAGAAATAAATCAAAGAAGACCTTAGAAGATGGAAAGATCTACCTTGCTCTTGGATACACAGAATTAATATTATCAAAATCACCATACTATACAGATTTAATGCAATTCCAATCGAAATTCCAAGGGTACTCCATATATATATATATATATATATATATATATATATATATATATATAAGCAATCATGAAATTCATCTGGAAAAATAAGAGACTCAGAATAGCTAAAGCAATTCTTAGCAGAAAGAGTGAAGCCAGTGGCATCATTATACCAGACCTTAAACTATGCTACAGAGCAATAGTAACAAAAACAGCATGGTATTGGCACCAAAACTGAATTCTGCTACAGAATAGAGAACAGAGAGACAAATCCACAAAATTACAATTATCTTATATTAGACAAAGGTTCCAAAAACATGTATTGGAAAAAAGATAACCTCTTCAACATTTGGTGCTGGTAAAACTGGAAACCCATATGCAACAAAATGAAATTAAACCCCTATCTCTCACCATGCACAAAATTCAACTCAAAGTGAATCAAGGATTTAGGAATTAAACCAGAGACTCTGCATCTAATAGAAGAAAAAGGAGGCCCTAATCTTCATCATGTGGGATTAGGCCACGACTTCCTTAATAAGACTCCTATAACACAAGAATTAAAACCAAGAATCATTAATTGGATAGAGTCAAACTAAAAAGTTTCTTCTCAGCAAAAGAAAAAATATCTGTGAGGTGAATAGAGTGCCTACATCTTGGGAGCAAATTTTTACCTCTCACACATCAGATAGAGCACTAATCTCTAGGGTATATAAAAAACTCAAAAAAAACCAAGCACACACACACACAAAAAATCAACAAATGGGCCAAGGACTAGAACAGACACTTCTCAGAAGATGATATACAATCATCAAATAAATGAAAAATATGTTCATCATCTCCAGCAATTAGAGAAATGCAAATCAAAACTACTCTAAGATATTATCTCACTCCAGTTAGAATGGCAGCTATTATGAAGACAAATAACAATAAGTGTTGGTGAGAATGTGGGGGAAAAGGTACACTCATACATTGCTGATGGGACTGCAAATTGGTGCAGCCAATATGGAAAGCAGTATGGAGGTTCCTTGGAAATCTGGGAATGAAATCACCATTTGACCCAGCTATCCCTCTCCTTGGTCTGTATCCACATCAATGTTTATAGCAGCACAATTCACAATAGCTAAACTGTGGAGCCAACCTAGATGCCCTTTTGTGGATGAATGGATAAAAAAAAATTGGTATATATATATATATATATATATATATATATATATATATATATATATATATATACAATGGAATATTACTCGGCAATAAAAGAAAATAAAATTATGGCATTTGCAGATAAATGGATGGTGTTGGATAAGATAATGCTAATTGAAGTTAACCAATCCCCCAAAAAACAAATGCTGAATGTTTTCTCTAATATAAGGAGGCTTACTCATATTGGGGTAGGAAGGGGCCGTGTGGGAGGAATAAATGAATTCTAAATAGGCCAGAGGGGAGGGAGGGAAAGGGATGGTTGGCTGCCCTTGGTCCTTTATGAGACATCTTTTCTTCTACCACCTTGTTTACTCTGTCAATAAACTATGGCAAGTCCTCAGTGGCTTTCTGCCTTAAGCCCTGTATAGAAACTGTACCTCCCCCAGGTGGAAACTTCCTCCAGGCTCTCAGAGCACAGAGCTGCACCTGGCCAAAATAATTTGGTGGACATGTGGCTTGTACTACAGGGGAACTGTAGATTCCTTCTCCCTGTAAGCATTCATCTGGGAGTTTAACATTTGTGGTGTGGTTACCCTCCCTCTGCTATTCACATTCATTATAGAAAAATGCCTTCCACTTCAAAAATGTTACAGGTTCAAGAGCAGCTCTGGCTAGTCTTTCCAGTCTTGAGGGCAATTCAGTTCAAGACTGAGTGATTCGAATATTTGCTCTGCAAACAGGCCCTGGGGTCCATCCTCTTTTACTGCCTTCTTTAACTCCTTCAGGGTGCCCAATGTGTGTGGATACCAAGTAACAGGGTGCTGTGATGTGGGGGTTGTGTTGACTGGGAATGCTTGTACTCCCTTACCTCACTTTTCATCTCTTATCCTACATAGATCTTCAAAATGATCTATGGCCTCCTGGAATGGGTTTCTGGGAGACCATGGCTTGGGTCTGTCCAGCAGCCTGCTCATTTCTAAGCTGTCATAGTCCCTTGATGGCTTTGGCATTGCCTCATAAGGAGGCAATTGCCATTGACTCAGTGAAGGATATAATCTTTGCCTGTCAGTAGAAAACACACTTGCACCATTTGTGGTCATCTCTTCCTGCACCATGAAAGCTAGCAGTACTGTTTCCCACCTCTATCCTTCCTGCACCTGTTGTGGTTGCTTGCTTTGAAGTAGATTTTTGTCGCTGCTTTTTTCCCCTTGCCTGTCTTTCACAGACTTATCTTCCCTCAGGGCCATCATTATATGACAAGGGTTGTTTCAGGGCCCCCTAAACTTTGCTAAATGGCTGTCACAATAGGAAAAAAATGTAGTGGTAAATTATACCCCATCTCACTTCAGCTTGCCATGCATTTGCCATTATCTTGTCCCATATCCTAGGATCAATATTGATCCACGGGTTAGTGTTTATATCCCAGAACTTCTGGGATTCTCTATTATTCAGGGTTAAACCTCTAGTATCTAAGAGAGTGTGCAGTACTTGCAGCTGTGAGTCTTTGGTGGAACTCGGTAGGTTCCCCATTTCACCTTCCTCAGTGCTCTGTGAGGGGCCACACCCTGTCTTATAGGCTTACCTCAGGTCCCTGTTTGGGCACCAGCTGTGTGGGCTCTCTCTCATCCAGCGAGGAGGTTCACAGAACAGGATAAAGGAGAGTGTGGCTGCAGAGTCACTAATCAAGGCCTCCAGAAACCAAGCAGGAAGAAGGTCTCAGTTTATTACGCAGTTGCCATGTATATATACTCAGGCAGTAGCTAGGCAGATTACAGACAGCCGCCAGTGCAATTTCTGCTAACTGTCCTTGCAGTGACCAATTGAGGAGTGGGCTGTGGAACAAGTGCAGGGACTGCAACACATGGCCTCACACCCAGGGCTGTGCCTACAGGGTAACTGGCCTGCCACTCACACACCTAGCATGAGGGGAGTGGCCTGCCACTCAGACTCCCTTAAAATATTCCATGCATACAGTACTCCATGCATTTGTCCCCATACCATGTGTCACAGATGTTGAATGTGATGTTGCAGGACTTGTTTGCCTAGCTAGATTTCAGTCTTGCTTTGGTCCTATCCCTTCTTTCCATACTTCTATTTTTGTTTATGAAAATGTTTATTTAAACTTTTATATATTGGGTAATTGTCGCAAAGAACTCAAACGCAGGTCAGCATGAGCAAGGAAGAAGAAGAAGAAGAAGCTCCCTTTATTGAATACAGCAGTCTTTTATATAGTATTGTTAACAAAGAAGGCAGCATTCCAACGGCAATGACTTAGGTCTATAAGCTTGCAAAACATTAAGTGCAGAAGTAACTTTACTAATCAGTAGTAATTTACTGATGATGTCTTAATCTACTCTTGGGCTGGAGCATTCTGAGTTCTGTTCCTTCTCAAGAACAGATAAACATTCTTGTTTGCAAATAATGTTCTTTTCTCAGAGTCCTTCCAGCCCACTTGGCAGAAAATCCTGTTTGCAGGCAGGCTCCACCAAGGACCACAAAGCATCTTGTTTGCAAGCACACATGCAGTCATCCTACCTGATTCTCTACATCCTTGGCAGAACATCCTGTTTGCAGGCAAACTCCACCAAAGACTGCAAAGCGTCTTGTTTGCAAGCACACATGCAGTCAGTCTGATTCTCTACATCTCCCTCCTTTTGTTTTTGTAAATGAACCAAAGCAGAAGCAATTAGAGAGGTTTCATGTTTCAGTTGCTTTTGCCTTTTCCAGCTTTGGAAGACTATATATAAAACAAAACAGAAAATAAAAATTATTACAGTGTTACCAAAAGAAGTTGACAACAAGGTAGAGAAATGACTTAAAAGATTCAAATTTTTAGCAATACTTGAAGACAATCCTTGTAAAATGTCAGATCCTGTCAAATCAGGTAATGTCTAACTAAAAGTGTTCATAATAGTTTTTTCCAAATCCATAATTTCTAAAGTTAAATGTTGATGTCCAACTAACCATCTTTTAATGGTTTCCCATGAATCACTGGTATTATATGGTACAAGAGTCACACAAATATGAGAAGACTTCCAGTCACACTTCAGAACACTTCTGGTAGCCAAAATAGTTACTTGATCGCCAAGCCAGGAAACAGTATGTTGTAAATTTATCACATCCGTAGCTAATTGAGAGTCTAAATCTTTTTGTTGTTGCCATAACGAGTGAGCATCCTGATGCCATGTTCGCATGAAATCCTCAGTTTGCATGCCTTGATATAAAGCAACACCAGCTATAGCAGCTGTGGCAGTAACAGAAGCGACTGCAAGGATTGAAGCTATAACTATTCCTATCAATCATCGAAAGCAATGTAATAAAACTTGAACAGCATTGTACAAAGGAGTAACAGGCAAAGAATCAGACCAAGGAGAGTCAAATTAACAGGCATCCACAACTCCATGTGAGCTTTAACAATAACTAAAGAATAATTATTAGATTCCATTAAATCCCAATTAGTTCTATTTACACATTGAATAAGATTACCGTCTTCACATGATATTGTTCTGAAAGTTTCATCCCATATCCAGTTTCCAATCATTAGCGAATAAGGGAATTTTACACATGTGGATGCAAAATAAGTTAGATTATTATGTAGATGTACTTTGAAAGGAGAGGAATGGGATACATTTAACATGAAATTCCTAGTCCAAACAGTGAGTTTCCCAGATACTGTCCATAATTTCCATATTTCCCCTTGAACATTGGAAAACTTTATGTGCTGTAACATTGGAGGGACCAAAGCATAATGTTGCATTTTAATTGTCTCATTACCCCAAGCATTTATTATCCCACTATGTTGATGCCATCTTAAAGTACGATTTGACCAACTTTCTATAAATTCAGAATGATCAGTACTCCAATCTACTATTGTGATATTTTGATTTTTGACTACCGTTTTAGGGTGATGGTCATGACATTTTTCCCACTCTAAATGAGTTAATAAGGCTTCAAAATATTTAGCTGAACTTAAAAGAAGATGAGTTCTAACAAAACATTCTTCAGACATTAACAATGATTGAATAACATACATATTAGAGATATTAAACTCTTGGGATGATATCATGACAGTAAAAACAGCAGAACAACTTTGATAATTAATTCCCCAAGTATTATAAGAATGAGAATCATTATGTGCTATAACAGGTAAACAGAAAGAATGAGCCCCTATACACAATGGAACTCCTTCAACAGCTATAGTTATATTAGAAATATTATACAGATTTTTATGGAATGGTATATCTTCAATTCCCCCACATTCAGGAGGGGGAAAGAAATTAGTATTATTAGTACATACATGAACCTCAGGTTCTCCCCAGAAAACACTCCACACCAAAGGAGGATTAGGTACATAGGCCCAATAAGCAAAAGAATGAGCAGAAACTGAACTTACCTGGCAGTCAATAACTGCAAGCATAGCTAATAAAATATTAACAGGATTTAAAGGCTGATTTGCCTTTTGAAGGGGTTTTTCATCTTCTTGAGTCAATCTTTTCATCTGTCTCCATGTTGGGGGGTCTGCTGTTCTCGTTGCCAACGTAAAGTTTCTCTGCATTGACAGCTCCTGAAATTGTCTGACAAACGGGTTGCTCATTCTGCAATTTGATGTCTTGAAGGTACCCAAAAAAGGTGTTTTATCTGTAGAAATAAGAGCAAACCCCCTTCCCATGTGGTCCAACAACCCAGAAATCTATTCTTTATTTTCATCCATATACCATATAAGTATTTCTGACTTTTGAAATAATGGCTGTGATTTAAATATCAAGAAATGTTGCTGGGCTGCAGGAACCTCAGAAGCTGACCAAAGATTTTAAAAATTTAAAGTTAGTAAGGTTTAATGAAGTATATTTTGAGGTGTGTAAGCCATAGCCATCTCTCCCCTTTTTATTTTATATATATATATATATATATATATATATATATATATATATATATTCATTCTTGGAACGTATGATTTGCCCTTTCTATAATAGCTTGACCCTGACTATTATATGGAATACCAAATGTATTTGTAATGTCATATTTCTGTAAAAATGAATGTAATTTTTGTGACATACATGCAGGTACATTGTCAGTTTTAAGTTTTCTGGGAAATCCCATGATAGCAAAACAAGATAATAAATGAGAAATGACTGCATCAGCTTTTTCCAAAGAAAATGCTGTGGCCCATTGAAAATGAGTATGAGTATCAATGGTATGATGTACATATCTTAGTCATCCAAATGACTGAATTATAACAACATCCATTGCCAAGGGGCATTAGGATGGAATCCCCTTTGATTAACACCAGGAGGACAGTAAGGGATATTAAAAGGCGTACATAATGAACAGTTAGCTACAATGTCACGTGCTTGTTTTGGGGTTATTTTGTGTTTTTTGTAAAGTTCTTTAGTGTTTGTACGATGTAAAGCATGTTCTTGATGTGCCTTATTTGGAACAATAGTTGATCAATATTTTTATTTCCTTTAGCTAATGATCCTGGCAGTGTAGAGTGTGCCCTAATATAAGGAAAATATACTGAAATAGTTCTCTGTAATAATAATCTTTGTGTAAATGCAAATAGTTTCTCAATTATGGTTTTTTGATTGATAGGAAGACTAACTGAAGGTAGATGTGTGCACACCAAAACTGCATACTGAGAGTCAGAAACAATATTAAGAGGAACACTGGAAAAATCTAATAAAGCTAAAGTAATAGCCCATAATTCAGCAGGTTGAAAAGAGGAAAACTCATGAGGATACACTTTAGAAGTTATGGGAGTCCAATATCCTGCTGAAGTTTTGTTTGCATCAGTAAAAACAGTAATGCCAGAAAGAGGAATTTAAGAAATAGCGTTTACTAATATCAGAATATTTTCTAAAAAATTCAAAGACTTTAGATTTAGGATATTGAGTAGATAAAGCTCCAGAATAACTAGCTAAAGCAATTTGCCAATTTTCATTTAATTGTAGATTATAAGAAATTTGTTGATGAGTTATTTGAGTAATAATTTGATTTGGCTCTCTACCACTCAATTGTAACAGTCTAGATCTACCTTTAATTATTAAAAAGGGTAGTTTATCTATATATGTAGTTAATCATTTATTATACTTATTAGGTAAAAAAAAAATCCATTCTATTATATGATCATTTTGAGTTAGCACTCCAGATGGGGAATGAGGAGTATGAAAGAGAATTAGTTGAATGGATTTTTCTAAATCTATATAAGATAAATATCCTTCATTTAAACGTTGTTCAACTAAGGTTAATTCTTGTAATGCTTGTTTAGTTAAGGTTCTAGAACTATATAATTTAGTATCACCTTCTAGAGTAGCAAATAAATGTTGTAACTGATAAAGTAGGGATCCCTATAGATGAACGAATCCAATTGATATCCCCTAGCAATTTTTGAAAATCATTAAGAGTTTTTAAGTTTTCCTTTCTTATTTGAACCTTTTGAGGCTTAATTTTTTGTTTATCTAATATAAATCCTAAATATGAATAAGGAAAATTAATTTGTACCTTTTCTGGAGCTAATTGTAATCCAAATTTTAATAAAGCCTTTAGAACTGCTTCATAAAAACAATCAGGTTCATTGTTTGTAGAGGATGCTAATAAAAGACCATCCATATAATGATATAAAATGTAATAAGGGAATTGTTGTCAAACTGGTTCTAAGGCTCGGGCAAAAAATTCCTGATATAAGGTAGGACTATTAATCATACCTTGAGGTAACACAGTCCATTGATAACGTTAAACAGGTTAGTGATGATTATATTCAGGTACTGTAAAAGCAAATTTTTCCTTATCCTGAGGTTGGCGAGGGATAGTAAAAAAACAATCTTTTAAATCAATAACAAAAATTGACAATTTATTTGGAATCATTGCAGGAGAGGGAAGTCCTAATTATAATTCCTCCATAGGTTTAATACATTTATTAATTTCCCTTAAATCTGTCAATAGTCGCCATTTTCCAGACTTCTTCTTAACAACAAATACAGGTGAGTTCCAAGGTGATGTGGAATATTCAATATGTCCAGCCTGTAATTGTTCAGTAACTAATTGTTTTAATGCCTTGAGCTTTTCTTTATTTAAAGGCCACTGTTCAATCCATTTAGGAGTACCAGTTAACCATGTTAATGGCATTGCTCAAGGGGCTGAACAGTGGCTACAAGTTTTTTGAAGGAATGTGAATATGTGCTCCAAGTTGAGATAAAATATCTCGGTCCCAAATATTAATTGGAAAATGAATTATGTAAAAAGTTTTTAGAACCCTAATATTTTCTAAGGTATGATATGATAGAGGGCCAGAACTGACCCACACATCTGCCACTGCCCCTAATCCATCTAATGTTATTTGGCATTTTTGTTTAGGCCATTCTTGTGGCCATTGTTTTATGGAAATAACTGAGACATCAGCCCCAGTATATAATAAATCCTTCAAAATATTTTCCTTGAATATTTAGAGTTAAAGAGGGTCTCCAATCAGTAATTAAAGTTTCCCAAAATATATATTTTCCTGTGCTACCAAATCCTCCAGTTCTTGATTGATTTTTAGAAGGAAATTGAAAAAAAAATGGTAACAACAAAATCTGGGTGATTCGTTCTCCACTAATCAATGAAAGGGTTTGGGTAGAATATGCCATAATTAAAATTTCACCTGTAAAATCAGAATCAACAATTCCAGGAATTACATAGATGCCTCCTAAGGCAGAGTACTATGACTGACAATTAATCCAAAACTATTAGAGGGAAGAGGTCCACCAATCTTTATTTTGTAAATACCACCTCCAGGAGACATTAAAACATTTTCACTAATAGGTAAATCAGCAGCAGCACTTTGTTGGGTAGCTGTGTAAAGATTATCAGTAGTTAACTTAGTATTATCCTGGGATTGTTTGACCCGACTCAGGGGTCATTGTTTCGGGAAACAAGTGAGAGGTGGTCCGGGTTTTGTTTGTGGGACCCAAGGATGACAGCCCATTGAGTAGTTTCCCAATTGAGGTAAAGGGTTTCCATCTTTATCTGTCTTTGAACGACATTCATTTGTCCAACGTTTGCCTCATTTACATTGTTGGCAAACTTCAGTAGGTATCTTTTTTGTCTTGGGAGATATACTATAATTACTATTGTTACCTTTTTTTCGACAAACTTTTCGAAAATGACCTGCTTTTCCACAATTAAAGCAAGTTCCTGATTTATTAGGTTTAAGGGCTCTAGCCATTGCTGCAGCAAATATGGAAGCTTGATGTTCAATTCCTCTCACTCCAGCACAAGCTCTCACATATTCATCCAATGAGGCATTTTGTCCTTTTAATGGCCCCAAAATACGTTTACATTCAGGGTTTGCATTTTCAAATGCTAATGTTTCCAATAATACATTTGCTATTTGATCTTGACCCACTGCCCTCATTACAGCAGTACGCAGTCTCACAAGAAAATCAGTATAAGATTCAGTAGCCCCTTGTATGGTTTTAGTAAAGGAAGGTTGTGCTTGACCAGTGGGTATCACACATCTCCAAGCTCTTAAGAAAACCGAGCTTTGTAAGGTTTTGAACAACCAATAAAATAAATAAATATTAATTAATTAAATTAAATTAAAACAAACAAACAAACAACAAAAAAAAAGAAAACCTGTCGAACTTGTTGAAGATCTTGATCTGTATCTTGAGCCTGTTCTCTTAAGGCACAGTAATTACCCTCCCCCATTAACTTATCCTCCATAGGTCCAGGGGGATTTTGAGTCTCATTCTCTCGAGCTTGTTTCCGTGCCTCATCTTCCCACCAACTTCTCAATTGTAACCACTGAGATCCTTCCAAAACTGTTTTGGCTAATGCCTCCCAGTCTAAGGGAATAAGTAATTTAGAAGTTCCTAAATTTTCTAACATACCTAGCACAAAGGGAGACTGAGGGCCATATTGAGAGACTGCAGCTTTTAAATCCTTTATAAACTTGTATTCCACTGCAGTATACTGAACATCAATCATTTGGGGATTATGAGGGTTTTGTTGTTTAGTATTAGGAAACAAATGTGGTGGATTAATAAAACCACCAGGGGGAGCTGGAAGATCATCATCATCATGTATCATAGTAAGAGGAAATGAAAAGTGCTGTTGTTCTCTACCCACAACAACTTTAGACTTTGTAATTGGAAAAAAGGAAGCATAAGAAGAAGCAGTAGGTTTAAGAGAGGACCTTCGCTTTTTAAATTTCATTTGTTCCACAAAGGCCTCCATTATTTCTTTCATACTAGAGTCCCTATCTGAACTTTCTAAATCCCTTTCATCGTCCAAATATGATTTAGGAAAATCACCTACAGTATCACAAATATCTTCCTTGGGCTCCATTTCATTAATTTTAATATCAGATTTTGACGTATCAACTTTGCCTTCATGATGAGAACCCTTTTCACTATTACTCTCTAATAATTGTAATGCTTGAGTAATAGCGCTACATAGTGTTCATATCTTTAAGGAGATAACATTTCCTGCCTGATGCTGTTTACGGAGCTCTTTCTGAATGAGTTTCCATTCCCCTAAATTTAACTGGACTTGGTTTGATACTGGAACCAGTAACAATGACATTCTATAATTTTAAATAACTCCTTAACTCTCTTATGAGATGTTTTTACATCTATGGAATGTAATAATCCTTGTAGTAACTCTACATGTTGTTTCTTTAAGGATTGGGAGTTTCCCATGTTAATCCTGGAAGTCCCCCTTTCGTTTTCTCAACCCGGGGTGCTTACCCTTTCAGTGCTGAATCCTGCGGACTCCGCCAATTGATGCAAAGAACTCAAACGCAGATCAGCATGAGCAAGGAAGAAGAAGAAGAAGAAGAAGCTCCCTTTATTGAATACAACAGTCTTTTATATAGTATTACGAACAAAGAAGGCAACATTCCAACAGCAATGACTGAGGTCTATAAGCTTGCAAAACCTTATGTGCAGAAGTAACTTACTAATCAGAAGTAACTTACTGACGATGTCTTAATCTACTCTTGGGCTGGAGCATTCTGAGCTCTGTTCCTTCTCAAGAACAGATAAACATTCTTGTTTGCAAGTAATGTTCTTTTCTCAAAGTCCTTCCAGCCCACTTGGCAGAAAATCCTGTTTGCAGGCAAGCTCGACCAAGGACTGCAAGCAGTCAGTCTGATTCTCTACATGTACTTGTAAATAGCTTTTGATTTCTATAGCAGCTCACAATGCAAGCTTACCCTGAGTCCCTAAGAAGACTTTGGACTTGAAAGTTTGGGCAATCTTGGAACTGTTGAAACTATGGGAACCCTTGGAAATAGACAAAATGTATTTCACATTGTGAGATGGTTGTGAGCTTTTGGGAACCAGGGGCAGAATATCATGATTTGGGTGTGAAGTGTCACCCAAAATCTCACATGTGAGACAATGCAAGAAGGTTCAGAGGAGAAATTGGGTTTGGAGAGCTTTAACTAAATCAGTGAATTAATCCTTTTATAGGGATTAACTGAGTGTTAACTGAATGTAAATATCTAGAGGTGGTGAGCATCAGGGGCATGCCTTTGGGGTGTATATTTTGTATCTAATGAGTGGACTCTCTCTCTCTCTCTCTCTCTCTCTCTCTCTCTCTCTCTCTCTCTCTCTCTCCTATCTGATCATAATGTGAGCTGCTTCCCTCCACCACACTCTTCTGCCATGATATTCAGCCTCATCTTGAGCCCCAAGGAATTGAGCCAGATGTCTATGGACTGAAACCTCTGAAACTGTGAGCCCTCAAGTAAACTTTTCCTTCTCTAAAGTTGTTCTTGTCAGACCTTTTAGCAAAGCAGAAAAAAAGTTGACTGAAAAAAATGGAAAAGGTATTCTTTAAGTTCACATATGGTGGTTTTGGCTGAAGAACTATGTGCAGGGAAGGCAAATCTGTACCCATAAAATGTGTCCTTATTCCAGTAAGGACAAACCACTGCCTCTTCCAGTAAGGACAAACCACTGGTCCAATATAATCAACTTGCTACAAGTTTGTTGGCTGATCTTCCCAGGGAATGATGCCATATCAGGCACTTAGGGTTTGTCTCTGCTACTGGTAAGCAGGGCTATAGCTAGATCAGCCTTGGTTAGTGTAAGTTAGTGTTGCTGAGCCCATGCATAACCACCATTCCTGCCATCATGACCACTTGTTTATGAGCCCATTGGGTGATGACCGAAGTGGCTGGGTAAAGAGGCTGACTGCTATCCACAGATCAGGTCATCCTATCTACTTGATTATTAAATGCCTACTTGATTATTAAATTAATAATGATTATTAATTGCTGAGGTCACCTTTGGATGAGCATTTACATGAGACACAAATATCTTCACATCCTTCAGAGAGGGCTATCCATATACCTCTTCTCCAAATGTTCTTATCACTAATTTTCCAATTATATTCTTTCCAGGTCACTTACCAGCAAGTCAAACCATTGACCACAGCCTATGTATCAGTATACAGTTGCACATCTGGCCATTTTTCCCTCTAGGCAAAATGCAAAACAAGATGCACCGCCCAAATTTCTTTCCATTGTGAAGATTTTCATTCCCATCTGTCCTTCAGTGTTTTTCTAGAAAGGAGCATTATTTCTGTAGCTGTCCACTTCTGGGTGGCACCCATGTATCATGCAGAACCATGTATAAACCAGAGCCTAGTCTTCTCTTCCTCTGTTAATTGAGCATAAGGTATACCCCATGAAGTTATAGATTCATGCTGAGGGAAAGAAGGTATTGCAGCAAGAGTACAAACCATGGGCATTCGGGCTACTTCTTCATGCAACCTACTGTGCCTTTGGGTCCCCCTGGGCCAAATCGTGTATGTACTACTTCCATTTGATAATAGTGTGCTGCTGTGTACATCCAACTTTATGGCTTGATGAGCCAGTTAACACCCAGTTCATGATGAAGGTTGAGGTTGCATGGTAATTTGGTGGCCCATGGTTAAGCATTCATTTTCCACTAAGGCTGAGTAGCAGGCCAAGAGCTGTTTCTCAAAGGGATAGTAGTCTGAAGGTGATGGTGTGGTCTTATTCCCAAATCATAATGTCCTCCTCTGTGATTCACCCAGAGGGGGGCAGTCAAAGGCTCCAGACAACATGCCTATCTACCACCAACACCTCAAGTATCATTGGATCTGGCAGGTCATATGGCTTAGGGGCAGAGCATCCTGAATAGAAGCCTGGTTCTGTTGCAGAGCCTCCTTCTGTTCTGGACCCCACTGAAAACAAGGAGCTTTTCTAATCATGCAGTAGATGGACTGAAGTAACACACACCAATGCTGCCTCCAAAATTCAAATAGGTCCACAAGGCATTGTGCTTATTTCTTATTTGTAGGATAGGCCAAATGCGACAACTTATTTGATACCTTCTTTCCATTTGGCCTTTCCCACCTTAATATTTCACTATTTCAACAGGCCCCATGCCACTGTACTACTAGAAACTTACTGAAGTTGAAGGTCCTTGAATTTTGTTAGGACTTATTTCCCATCCCTTGATATAAAAATGCTCTACTAGCAAGTCCAGAATGGTCCAGTCAGTTGGTCCAGTCAACATAAAATCTTCAATATAATAGACAAGTGTAATACCTTGTGGAAGAGAAAAGCAATCTAAATCTCTTGTGAACTAAGCTGTGACATGGGGCTGGAGAGTTGACATACTCCTGAGGAAAGACAGTGAAAGTATATTTCTGGCCTTGCCAGATGAAATGTTTCTTGTGGTCCTTATGAACAGGGATGGAGAAAAAAGCATTTGCCAAATCAATAGCTGCATATCACATACCAAGAGATGTGTTAATCTGCTCAAGCAAAGAAACCATTTCTGGCACAGCAGCTACATTTGGAGTCCCCACCTGATTAAGTTTACAATAATCAACTATCATTCTCTAAGACCCATCCATCTTCTGCATAGGCCAAGTAGGAATCAAAATGGGAATGTAATGAGAATCACCATCCCTACATCCTTCAACTCCTTGATGGTGGCAGTAATCTCTGCAATCCCTCCAGGCATGTAATATTGATTTTGAATTACTATTTTCCCAGGTAAAGAAGATGTGCCCTTCTTTCCATTTGGCCTCTCCCACCATAATAGCCCTCACTCTATAGGTTAGAGAAACAATGTCGGAGTTTTGCCAACTGTGAAGTGTATCTATCCTTATTGTACATTCCAGGACTGGGGAAATAATCAGAATGAGTTTGAGGGCCCCACTTGATCCACTGTGAGTCAGACCTTGGCCAAAACTGCGTTGATCACCTGAACTCCTTGAATCAATGTCAATTCAGAGTCTGTGTCTAGCCATCCCCATAAGGTCCAATCATTGCCTTTTCCGCCAATACATAGTTACCCTGGTAAAAGGCCTTAAGTCCCTTTGTGGAAGGATAGAAGAAAGATTAACAGTAGAGCTTTTTGGTATCTTACCAGGGTCCTTCCTCAAGGGGATCTGACCTTCCCTTCATTAAAGGGGTTCTGGATCTGTAAACTAATTCAATATGGAAAGTGGTTGGGGGGCCATGATTCTCTGCTATTATGGTCTAAAGAGGCATTTTGTACATTTGCACTGGAATTTTTCTGCTTCTATAAGTCAAGTAAGAATTTGGTGGGTTTCTCATTTATTTGACTTCTAGTAACACCATGACTAATGAATTAATGCCAGAGATCTACATGAGTCAGAACATTTTGTTCATTTCTTCCCCTTTGCTGGGCATTATGGTAACTATGACAACCTTGTCTTTGGTGTTTAAGTGCTGCCACTTTCTTCCTCTCTGGGACCAAATTATTCCTATCACATTTTAATCTCCCAAGTGATTGACAGCAGCTCTCACAGTAAGACTTGGAATGCAAAGAACAGCAATGTCAGAGCTCTTCAAGAATGCTTGTCCTCCCCTCACAATTTTGTTTCTTATACTTTTGGTGAAGGGAAATATTCTGAACCCTTCCAGTATGAAGGAGAAGGTTATACATGACATATCCACTACAGCATTCCATTCATTCTGAGCCTTGAAATTTATTCATCAACAGTAAACCAAGGGATTTATTTATTTATTTATTGTGCTGAGGATTGAACCCAGGGCCTTGTGCATGTGAGACATATAAGTTGAATGACTCATAATGGGGTAGGGAGGAGGAGCATGGGAGGAAAAGATGAACTCTAGATAGGACAAAGGGGTTGGAGAGGAAGGGAGGGAGTAAGGGGTAAGCAAGGAAGGTGGAATGGGATGGACATTATTATCCAAAATACATGTATAAAGACACAAATTGGTGTGAACATACTTTATATACAACCAGAGATATGAAAAAATGTGCTCTATTTGTGTAATATGACTTGTAATTCATTCTGCTGTCATTTATTTTTTAAATTTTTTTTAAAAAAACAGTAAACTAAGGGATGTCAGGCATTTTCAGTTCATTAACAATAGATTATTTTTTGATCCATGCTTCAGTCAACCATCAAAACAAACTATTAGTAACTTTTGTAACACTGTGAGCTACTACATCAAACCTAGAATCTCTGTTTAATGGGTCCATTTCAATAAATTCAGCCTAATCTAATTTTATGTTTCTTTCGCCATTACCTCACACACTTAAATTTCATTCCCACAGAACTCAAATTCCATGTTCCCAGAACTCTACTTGTATGAATTAGGAAATTTAAGAAGTTCCTTCAGAATGTAGCAAACCTTCTCATGGGTCACACTCTGTACCTCACCTCTAGGGCCTGCTTAGATTTGAATCTAATTATAGGCCTGAGAAAAAAGTAAGAGGTGAGGGCAGGTCCTGAAATGTATCAACATTTTCATGCTGAGCAACAGAATCAAAAAATGACTTTACTGTTTCCATAGGCAAAGTAGGATTCATTACCTCCAGGGGAGGTGGAGAAGCCAATACCACAGAAGATGAGGGTAGAGATGGCTAAGGGTGAAGACTCAACAACTTCTGGCAAAATAAACTCATCATAATGTAGGAGTTCCAGTTTCTTCCGGGTCCTTCCATATACCAGCATCCCAATTTAGAGAATCCCATTATTTTCCAAGCAGTGTACTTATTTTAATTGCAGATATATTTTGAGACTGAGAGTTAAACATGTGACTTGATTCAGCCAATTGCAGGATGAGGATTTGGGTTTCATTTTTAGCAACCTCTGCCCTAAAACCACAAGAGAAAAGATTCTGCTCTAGAGCACATTAAGCAGCTTTTAGGTCAGATATACATGTCTGCAGCTGAGAAACTGAATTTCTGAGCTCATCCTTCTCCTTTGTCCAGTGAAGCCAGAAACAATCAACCAACATGATCATATTCTTTTTTTATTATGTATATAAGACAGCAGAATGCATTACAATTTTTATTACACATATAGAGCACAATTGTTCATATCTCTGGATGTATAAACAGTATATTTACACCAATTCATGTCTTCATACATGTACTTTGGATAATAATGATCATCACATTCCACCATCACCTATAACCCCATGTCCCCTCCCATCCCTCTGACCTATCTAGAGTTTTTCTATTCCTCCTATGTTCCCCCTCCCTACCCCACTATAAATCAGCCTCCTTATATCAAAGAAAACATTTAGCATTTGGTTTCTTGGGATTGGCTACCTTCACTTAACATTATCTTCTCTAACTCCATCCATTTACCTGCAAATGCCATGATTTTACTCTCTTTTATTGCCAAATAATATTCTATTGTGTATATATGCCACATTTTTTATCCACTCATCTATTAAAGGGCATCTTAGCTACTGTGAATTGTGATGCTATAAACATTGATGTGGCTGTGTCCCTGTAGTATGCTGTTTTTAATTCCTTTGGGTATAGACCGAGGAGAGGAATAGCTGGGTCAAATGGTGGTTCCATTCCCAGTTTTCCAAGAAGTCTCCATACTGCTTTCCACATTGACTGTACCAATTTGCAGTCCCACCAGCAATGTATGAATGTACTTTTTCCCCAATCCTTGCCAACACTTATTGTTGTTTGTCTTCATAATAGCTGCCATTCTGACTGGAGTGAGATGAAATCTTAGTTTTGATTTGCATTTCTCTAATTTCTAGTGATGACAAACATTTTTTATATATTTGTTGATTGATTGTATCTCATATTAATAAAAGTGTCAGTTCAGGTCCTTGGCCCATCTATTGATTGGCAGCACCACTTGTTGAAGAGGCTATCTTTTCTCCAATGCATGTTTTTGGCACCTTTGAATAATATAAGATAATTGAAATTTTGTAGGTTAGTCTCTGTGTCCTCTATTCTGTACCATTGGCCTACCAGTCTGTTTTGGTGCCAATACCATGATGTTTTTTGCTATTTTTACTTTTGCTCTGTAGTATAGTTTAAGGTCTGGTATAGGTGATGCCACCTGCTTCATTCTTCCTGCTAAGGATTGCTTTAGCTATTCTTGGTCTCTTATTTTTCCAGATGAATTTCATGATTGCTTTTCCTATTTCTATGAGGAATGCCACTGGGATTTTGATCGGAATTGCATTAAATCTTTTAGTGCTTTTGGTAGTATGGTCATTTTGAGAATATTAATTCTGCCTATCCAAGAGCAAGGTATAAATTTGCATCTTCTAAGATCTTCTTTGACTTCTTTCTTTAGGGTTCTGTAATTTTCATTATATAGATCATTCACCTCTTTCATTAAGTTGATTTCCAAGTATTTTACTTATTTATTTATTTTGAGGCTATTGAAAATGGGGTAGCTTTCCTCATTTCCCTTTCTGAGGATTTGTCTCTGATATACAGAAATGCCTTTGATTTATGGGTGTTGATTTTATATCCTGCTACTTTACTGAATTCATTTACCAGTTCTAAAAGATTTCTGGTGTAACTTTTAGGGTTTTCTAGGTATAGAATCATATCATCAACAAATAATCCCAATTTGAGTTCTTCATTTCCTATGTGTATCCCTTTAATTTCTTTCATCTGTCTAATTGCTCTGGCGAGTGTTTCAAGAACTATGTTGCATATAAGTGGTGAAAGAGCACATCACATCTTGTTCCAGTCTTTAGAGGAAATGCCTTCAATTTTTCTCCATTTAGGATGATGTTGGCCTGGGGCTGAGCATAGATATCCTGTATGATGTTCAGACATGTTCCTGTTATCCCTAGTTTTTCTAGTGTTTTGAACATAAATGGGTGCTGTATTTTGTCAAATGCTTTTTCTGCATCTATTGAGATGATCATATGATTCTTATCTTTAACTCTATTGATGTGGTGAATTACATTTATTGCTTTCTTTATGTTGAACCAACCTTGCATACCTGGGATGAATCCCACTTGATCATGGTGCACAATCTTTTTGATATATTTTTTATTCAATTTTCCAGAATTTTATTGAGAATTTTTGTATCTCAGTTTATTAGAGATATTGGTCTGAAGTTTTTGTTTGTTTGTTTTTTGATGTGTCTTTGCCTGGTTTTGGAATCAGAGTGATATTGGCCTCATAGAATTAGTTTGTAAGTGTTGCTTCTCTTTCTATTTCCTGAAATAAATTGGAGAGTATTGGTATTAGTTCTTCTTTAAAGGTCTTATAGAATTCAGCTGTATATCAATCCGATCCTGGGCTTTTCTTGGTTGGTAGACTTTTGATGGCATCTGATATTTCATCACTTGATATTGATCTGTTTAAATTGTGTATGTCATCCTGATTCAATTTTGGCAAATTATATAGCTCTAGAAATTTTTCAATGCCTTCAATATTTTCTATTTTATTGGAGTACAAGGTTTCATATAATTTCTAATTATCTTCTGTATTTCTGTAGTGATATTATTATTGTGATATTGCCTTTTTCATTACGTATGTTAGTGATTTGAGTTTTCTCTCTTTTTCTCTTCTTTAGCATGGCTAAAGGTCTGATAATTTTATTTAGTTTTTCCAAGAACCAACTTTTTGTTTTGCCAATTTTTTCAATTGTTTCTTTTGTTTCAATTTCATTGATTTCAGCTCTGATTTTAGTTATTTCCTGTCTTCTGATGCTTTTGGTGTTGGTTTGTTCTTCTTTTTCTAAGACTGTAAGATGCAATGTTAAGTCATTTATTTGTTGTCTTTTTCTTCTTTTAAGGAATGAATTCCATGCAATTAACTTTCCTCTTAGTACTACTTTCACAGTGCCCCAGAGATTTTGATATGTTGTATCTGTGTTCTCATTCACCTCTAAAAGTTTTTTAATCTCCTCCTTGTTGTCTTCTGTAGCCCATTATTCATTCAGTAGCATATTATGTAATCACCAGGTGTTGAAGTGGATTTTATTTCTTATTTTATCGTTGACTTCTAATTTCATTTTATTATCATATGATAGAATGCAGGGTATATCTCTACTTTTTCATATTTGCTAAGAGTTGCTTTGTGGCATATTATTATATGGTCTATTTTAGAGAAGGATCCATGTGCTGCTAAGAAGAAAGTATATTCTCTCACTGAAGGATGAAATATTCTATATATTTCAGTTAAGTCTAAGTTGTTGATATTATTATTATTGAGTTCTATAGTTTCTTTGTTCAGCTTTTGTTTGGAAGATCAATCTAGTAATCAGAGAGGTGTGTTAAAGTCACTCAAAATTATTGTGTTGTGGTCAATTTGACTCTTGAACTTGAGAAGAGTTTGTTTGATGAAGGTAGATGCTCCATTGTTTGGGGCATATATATTTATAATTGTTAAGTCTTGTTGCTGTATGATTCCCTTGAGCAGTATGTAGTGTCCTTCTTTATCCTTTTTGACTGACTTTAGTTTTGAAGTTTACTTTATTTGATATGAGGATGGAAACCTCTGCTTGCTTCTGCAGTCCATGTGAGTGGTATGATTTTTCCCAACACTTCACCTTTAGTCCATGAATGTCTTTTTCTACAAAATGAGTCTCTTGGAGGAAGAATATTGTTGGGTCTTTTTTTATCCAATCTGATAGTCTATGTCTTTTGATTGGTGAGTTTAGGCCATTAATATCCAGGGTTATTATTAGACATGATTTGTATTCCCATTTTTATTTATTTTTGATATTTAACATGACTTGGTTTCTCCCTTGATTAGATTTTCCTTTAGTGTGATCCCTCCCTCTGCTTATTTTCATAACTGTTTTCTATTTCCTCTTCTTGGAATATTTTGCTGAGGATATTCTGTAGTGCAGGCTTTCTAGTTGAAAATTCTTTCAACTTTTGTTTTAATGAAAGGTTTTTATTTCATCATCAAATCTAAAGCTTAGTTTTTCTGGATATAAGATTCTTGGTTGGCATCCATTTTCGTTCAGAGTTTGGTACATGTTTTTCTACGATCTCCTGGCTTTGAATGTCTGGGTTGAAAAATCTGCTGAAATACAAATTGGTCTCCCCACATATGTGATCGGATTCCTCTCTCTTGCAGCTTTTAAGTTTTTATCCTTATTCTGTATGTTAGGCATTTTCATTATAATGTGACTCGCTGTAGATCTGTTGTAATTTTGTACATTTGGTGTCCTGTAATCCTCTTGTATTTGGTTTTCCAAGTTGTTCTTCATGCTTGGGAAATTTTCTAATATTATCTCATTGAATAGATTGTGAATTCCTTTGGTTTGAAACTCTGTGCCTTCCTGTATCCCAATAACTCTTAGATTTGATCTTTTGATGCTGTCTCATAATTCTTGGATCTTCTGTTCGTGGTTTCTTGTTGGAATAACTTTCAGTTTACAGCTATCAGCTAGAAGCAACTTGGAGTGCTTGAAGAATCTATGCTCTTCAGGCCTTACAGGAATGCCTGCAGGGTGGGGTGCCCTGCTCTAGTGAGCCATTAGTGAAACCACATCCTTAGCACTTGTGGTTAGCGTTGCCAAGCTGCCACGCCAGGAAACTGATAGTCAGGACCTTCAGGGCATGAAAACCCTGACTCAGAAAGTCCCGTCCCTTAGGGACAAAGAACTATCCAAATGATAGCAATATTTAGAGTTTCCTCATAGTGCAGTTATATTAGGCATACGATGATTGGCTTATGGATATTATCTTGCTTATTTATGATTGATACATAACAGTTGTATGTATTCCAAAAATAAACAAGCTACTGGACTTTGGCTAGGTCTCCACCAGCCAGTTCTCACCAGCTTCCTGTGTTTATGTGTTGACTCTGCATTCTAACCCCCTGCAACTGAGATAGCTGAGTGACTAATTGACCACACCAGTGACCAGAACAACTGCAGTTTCTAACTTTCTTAACTGTGTGATCAACTTTATTTTTCAGATTGTATACTTTGTCTTCATTATCTGATGTTCTTTCTTCCAAGAAAGAATTGTTGGATATGCTTTCTATTGAGTTTTTTATTTGATTTGTTGTATCCTTCATTTCAAGGATTTCCAGAATCTCTCTCTCTCTCGAAGTAATCTTTTTCTACCTGTATTTGCTCTCTTATATCATTGTTGGAGTGATGGATTTTTGGCTGTATTTGCTCATCTTGGTGATTCTTTAATTCATAGATCATTTTAATTATGAATTTTCTGAACTGATTCTCTGATATTTCATCAACCTCACTGTCCATGGGTTCTGTTATTATAGTGTCCTGATTTGTTTGGAGAACTTTCCTCCCTTGTTTTTTTCATGTTGTGTATGTGTCTTCCTTTCTTGCAGTGTGGATCTGAGATATTACAGTTTCTTCCCTATATTCTTGTAGTACCTGAGCAGATTGCCTGAACCTCACCTTGATGTTGGGCTGGTGTCCCTCAATGAATGCTACTTCATCCTGGATCTGGATCCTGCATAATTTGGAGTGGATGGATCTGGGCCTTGGGCTTGAACTCCCGTGGTAATCTGCTGGTCAGAAGGTGCAGTCCTGAGCCAGATGCTAGGCTCTTGTGGATGTCTGCCCCACCAGGGGAGGGGTAGACCAAGCCTGCTGTGCACCTGGGACCCACACAGTCCAGTGTGAATGGATCTGGACTGCTGAGCTTGACCTCCCATGGTGGTGAATGGATCTGGGTCAATCATATTCCATTGTTTTCCATAAATCTTCAAAAGTATAGTGTATAGTGTCACTATATACTCCTTGCTTTTTACAAGTGGTGAATGGGGAGCATCAAATGCATTTATTTTGTCTAATCTCTTCTAACAGTCTACACCATGGATTATCAGTGTTCTCCACAGTACCAGTAGGGGAGAATTTAATAATTTTAGGCCTAACCAATTTAGACAGCCAATTCCAGAAACCACAAAAGTAAGTTTTTATCCTTACAATTCTGTTTCTCTAATACCAATTTTGGTATTAGTAGAGGTTCTCTGGAGGAAAAGACCCAATAAGAGGTATGAGTTTAAAAAAAAAGGGTGGGGGTTATTAGATTGGCTTACATAGCCAGAAGCTGGATAGTTCATAGTGGTCATCTGCAGACTGGAGAGCTGGAGGAACCAGTAGTTGTTAAGTTTAAGGTGGTGAAGGCTCAAAACAAGAGAAATCAATGATGCTGCTCCAGTCCAAGATCGAAAGTTTATGAAAACTTGCAGAATCACTGGCAGAGTCCACTTTGGAAGAGTGAAGGAGTGAGAGTCTGATGTTCTTAGCATCATCATCAGCAATCAAGAACCCATTCAAGAGGAATTGAGTTTGCATCTGTTGCTGCTTCCTTATTTTCCAACTTTTATTCCATTAAAGCCTCCAATTATTGGACAGTGCTGCCCACACTTAGAGAGGTTCTCCACTTCAGTTCACTATCCCACATGCCAATCATTCCTAGACATAACCTCATTGACACACCCATAAACTTCTTAGTATTCAGCATCTCTTACTTCAATCAAGTTAACATTTCAAATTAACCATTACCGTTGGGATATCACAACATATGTGCTGCAAAATTGTGTTTCTGTGATGTGCTTGGTGTAGTGGGTTTATTCTCAACTGAACTTTGGAACTCCATAGGTAAGTTTTTGAGAATTGGTCCACATCCCTTATTACTATGGGAATGCTAGTCACTCCAGGATGTCTGGATTTCTGGAGTCTGTGGTAAAATCTACTATGGGCCATAGGGGAAAAACTTCATAAGTTTCAATTTCACCACTATGCATATAAAATGTTGAGTATATTTCTTTGAGGGCAGATACTTCTGTGTATCCAATACAGTGCCAGGAATAAGATAGTTTTCTCCTTGCAATCCAGATTCTGGATGGCACAAGTACATTATTCTTTGTGCCTATTTTACTTTCTTTGGTTCAGGTATCTTCTGGAATTTTTCTAAGTTGGGAGCAAGAGTTCCCTTTCTGCCCCTGCTAACAGTTGCACTGGGTGCATCAATACAATTTCAATTTTTAAAACAGTTCAGTATTAAGTTTCAGTGGGTTCTAGTTTAGTTCCCACTTGCAAATCAGCTATCTTCTCACCTTGTGAGTTTGAAGCTGAGGGTTGCTTCTTTCCTCCATTCTGTCACATTCTCTCTCAATATAATTACTTTTGTAAAAGATATACTCAATTTCTTTTAAAACATTTTCCCATTTTTCTTTCTAATCACATTCACTAATTTTGAAAAGACTGAGAATGAAAGATATTCACAAATAAGAATATAACTGATAATAATAATATATGCCCATGTGCATATATTAGATAGACAAAGCAATATGGCCATGAATGACAGAGCAGATAAACTCTGATATGTGACAACAATGGAATATTATATGGCAAGAAAACAAGTAAACTAAATTTACAACTGAATATCACAAAAATAATGAGCAAATGGAGCCATATATCAAGCTATACAGGTTGAGTTATTTTATTTATAATTGCCTGAAACTGGAAGACTAAATGAATAGCATTAGAAGTTATAGTGGTTAGGTTGGGAAGGATGGGGAATAAGGTGAGACTCTGAGTGCCATTAATTTCCAATTTTTTGAATTAAGTGGCCTTCAATTTGGTTGATGTGGCCAGTGGTTACTATGTGCTTATTTTGCAATACATCATTGAGATATACACTTATGTTCTATATGTTCTAAATGTATATTATACTTTAATCTTTAAAACATTTTACAAAAGGCTGCTACAATATAGGAGCTACTTGAAAATTATGAAGAGAAAACAGGAATGTTTTATGAATCAATTTTTCTGTTTATTTGTTTCCACCTTATTACCTTCAAGTCCACCAGACAACTCAGGATTCCCTTGGTTGACATAACTCTCTAAGCAATCTCATCAATTTGCCTTTTCCCTGAGTATGTCCCTTTTTAACATGGTACAATAAATAAATTCAGAAGATAAATTCATTTGTGTTAGTGTATGCATGAATTAGTTATCTCCTTCATGTGTTAAACGTGGAAACTTCCAGAAACAACACATTAACCTCTTATAGTAAGTGGGAATTTTATAATCTGTGAAGATGAGATTGAAGGGGATTGTGTAAGGAGAGGACTAAATAAGAAGTAATCAGAAGCATCTTGAAAGTCTGAAAAGGCAATTATTAGATTTAAAAGTATATCTAATTTTTTGTATGAATATATAAGTTAAATCAAATGTCTTCTAATTTGTCCCTTTACCCACTATATAACTATGATCAATTTCACTGAAGCCAAAGACATGCCAGCTCTTGTTCACCTCTACATCTGCCCTTCCCCAGGGACATTCTTGTTAGAAATTTGGATTCCTTTAGCATCCAGCTATCAGGAGCTCTTTCAATTATGTATTTTGGTGTAGAGGCCCATGGTGAAGAGGATGCTGAAGCCATTGAATATGGAGGTCAGGGGCTCATGACCAAAGACAGCATAAGGCCTCACAATCCCTGGGCCAGAAGAGTTTACAAGTACTGGTTAGTGGTCAGTGTCAGGATCTATGAAGGCTGGGATAAATCAGAGAGCCATTCAAAAATACAAGTATAATATGGAATATTGATGAAATAATGTGCCTATCTGTGTACAACAGCACATAGAATTTTCTGCATATTCCTGGTGACCTGTGAATGATATGCTAGAGAGGAGTTTTTTTTTTTAATCCCAAATTGAAACATAGAGATCCTCTGCTGGAATCTGTTTATGAAGAAAGGAGGCAATGTTGTACTATCTTTATAACATTGTAACTCTTGGTATCCTAAATATTTAGATAACAACACATTTGTCTTGCTAGTGTCCAAGTGACATCATCTAGTAGGTGGGAGCTAACTGCCTGTAAAGGTAATCCATCTGTTATATCCCAAGTCTCCACAGGAGTTCATGATAATAGGACCATGACAACTGAGTGCTTCATGCTGCTTGGTGGACACAGATCCCCTCCATCTGCCAGGGTTGAGGCACCTTTCACCTGCGTGGGATCCTACCAACTACACCAATTGTCCTGCAGGGGCTCAGACACTGGGAAACCAATTTGGGATCCCAGCATGTGAAAGAAGACGAAAGGTGCAGTTGGGATAGTAGACATGATTCATTCAGAGGCAGCAGCAGGCCCCTGAGTCTTTCCATAAGCAAAGCAGGCTAAACAAAGAAGACTCAGTGCCAATAGCTTACATAAATGAGTGCATTCTCACAAGCAGATATACATAACCTTGAGTACATAGGCTGAATCAGGGTGTTTATGACCTTGAATAAATACTTAAACTTAGCTGGGCTGAAGTCTTAGTGAAGGAGCCTATCTATAGCCATCTTGATCATGCCCAATGCCCTGAAACTATGCATAGTGAGTAGCATAAGGCAGATGTTCAATGTTTCTAAAGAGGATGATCATTTTGATAATTCCAGTCCAGCTCTCCCTCCTGACCACCTGAAACTCTCCCACTGCCCACTGGGCATCTCCATGTCAGTGTCTTACATAACAAATACTCATCCAGTACCAATGCTAACTCACTGTTCTCTTTATCACCCATCATATACCTCCCCTCTAGGACCCCTCAATCCAATAATAAAGACCTCATGCATCCAGGTCTCTGAGTCTCAAAATTGAGTTGCTCATAATGCTTTCCTCTCCACTGCCTTCCCCTGTAACCTGCCATCAAATCTGTCATTGATGATGAAGAAACAACTGCCCCTTCTTTCTGTTTCCTTTATAAAGCCACATGAGGCATTGCAGGAACATCTGCTCAAGTCCATTCTCCATTCAGTCTGAGTGGAACTTCCTAAAACATGAATCTGGTCATGACCAGATGGCCTAGATATTCCATTTCCAGAAACATATTGGACAGTTTTAAAACGTAGTGTACATGTGAGTCTTTTAAAAACTTGAACCCTTACACTTGCAGTCCCATCTCCCTTTTCCACCACTTTACCCCCATATACTCTCTATTTTGACCATATTTTACCTGAACTCCACGCAGTCCAAGTAAGTTACTTTCAGGTTCTATTTATTGATTTTTCTGACCCTCCATGATTCAATTTTTCTACCTATACATGTAACTTTTATTCTTAAAGAGTTGATTCTGGTCATCTCTCTTGAAGCACATGAGTGACCATAGATTTAGGGCTTCTTTACCAGGCTGCCCTCACCCCAGTAGTCACTATGCAGGACCAGTATAAATTTCCCATGGGACTGCAGCCTCAATCTACACTGGGAGACCTTCTGGGCAAGGAATTTGATTTTGGTTACCTGTGTATTTTTAGCAATAGGCTTGGTGAGCCTGGGTATCCAGGTTTGATGACTGAATAGAATGTGTGAATAAATGACTGCCTGATAGATACATCTGAAAGATTTTCCTCAACATCTGTAGATAATCATCCTTCACTTGATGTACATGGGGACAAGTAGAACTGCCCTGGAAACCAAGAACAGTGTAAAGTCAAAGAGGCTTCACTTGTAGGACTTTATAATTTTTGACCTCTGAGTCTGTAAAGAAAAAAGTTTTGCTTTGATCGTGTCTCATTAAACAATTATGATTCCCAGACAACCATGACTTCTGTTTCTTTATTTCTATGATGCAGCAGCCACCGTTTTCTGGTGCTTAGGAAATGACCAAGATGTGAGGTAAAAAAAAAATGGTCAGAATATAAAGCAATCTGAGCCCTATTGGACTGCTGGAAGATCATACGAACATTGCCAAAAGAAATAATCTTGCATGGTAAAAATTATATATGGATGAGAAACCATGAGAAAGAAATTTGGGAACAGAAGGATATTTTCAGTGCCCTCTAAGAATTCCCAAATGTGATAATGGTAGCAAAATAATCTGACATTAAAATGCAAGTCTTACAAAGAGTCTATGGAAGTGCAACTCGTGCCTCATATAGGTCAAAGGCTAAAAGCAGAACATCAGACTTATCTGCAGGTTGATAATCACTCATGGGGTTATAGGCCATTCTGTTCATGCCTCTGGAGACTGACTTCATCCTAGTGCTTATGACACTATCAAAACTAACCTCTGGAGCTCCGGTGTGCTCATTGATAGCACATTTGCCTAGCATGTGTGAGGCACTGAGTTCAATACTTGCACCATATAAAAATAAAAAAATAAAATAAAGGTATTTTGTCCTATATATAGCCATAGGGCATATCTTGGGACTGGATGCATACTGTAATCCATGATACTACTAAAATAAAAGCAAAAGCAAATTTTCAACACAGGATGGGCAACAATATTTGTGATGGCTCAAGGTCACTGCCTGAGTTTATCCAAGAATGGCCGGTTTAAAATTTCTTTTTTAAAATTATTTTTAATTAGTCATTTGAACATTCAATATATCCAACATTTTTTTCCATACAAGCTTCTGCCTCTAATAAATATGCACAGGCATGTACATGAAAACACTAGAAATTATAAGATAAAAGTATAGGGGAAAAAACTGAGGCTATTCAAGAACTATTTATGACACTCTCACCTCATGCCCAGAACATGTGCTATATGTAGGGTGGTATGAATGAAAGAGAAGTCATTATCTTTGTCCTTTGTCCTTTGTCCTTAACGATGATATGATTAAGGTAATATACATTCTGCCAAACAATTAGGAACTTAATACACAATCTTGACATTCCTGATTGGAACAACTACTTGAGAAAAATCTCCGAGGTGAGTAAAAACATGACTGGAATGTCTTAGGCAGAATGAGGCTACCCAGATGTCAAAGGTCAAAAAAATATACCAGTAGAAGAAAAAAATGAAAATCATAAGAAAGAGAAAGTCATCCTATACAGAATCCTGATCCTGAGATATGGTTTCATTAAAATTTATGGATATGTTTTTAATTTAAAGGAAAAATTCTAGTCATTTACATCCACTCAATTGTTGCAACAGCAATTCCTGAAGCTCTTCCTATACCAATTAGACCCACAAAGCAACCACTGTCAATGTTACTGGCAGACAAGGGTTAGAGTTAAAAGATCCCATTCAAAACAGATGGAGGGTAAGGTCATTTCTTAGAGCAGAAATCAACAGCCTGTGGTTCATAAGCTATATCTAGCCTGTCACCAATTTTTGCATGGAAATAAATATGATTAAATATGGTTAAGAATCCTAAAGAATAATACTAATTTGTGAATTGTGAAATAATATAAAATTTAAATTTCAGTGTCCACAGTTTTATTGGACTGTAGTCATGATCTTTGGAATAACATATTGACTCTGGGTGCTTTTGTGCTACAATGGCAGCATTGTATGGCTGTCATAGACTCTATGATATAAACCCTAAAATACTTACAACTTGGCTTTTTACAGAAAAACTGAATAACACTGGGAACATTGATGTATCTATTTATATGCTCTGAGTTGAGCGTATCTTTGGACCCAACTGTCAGACCTCCTATTAACTTTGACCCCTTGAATCAGCAACATGGACCCCAAAATTGCATAGAAGAAATCCATTTATATTCTCACAGCCACAGAACCCTGTTCTTGGTCTAGTACCTTTCCATCACATTACCTGCTGTGATTCAGACTCAAAGATGAAGAGAGATCCTTTGAATGAACATGGACAAGCACCAGTTCTGTCAGAATAGAACTGGAGTATAAGACCCTGGAGTACTTCTTCTGTCTCTAACTTTTAAGCACTCAATAAAATCATTTTTTTCTCTTCAGATATTTCAGGTGAAGGAAGGGATTGAACTGAATTGGCTTTGGAATGTGGTTGAGACTTCCATGTTTCACAAAAGAAGACAATGTCAGATTGGATACCCTGAATAAAAATCCATTTTGAGCTTGTAGTTGGTCTGTTCCAATCATCCTTGCCAAGTCATTGGCCAGTCTCCATTTCCTTTCATACTACTTAAATAAGTCAGAAGATGTGTGAAGAAAACATTTACTGAACATCTCTCGTGTATCCCCAAACAATTCTGACACTCTCAATATCTGTAGAGAAAGATGCAGCATCTACTGCAATAGAAATGTGGCCAAAGGTACCATACATCAAAACCCAGAAAGATTAGTCACTAGGCAAGGGTCAGAGGCACCACCTTTAGCACTATCACAAGGAACAAATACACTATCAATAACTGCACAATATATTTTTTCTAATAGCTTAAAGCATTAATTGGAATCATTCTCTTCATTTTTGTTTTCTTCCTCCAGTTTATACTTGCTTCACTTAACCCCTATTCTCCCATTTACATTTTCTGCTAATGCCTCAAATTCCCCCCACTGATACTTTTCTCCTTTTACCTTGGTGTATACTATTCTTTTCTATCTTTTCTTTTTTCTATTCATTTTTCCCAATCTTTCTCTCTTCCCCCTTTTTCCTCATATAATTGTATAGCAGTTATATAATATTTAATAACTTTTTTTACCTATTCCAGAAATTTGCTACAAGTTTATATCTGAATTATAGGAAATGTTCAAAACAATATCAACAAGCCTTTCACTTTTAATAAAGTTGAATAGTACATGGCTTGTCTCTGAATTGATTATAGTAAATAAGATTCAGTGGATTCTCAGAAAGTAGTACTGGGAACAAAAGAGGCCACATGTTGAGTTAAAATATCAATACCTAGAAATTCATCCAACTCAGGGCTCCTTAGACAAAGAGGCTCACATTGTAATCTCTTGCTTAAAAGAAACAATAACCATCCCAATAGATGGAAGACATACAAGCAACATAAAAAAAACAAAGGAATAAACGACCCCAAACAGACCACAACACTTCAACAACTTACCTCATTGATATTACAGTAGAGGAAATCTCAGATTAATAATTGAGAAAGTTCATAATTAAAATTTTCAATGAGTCAAAAGAATATGTAAGGAGTGAAATTAGATTTAAAAATGCAGAAAGTGAAATATCATTTCAATAAAGAGATAGAGATCCTGAAAAAGGACCCAATGGAAATCATGGCCATGAAAAACCAAATTAAAAATTCAGTGGAAAGCATCACCTATAATAGAACACTTTGAAGACAGATTTTTCCAGCCTTTCAGAAGAAGTATAAAATCAGGAAAATAAAGTTAACGACAAAAGATATTAAGAGAACATGAACAGATTATTCAAGAAATATAGGAAAACATCAAGAAACCAAATTTAAGAATCATAATGGTAAATAAAGGCTCTGAAATGCAAACTAGAAGGTGTTAGAGTGGTTTCTATTTTTATCTTATTGTTGATTTAATTGAATGGAAGTAATTATCTCTATGTTTTGGTATTTGCAAAGACTTCTTTGTGGCCTAAAATATGGTCTATTTTACAAAATGTTCCATGTGCTGCTAAGAAGAAAGTGAATTCAGTCATTGATGGATGAAATATCCTATAGATTTCTGTTAGGTCATATCATTAATTTCTTACTTTATGGTTGGATGATTTATCCAGTGATGAGAAAATCATGTTAAAGTCAAAAAGTATTGTATTGTGGTTTACTTGATTCTTAATATTAAGAAAGATTTGTTTAATGTATGTAGATGCATCATTGTTTGGGACATAAATATTTCTGAACATTGTATCTTGTTAATGTATGATTCCTGTAAACAGACTTAATCTCTTTTGCTCTTCTAATTAATCTTGGCTTAAATCCACTTTATGTGATATGTGAATAGATACACCTGCTTATTTACATGTCCCATGTCAATGGAATTTTTTTTCCCATCTTTTTAGATTCAATTTGTGGATGTCTTTGTCTATGAGGTGAGTCTCTTGCCAACAACATATATTTGGGTCTTGTGTTTTAATCCCATCTTTCAACCTCTCTTTTGAATGAAGATTTTTAGATGACTTACATTCAATGTTATTATTGAGAAATTATTTTTATTTCCTGCCCTTTTGATTTATTTCTAATGCTTAAATTAAACTTGATTCTCCTTTAATTTAATATTCCTTTAATGTAATTCTTCACTATGCTGATTTTCATTATTATTTTATTATCACTATTATTTCTTATTTATAAAATATTCTATTGTAGTGCAGGAACTCTAGTTATGAATTCTTTTGATTCTATGGGTCATGGAAGAATTTTAATTTATTTTAAATTCTGAATCTTTATTTTTCCAGATACAGTATTCTTGATGGGCATCCATTTTCTTTCAGAGCTTGATGTATATGACTTCAAGCCCTCCTGGATTTTAGGTATACTGAGGAATCAGTTCAAATCTAGATGGTTTTACCTGTAAATGTGACCAGTCATTTTTTTATTGCAGCTTTCTAAATTCTATCTTTATTCTATATGTTAGGCATTTTCATTATAATGTGTCTTGGAAAAGATCTATTTTGATTTTGTACATTTGAAATTCTGTGTGACTCTTGTATTTGAATTTCTATCTCATTCTTAAGGTTTAGAAAATTTACTAATTTTTTTTTCATTAAAATAATTGTTCATCCCAAAGCCTATATTTCGAGCCTTCATCTATCCCAATAAACCTTCAATTCATCCTCTTAATGTCATTGTACATTACTTGAATATTCTTGTGGTCTCTTAACATCTTTGACCATAAAGTCAACTTCATTTTCAAAATTATGTTCTTGGGGGAACAGAAAAGCTGCATCCCAAGATGCACCATGGCATGGGACCAAAACAGCAGGTGTACGTTTTCTCAGCAAGATGATTGAAAGAAGGATTTTACTAAAATATAATATTGAACACTTGAATTGGCTTATGAACTCAGAAATTTGGGTACAATAAAAAAGAATACATCATAACTGACCCAGAGCCCCCACAGTCACTGACAGCATTAATTCACCACAAACAGATGAAGGGGGAACACAGTATTGGTACAGAGGAAACTGAGATTAAAAATGTTCCCTAATCTTAGCTGATTCAAAGGCTGAAAAGCATGCTTGTGCTTGAAAAGCACATCATGCATCTCACCTGGCCATAGGGAAATGAGGCACAAACCCTCATGGGGCAAGTGCACCATGTAGTGAGTGAAGGATCTAGGAGACTGGAAAAAAAGAACAAAAAAACATACAAAAACATATCCATGATATTCCAGCAGGCATCTATCAAGTGACCTAGGCTTTAACTAATGAAAGGTGAGTAAAACAGGTGCAGAGTAGACTGTATCCAGAAGGATTCAGGTCACAAGTATGCAGGAGAACACAACTAGCTTTTTCTTTGTGTCTGGTGGCTCAGTGACCAGCTGAAGTGAACCAATCATCTCATTGGGCAGGATGAACACTCAGGAACTAAACCCTAAAAGGCTGTGCCCCAGGGCAGCAGTAAGTGGAGCTTTGGCCCCCTTCCCCTATGATTGGATATCTTGAGAAGCTCCTGGGAACCAAACCTGAATCAGAGATTGGCTACTGTCAAGTCCTCGGGGTCAATCTAATCTCTCCAAAACATACACCACCCAACAAAGCCCCTGTGGCATGATTAGACTCGAGCCCCACTTACTGGAACTTCCTTCACTGAACACTGCATTAGCTGTATTCTGGCAGTGCACTGAACTGGTCCAAATGGATTAAAATACCAACTGATAATACATTTTAACCCATCCCACCTCATACTGTTGAGAAAGAAAGCTGAGTCTTATATCAAATGGCTTTAATCTTAGGCTGCTCTAACTGGCAGCTCAAAAAGTAGAACAAAAACAGGAAGGAATTAAAAACCCCACTCCTTGCACTATCAGTACATAACTAAAAAAGAACTAGAAAGACTGTTGGGCATAGAGAGTGACTATCCAGTCTAGTCAACTATTTTGACAACATCAGTGGAGAAGTTCCTTTTATTATTTCTGATCTTCTAAAAAATATTTTTATTTTATTTATTCTGTGTGTGTGTGTGTGTGTGTGTGTGTGAGAGAGAGAGAGAGAGAGAGAGAGAGAGAGAGAGAGAGAGAGAGACAGACACTATGCATGAGAATTCTGGCTGTACTGATTGGCTCCAGGGAGATATACACACACACACACACACACACACACACACACACACACATACATACATACATTTGTTTCTTTTTCTTTCATTTTTAGCATTTTTAAAATGTAGTTAGTTTTTCCTAGCATTATCTTTTTAGGGACTGGGTTTTTTGGATTCTATATTTCAGTTTGGTTTTGTACTGTTTTCATTTGATCATTTTTCTTATTTCTTATTCTCTCATATCTTCTTCTAATGACAAAATTATTTTTTCATCTTTCTCCCTCCCAATACTTTGCTTCTTCATTGTTTCCCCTCCTTTCACATAAACATCACTTGCTACATCTTTTATAACTTTGAAACTGTAAAGTCTTTTCTAACTTCATAACACAATCATTTACCCCTAGTTAACTGAATTTTTATCATCTTTCAGAATTAATTGGCTTATATAACTGCTATCCCCACCATTAATGTTAAAACAATAATTACTTCTGTGGATGATAATAGTTGACATCTGTTGTTTGCTTTGAAGCCAGATATAGTTAATAGCTCTAGTAATCTGATATTTGGCAGAGTTGCCAAAAATAAATCTTTCAGTAAAGACAGCCTTTTTAACAAATGGTGCTGGGAAAACTGGATAGCTATATGTAGAAAAATGAAATTAGATCCATCTCTCTCCCTGCACAAAACTCAAATTGAAATGGATTTAAAACTCAGCAATTATACTAGAAAATTTACCACTGCTAGAAGAAAACATAGAGTCAACACTCCATTATATAGGTAATGGATTTGACTTCCCAAAAAAGACCACAAGTGCAAGAAATAAAACCAAGAATCAAAAAGTGGGATACCATCAAACTGGAAAAATTTTGAACAGCAAAGGAAATGATTAAGACTTGGAAGAGAGATTCTACACAATGGGAGCCAAACTGTGGAAAGTCATTACTGTCTATGCCATACTAAAGATATTCAAATGGAGGATCCCAGATATCAAGTGAGCTATCTATGATCTACTAGTTGGTGACTGAGCTGAGATTCAATCTAGCCACTTAGGTCCCTCCTAAGCCCCCACTTCCCTAAATCCACTGCCTCTGCACTTAAACTATTACTTTTATTGTATGATAAGAATTCATTGTTTTGTGGTCATTTCACCATTGGGGGCCTTGCCAGGAAGCACAGTTTAGATAGGGAAAGGTAGACACTGCATATCTGAGAACTACTCAGGAGGAACTCCTGGGTTGTCAGGAGAGGGCCGGGACTCTGCTTGTTGAATGCAGGAATGAATTAACAAACAAACATGGATGAAAGGCCAGTTTCTTTATGCTACTGTTGACAGCTGAGCTCTAAGCCTCTTTCCACAACAGAAAGTCTTTCTCAGAAAAAGGAATTCCTGCTCTTTTTGGACAGGCACTATACTGGTTCCTGGGCATAGCCTTATTCAGTTTACAGTCTTGGGGGAAATGAGATGAGCTATATGAATTATCTAAATAATGATTCTATGACTGCAGCCTCAGGGGGAAGAACAAGTGCTGATGAGGGAGGAAGGGAAGCAGACCTCAGACAGAACAAGGTGCAAAGGAAATCTTCGCATTCGGGCAATGGATGGTTATTGATGGGGGGGTGCAGAATTAGCCCAAGGCCAAACAGTGATGGTAGAACTTATGTGATCTTTTCCTTGCCCTGTACCTCCTTATCAGAGCAAGGCTCTCCTCTCCCAGAGCAGCCATATAGTTTATTAATCATTAGTTATTAATGTATATTTGTATTTATGTATGATATTATATAATTTTCATATTTATATAAATATATTATTTATAAATAATGTTATTATCAATTAATAATACCATATTTATATAATATAATTATTGATTATAGATTAATATTATCTTTATGTTATAATTATTATGATTGTAACTATATGAAAAATTTATAATTATTATAAGTACTATAATTATTAACTAATAGCATTATATTTATATAATATATTATGAATTAATTATTAACATATAATATTATATATAAATATAAAATGTATTCAATATTATATATAAATGTGGAATATGTGTAATACATTATATATAAATATAAATATAAATTATACATAATATAAATATATTATGATAATCATATATTATCATAAATATTTGTATACAGTATAATATAATATACACACATATTTGTGTATATTAATAAATGAATATATGCATTATATGTGTATATATTTTACATACATCTCCCAGGATAAGGATCTGCCTCCTTAGTTAAGCCCAGTCATGTATTCAATAAAAAACAGGTGTTTATTGGGCATTCTCTGAGCATTAGGATAACACAATTACTACTATAGTGGTAGGGCAGGTGAGATTGAAATGAGCAAACGGCTAAATGTTCATGGTCTTCTGGTCACTTTGCAGACTTCTCTGGTCAACAAGGGTTATGACTCCTTGACTGCATTATTGTGGCTTTAATACCAGAATGACTCTCATTTTTCTGTGTCCTCTGGTCTCTGGTCACTCTAGCTAGTATTGACCTCTCTTGCATTCCATGCAAGTGGTAAAAATGCCATAGTACCTGAAGAAGAGCTTTGGAAGCAAGCAGATCCCAGATCTACCTTTCTGTTCTGTCCTTGCTGCTCTACATTTTTATTCTCAGTGAGTATACTGCACTGGGGACTGGGTCCTGGCTGCTCAGAAGCTGCTTACTCTCATTTATCAAGAGGCAGCTCTATGTATTACTATGAACTTGATCCCTTAAGCCTTCTTACTCCTCAAAGTTCTGTTTCATGCATCAAGGATCCAGTGGAGTTCAGAGGAACTCTTTGTTCCCCATTGTGGTGCAGGTTGGGAACATATCAGTTTTATTAAGATTCAGTGAAAACTGTTCTTAATAGAAGATTAAGAGGGAGTCAAAACACATTCTACTGTCATGTATAACTAATTAGAACACATTTTTAAATAAAACAAAAATTTTAAAAATAAAAAATGGAGTTCAGAAATTAGGATACCACATGATCCAGCAATCCCATTTCTGGGTATATAGTCAAAGGAAATGAAATAAAAATGTTGAAGAAATCCCCGCACTCCCACATTTATTGCAGCATGATTGTTTGTGCCAATGTGGATCAACCTGGAGGATATTATGTCAAGAGAAGCTGACCACAGAAAGACAAATACCATCTGATATCACTTACATATGGGGTTTAAAAAATTGAACTTATAAAAATAGAGAATAGAATGGAGATTATCAGAGGCTGGGGTGAGGGGAGATCTTGGATCAAAAGTTCAGGTAAGTAGGAAAAATAAGTTCAAAATATCTATTGTACAACATGGTAACTATAGTCAATTACAATGTATTGTATATAGTTTAAAATTGCTAATAAAATAGATTTTAAGTGTTCTCACAACACACACACACACACACACACACACACACACACATTTGCAAGGTAATACATGTTAAGCTGCTCAACGGAACCATTATACAATGTATGCTCATTTCAAGACATCATGGTTTACATATAATTATGTTCAATATTTATTCATCAATTTTAAAAAAGGAATTAAGGATATATAAGGACCAGCCTTAACCTTGAGGCAGCCTTTGTGTCCTTTCAGGTTACAATTCAACACCATGTGATATTTCTGATGCCTTTCAGTACAGACAGTCAATACCAACTTTGAAATGGAACAGTCACGTTCTTTTTTTTATGAATATATGTCTTAGTCCATTTTCTGTTGCTAAAGCTGAATACTACAGACTTGGTAATTTATAAAAATAGAAGTTTATTTAGTTTAGGGATCTGAAGATTGGGAAGCCTAATATTAAAAGGTCTTTATTAGATGAAGGCCTTCATGAAATGACAGGAGGCATTACATGGCAAGATAGAGTAAGTGTGTGTGAGCTCATATCTCCCTCCCCTGGTCATGGGGGCTGGCCCTGATGACCTTATTTAATCCCAATTGCCTCCCAAAGCTCCACATCCAAATACTATCAACACATGGATTTCAGGACTAAGTTTCCACAGGAGTTTTGAAGGGGAAATATTCAAACCTAGGCAACAGGCAAATGAAAAATCTGGAGATGTAAAGTACTTCTCAGAATCCTAAATCAAGAGTAGAAACTAGACCTGTGTCTCTTGGTTCACTGTCCTTTTTACTGCATAAGACTCCTGATATTCACTTGGAATCTGTTTATTACTAAATCTCTGGGGGATTTTTATTCTCTCTAACCACTGGGATGCTCCCCTACCATCATTTAGCCTGCCCTCCCTGCCAATCTGGAGCTGCAGGCTCCAGTTTACAGGTTGAAGTTCTCAAGGACTGCCTGGCCACTGGGCACCTCTGAAAGCTGGGAAAAGCTCTTCACTGATCTACTGTAACAAGCCCCCTATTCCTTCTTTACTTCACTTTTCCTTTCTTGAAAATGTTCAAGTCCATTCTTCATGATGGCAAAAATATAAATAAAACAAAGCAACACTTCCCCACTGTTTTAGTCAGCTGTTTTGCTGCTGTGACTGAAAGACCTGACAAAAACAATTAGAGGTGGAAAAGCTTATTTGAGGGCTCATTATTTCAGAGGCCGCAGTCTATAGAGAGTAGGTTCCATTCCTTGGGGCCTCAGGTGAGACTGAGCATCCTGGCAGAAAAATGTGGTGGTGGGAAGCATCTCACATAATGATCAGGATGCAGCGAGGGAGAGAGGGAGAGAGAGAGAGAGAGAGAGAGAGAGAGAGAGAGAGAGACTCCACTTGCTAGATACAAAATATATACCCCAAAGTCATGCCTTCAATGGCCCACCTCCTCCAGCCACATTTTACCCACCTTCAGTTACCCCTAAGTTAATACATCAGAGGTTGGTTAATTTACTATTGGGTTAAGGCTCTCATAACCCAACCATTTCCCATCTTAACCTTCTTGTATTATCTCACATCCAAACCACAACATCCACCAACCTTGGAAACCCCTGAGTTGTAAGATATTCCCTTGACAGTCCAAAAGATGGTAGGAAAAGAAAACTTTGTTATTGGTTTTGGTTGATGTTTTTTTCTAACTCCAAGATGATTTCCTGATAAAGGTTAAAGGAACAGAGAAAAGTAAAAGAAAAAAGAAAGAAGAGAAAGGGAGGGGGAAGGAAGGAAGGAAGGAAGGAAGGAAGGAAGGAAGGAAGGAAGGAAGGAAGGGAGGGAGGGAGGGAGGGAGGGAGGGAGGGAGGGAGGAAGGGAGAAGGGGAAGAAGGGAGGAGGGAAGGAGGGAGGGAAGGAGGGAGGGAGGGAGGGAAGGGTGAATTATAAGGAGTAAAAGAAAGAAAATAAGACCAATAGGACCTTGTTGAGAAAACCATCCAGGAGAATAATTGGAGGAAGCTGTGAACCTGGTCTGCTCATTTGTTCACCAACAGGTGACCTGTGAGCAAATGGCACAAACTCTTTAGATCTTCATCCTTCATAATTCTTTACTTTTCTACCTCACTGGGTGGTGGGTGGTAAGGATTGAGTGAATTTATTTGAAAGCGTAAAGTTATTAGAATGTAAGAGATGATGATGAACACAAATGATTGAGGAAAAAGTCCTCAGCATTCTCAGTGAGAAACTTTTTGGGTTACAGTTTGGCAGAGAAAGATGTGGCATTTTCTGTGATCACACAGGGAGTGGCTCTGGTTTCCCCCTTTCTCACAGTTACAAGGTGTTTATTGTTCTGTCAAAAAGGTATCTTATTGGGCACAGCAAGTTTTTCTCTTTTCTCTAATCTTCCATCACCAAAGGGGAGATTATAACAATTTTAGCATTTTGCCAAAGATATGCCCTAAGACCTGAGATAGCTTGGATCTGAGGATGCTGGGAAGGAAAAAAAAAAGGTGTTAGTGCTTTTATTTTCCTGGCAACTTAAAATGGAGGCAACAATTCGATTAAATAACATTTGAAATTTTTATTATGAAAAATTTCAAACATGCATAGGCAGAGATGGAAGAGTATAATGAGCACTCATATATCTAATACTGATCATTTGACTTAACAATTACCAATATTTTACCATTCCTTTTAAAATATTTTTAATTATATATGGACACAATATCTTTATTTTGTTTATTTATTTTTGTGTGGTGCTGAGATTCAAACCCAGTGCCTCGCATGTGAGGGGCAAGTGCTCTGCCACTGAGCTACAACCCCCAGCCCAATGTTTTACCATTCTTTTCTTCAGCAGTATTTTATTTATATCAGATCTGGGAGATCATGTCATTTCACTATAAATTCTTCAGACTGTACCTTTGACTTTTTAAAACCATAACAATTACATTATAATAACATCTAACAAAATTTACAGTGATTTCTTAATTTTTGTAGTCTAATACCTATTCCAAAATTTTCTAACCAGACTTTCCTGATTATCTCAAAAAAAATGCTTTCTTACACTAGTTTGATTGAATCAGAACTCAAATGAGGTCTACATATTGCATTTGGTTGTTCTTTCTTTAAAGGAAATATATTTGTACAAGAATTCTATCTACCACAATTATTTTCCTTTTTTGTATTTTTACATTCTTGTTCTTGCCTACATATACAAAATTTTTAAAAATTAGGTTGCCTGTCTTTTGTTGTTCAATGGTAAAAACTTCTTTGTATATTCTGCATTCGAGATCCAAATGTTTTCTTCCATTCTGTAGGTTTTATTTTCACTTTCTTGGTAGTATCCTCTGGTGCACAAAGGTTATAAATCTTCGTAAAATCCAATTATCTATTTTTCTTTTGTCATTCATACTTTCAGTGTCATTTCTAAGATTCCATTGCCAAATCCAAGGTTTTGAAGAGTTGTCTCCATGTTTTCTCCTGAAACCTTTATAGCATTAGCTCTTACATTCAGGTTGCATGTATTCTTAGTTTTTGTGTTTGGTGTGATGTAGGGTCCAACTCCATTCTTTTGTCTGTGGATATCCAGTTCTCCCAGCACCACCATTTGTTGAAGAGACTGTTATTTCCCCCATAAAGGTTTTGAAAATGCTCTCATTGATAAAGATGATAGGGTTTTAGCTCAGAAATTGGGACTGAAACCATAAATCATTCTCCTTCCTTCCTGACTTGCTCTGCTACTGTCCTTGACCTGTGCCAGCTTTCTGACTAGTGTTTTTGTGCTTTCTCCATTAATAGGATGATTCTCCCTTCCTCACATTCTCCTCTTCTCCTTTAGGATTAGTTTTTAGCTATAAGATGAAAACTCTGGCCTTTTCAATTTTACTTCATTGCAGACCAGACTGGCCCAGGTTAGGAAGTGCTAGGAGGGCTGAAGACACCAGACCCCAGCTTCATAAGGGAGGGGAGGACACCAATCTAAGAAGAGAAAAAGGAAGATAATCAGGAGAGTGGGAAGGTCACTCTGAAAGTAGCAGGAAAATAGAGAGGGAACTGCCCCTCTTTTTTCAGCCTGTGTGGTGGTACCCATCCCATGAGCACACAGAGAAGGATAATGGGTTTCCCCTTTTCAGAGGCAAACATTCTCTAAATCCACAGTTCAAGCTAATGAAAGTCTGTTGACTGCAGTTGCCATGGAAAGGGCACTCTTTGCCCTTGGAGCTGGTGTAGGGGAGTCATATAAATAAATGGCCAACCTCTCTTCCTGCCTTCCCTATCACCCCACCTATTTTTCAGGTTACTGATTAAGCCTCCTTGGACTTGAGAATCACCAAGTAGGGGAGGGGCAGTCTCTTTCTGCTCAGACCTCAATGAAGAATGCTTCCTAGCATCAGCTTTTTCTAAATTTTGCTTTTGAATCACACATGCTGTAGTCTGTTGCCTCTCTGCATGATTTCTGGTGCCCCCTACTAGAAGCCCTAATAAACATCATACTTGTTCCATCTGTTGCCCAAACATGATCACTTGACAAATACTTAAAAAGGATAATTGTTGCACTTAGTGCCAGTATTTTCATTTAATCTCCAGTAAGAGTTTTACTTCCACTATCTCTTGTTCTTATAAGTGTACTTCATGAGTAGGAATTTCTATTTTTATTTTTCATTGCATGGAAGAGAATATTAAGCCTCGGAGAAGTTAAATAATTTTCCCCAAATCACATAGCCAGTACATCATAAAACCACACTTGGAATTTGGGTCTCTCTGGTCTCAAAGTCTGTGATTTCACACTTTTGCACTGTGCCTTGGTAAGAAAAAAGTGTAGAATGATGGAATGGGATAGATCATCTAGTCCTATGTCCTGAGATCTCATTTTATAGATGGGCAAATGAGGTTTAGAGAGGGAAAAGGATTTTCGGGGGTTAAAGAAGAGCAGGATGAGAAGCAGGTTTCCTGACACGGATCTAAATCTTTTGACCCTGTATGTATACTAAGTCTTTTATTCCTTCAGTACAGAGTTGGTTAAAACTTAAGACTGCATTAAAAATTAAGGGAAGCAGTTAAATGAACCTCAAAACAAGTTGGTCAGAGAAGGGTCTGCAAGGACTATGGCAAGAGAACATCGATTGCACAGTGGGCGTGTGAAGGTACTAAAGGAGGGAGGTGTGTGCAGAAAGACAAGGCTTTGGCTGTACATTTGCAAAGCTGGCTTCAGGTTCACCATAGGTTGTAGAAATTAAAAATTTTTAAAGCAATACATATATATAATTCAGACATGAAAACAAAAGAAATACATTGATGTCACTTGTACTTGCTAGGAGCTCAGTACACAGGAATGCCCACCTTCCTTCCTCCCTTTTATTTTATCATGGATAAAATAAAAGAACTGCTAGTTAACCATACAGAAGCAAGGTATTTGTATTATACACAGTCAAAGATTTGGGGACAGTGTGTGTGTTGTGTGTATAGGCAAAGATTGTTTGTGATAGGTGCGATTGTTTGTGAGATCCGTGTACAGACAGGGAATAGCCAACAACTTGCCAGGAAGGTTTGGGGAAGATATAAGGATCCAGCAAACATGTAATTGATGGGAGAAAGCAAAGGATATTGCAGGTGCATCATTATTGGTGGTATGGAGCCTTGGCTATGGCTGCCATCTTGAGGTTATATTCTTTTTAGCTTAGAGACCCTGAACTGTCTGTCTCTCCATGAACTCCCGAATTTTATTGATTCCCTTGACCACCTGCTTTATCAAGCTCTGAGAAGAATTTTATTCTGTAAGGTTTCTTGCATGGTGCATGTTATTTAATGTGCACAATCACTTGAGATAAAGCCTCAGATTTTATGAATTAGATGTGATAAGTGAATGTCCTTGTTTGTATTTCCCTTGACTATTATCACAGATCACGACTGCAATAAACTTTTATGGCAACTTTGCTGTCCTTTGGGATCCTTTGGTAAAAATAAAAGCTTTGGCTTTTGCTTAAGGGTTGAATACATATTACATGGGCTGTTCACTTTCACAAATGGTAAGAGAAATTTGATTAATGATGCTTTTCCATCTGAAACCTCATTGCCTTGTAGGATTTCTTGAGTGCTCAGATACATTTTGGTTATGACCAGAATGTGCAGCAAACACACATATCAAATCAAAGCATCTTAAAAATATCCACACTAAAGCCAAACAACCTACACAAGGCTCACCAAAATTAAGAGACTCAGTTGCTCCCAGAGGTTTTCTAGTTGGGGTATGTTTTTTTTATTCCCTAAGAGTCCAGCAGACACACTGATCAACTAAAGTTTCAAAATGATGGGAATAAAGCTCTAGGAATAAAATAATATACTCTTTGCTTGTGTTCCAAGCCATTTGTTTATGTTGTCTATGATGCTTTCATGTTTTACCCACAGAGTTGGAATGATGGTATGGCTTGCAAAGCTGGAAACATTTCCTACCTGACTCTTCATGGAAAAAATTTGCCAATCCCTGAACTTAGAGGACCACATTTTTCTATTTCACTTCAAATGGTTCTGTTTAGCAACAACAGGGAAATTTCCATCTCTCTCTTGTTCTTCGTTTCTTTTTCTCTCCTTTCCTACTTCCCTTCCTTCCTTCCTTCCTTCCTTCCTTCCTTCCTTCCTTCCTTCCTTCCTTTCTCGGTCCCTCCCTCCCTCCCTCCCTCACTCCCTCACTCCCTCTCTCCCACTGTCCTTTTCTCCTTCCTCCTTTCTCTTTTTTCTCTGTCTCTCTTTTCCTTAAGTCATTCAACAGTAATTTAGAAAAGGAGAAATCTGGAATGACCTGTGAAACAAATTACCTCATAGGATTTTAGAACAGTTATTTTATATTGAAGCTATATATTATTCAAATATGCACAATCACTTGAGATAAAGCCTCAGATTTTATGAATTACACATAATAACTGAATGTCTTTGTATTTCCTGAGGCTGTTATCACTATTGTAGGGTTATTATCATTCCAATATTATAGTGTATTCCCTATGCAGACCTCTGATTTTATAAATAAAAATAATTTAATGAAATATTCAAACCATACAGAAAAGTACCAAGAATAATAATATGGCAAACACCTTCATATCTACCCACTCAAAATTTAGAAATTTAAAATATTTATTATTTATTTATTCTGGTACTGGGATTTAATGGAGAGGCACTTTACCACTGAGCTACATTTCCAGCTCTTTTTTTAAATTTTGAGACAAGGTTTCACAGGGTTTCTGAGGCTGGCTTTGAATTTGCACTTCTCCTACCTTAGACTCCCAAGTATCTGTGATTACCGGTGTGCACCATTGTACACAGTACAATTTTTCATTTTTAAAAAGAAATACAATGCACCTTATCTCCCCTCTTCTCTGTACTTCCTCTTGCTCCTAGTTTCCTCCTTCCTAAAAGATAAATGCTAACTTGAATTTGGTATGTATTCATGTATTCTTCCAATCTATTTTTTATGTTTTTGTCACACACACACACACACACACACACACACACACACACATCTTTAAAGAATATATTGTGTTTTAAAATTTCTGCTTCACCTTTGAAACTGCAGGAATTGAAGAAAATTTTAGGGTATGTAAGCACCCCTAATCTTATAACTCTAATACAAACATTTTTATTTTCATATTTCATTGTTGCCTGTATTGTGTGTAGTCTCTTACAAAGTTATAGTCAGCATGTGCACACCAGCTTGGGTTTTGTTAGCTAGGGCAAGGCCCATAGTTTGATTCCAGCACTGTTAAGAAAATAAAAAATATCCATATTATTCTGTCTTCTTTCATCCTGCTCTTAACCCACATTTTAAACATTTTCCAATTTCCATCTTCAGAATTATTACTTTTAGTAGATGGAGAACATAATTGTTGAATTATGTAGAACATAATATCTAAATTTCAACAAGCTATTTAAAATAGCTCAATGGTATTGAAAAATAAAAATCTCTCAACAGTGGTCATCTTTGGGCAGACTAATGATTTTTCAATATATAACATTTTACTTTTTCAACATTTAACTGTCTGTGCTTTTTGTCTTAAAACCACATACATTTATTTTATTTAATTTTTTTTATTTTAAAAGTAAATTTTTTGGTTAAAAATGACTTTACAGAAAATATTACAGAAAAATTATCCTTTAATTTTCAATTTTGTTTTGAGAATTAAAATAAAACATACATGTGAAAACCCTTGGTAAACTGTAAAATTCTATGGAAAAAGAAGGGAGAAAAACCACTAGTGAAGAAGAGAAAAATGGGGCACCTAGAAAGAGCCAAAGACTAATGCCAGAAACCCCAGGCTGAACTGGGTTCATTCAGCTATGGTCAATTCCATGAACTCAGCTCTCATATCCCCAAGCATTTCTGCTGGCCTTTGGGACTCCCAGGACAGAATTTATCTTGGAGTTAGGAATGACTCGTGGGAGAAAGAATTTATACACCAGGCAAGTTCTCTTAGAATTCTTTATCTGTACTAGATGGAAACAGAATGTCATAAAACAAGATCTCTTTGAGTTTAACATTTCAAGAAGTCTTTATAAACTTCATTTATAGAATTATCTTGGGGTTCTGTAGTACGTTTTTGATACTATTGATAGTAAGGCAAATATTAATGAGAGAATCACAGTCTACCAGGACTATCACAAAGGTATCAAATTACCTTTCATGGAAAATAAGCCAATTGTGGGCATTTTTAAGGCAATAGTAGCAGCCTTTGAACTCTTTTTATAGTTTATTTGTGTTTGTTAGCTAATCTGCCAAATCAAAAGTATGTGAATTTGACAGCATCCTGCTATAATCAGTGAGTAGGTCCACTTTAATTTACATAATTTTGTGTAACTGTTTGGAGACATGGGATGGCATTATGAGTATTCATCACAATTTCAAGTGGCTTCATGTGCAGTCAGGAAAAAGTGGTCATTTACATTTAGCAAGCATAGAGTACAGCAGGGGTTCTTTCCTCCTTTGGGCTGCTACAAAGAGCAGGATGAATCCATCCAGGACCTGGTTGGGGAATGTTTTCCTTGGCTGAAGGCCTTTCCCATTTCCAGCTACTGAGACAAGCATCTGGAGTCAGAACTTCCTGCTTTAAAGATGAAGACACTGAGAAGGGGAGAAGCAAAATGTTTCACCTAAGGTTACTCAGTGATGGTATATAAAACTCAGGTCCTCTGACCACCAGCTTCCAGTGAGGGGGTCCCTTTGTAAGTCACCCTCTCTTAGCTCTGCCTATCCTCCTTCACCAAGAATGATGATAACACTAGATCTCTTGGGAGATCTTGAGAGAATATTCAGGGAAGGTCTGGGAGGACTGGAGCTAAGGCTTGGGATCCTCAGAAGGTCCATCTTGGAGAAGGGGTCAGGTCACTGTCCAGAACACAAACATTAGCACATAGGCATAGAGTTGATAGTTGATCAAGTAATAGAGGCAGTAGAGAGAATATTCCATTGGAAGGGTGTCTTAGTATGTTTTGCATTGCTATAACAGGATACCTGAGATTGAATAATTTATCAGGATCAATTTCTTATAGTTTTGGAAACTGGGAAGTCCAAGGGCATAGCACTGGCATCTGGTAAGAATTTCCTTGCTGTGCCTAACATGTGGAGAGGATAACATGGTAATAAGGAGCTTGCAAACTGGGGTCTCTTCTTATAAAGCCAACAACCCCATTATGGGGGTCCTGCCCTCATGGTGCTATCTAATCCTAATTACTTTCCAAATGTGCCACCTTTAATATCATCAACATACACATTTGGGGATTAAGTTTTCAATGCATAAACATTTGGAGGACACATTCAAACCATAGCAGAGTGACAGAGGGCAGGGTGGGGCACCTGAGCCACTGGAGGGAACTGTGGAGCTGCAATAGTGGAGAAGACAGAAGATGAGAATAGAGAGAAAATGCAACTATGTTGGCCTTTTCCCCAGGAATATGGCTGGGCTCTTTTTGTATGCCCTGAGATTATTGTGCAAAAACTCATTAATTTCATCTGGGGAAGTCAAGCTTCTTCTGTATCTAAATATTTGAAAAGTTGCACCATGATCATCCTTTAATACTAATTTTTCTTGGCAGTGCGGTATTTTGGAGACATCATGGAAATTGATTCTGAGTGACCCTAGTATACTCTGCTGGTTTATATTAGCACCTACATCATCCAGCCAGGTAGAAGGTTAATTATGAGGCTGATGAAAGGAAGGAAAAGGAGAGACCATGGAAGAATTGCATAAATAACATACTTCATGTGCAAATAAAAGAACATGTCCCCTGAAAATTACATGTGAAAATCTAAATCAGACCACCTAATACCAAGCCTGGTATGTAAGAGGTACTTGGTGATGTACTAGTTCTTTGAGTCAAGATGAACTCCTTCTGGGTCAGGAAGATAAAATTATTATCTTGATAAAGTTTTCTCCTTTATGCAGTAGAGATTGGGTTTCCCATTCATGGATGCCTTAACACCCAAACTTGCTTTTGGGAATGGATCTGACATACTTGTGTAGACTGAGGTGTAAATAATGGATAATAGCTAGGAGCAGCAGTCAGTGGGTGGGTTGGGAGGCACTCAAGTGTTAATAATAACACCTTGGCAAAAATGGTTTAATAGTTAAATAAGTTTGTAAAGCATCATGTATCATGTTCCCCTTCTAGGGATTCACAGTAGATGGTGTATATTAAAGACTCAGAGAAGTTGTGTTGGCAAAAACAGTTTAATAGTTAAATAAGTTTGTGAAGCATCATGTATCATGTTCCCCTTCTAGGGATTCACAGTAGATGGTGTATATTAAAGGCTCAGAGAAGTTATGGGGCAAAGAAACTGTGATAACATTTTTTTAAAAATATTTTTAGTTGCATGGGAACAATATCTTTATTTTGCTTATTTATTTTTATGTGGTACTGAGGATGAAACCCAGTGCCTCACATGCTAGGCAAGTGCTCTATCACTGAGCTACAACCCCAGCCCTGCCTTAACTTTAATTCAGCATTTCACAGATTTTTTTGATCATGGAATCCTTTTTTGGAATACCAATTATCCTGAATACAGCTAGTTTCAAAACTCAGCAATACAGTATGTACCCTGTGGCCAACTGGCATCTGTCACTTCTAATTTTGCCTCTTCTCTCCTTCTTGGCATCCATCTTTTCTGGGGCAATAGTCATCAATCTGGCTTTGGGCCTGGATATATACTTGGCCATCTTTCTCTTTTTAGCAATCACTGGCTTTACACAATCACAGGTGAGTCTGTTCAAATGAACCAGCATCTCAAGTTCAGCTCAATATTAGGCACTTCTTGAAGAAAAGAGATACAACCGTAAAACAGTTTGAGAATGGGCATTTGCTTGGTGTCCACTACAAGTTACATGAGTGGTCTCAGAAATCTCTAGTAGTGACTGGAATAGAGCTTGGCCCTGTAGGTTGTAGAAACAAGATGGTTAAGTTAGGAGAATCAGAGGCGTTCAGAGGTAGGAAAGGGAGAGTGGAGAATGAAGGTAGGAATGGGCATTCCATAGTGTTTCTAATGGTCTGTCTCTTGGCCTGTGATCTGAGTTCCAAGGACCATAGCTGACAGCAGGAAGTGAGGGAAGAGTCTTTGCATGTGATTCCATACTAAGAACTTCCTTTAAATCATTAAAATACCTTCTATTTTGTAAAGAAATTTATAGCTAGAACACTTTCACAAGTTTTTGCTCTAGATCCTCATAGTAGCCCCCAAGGGGCCTGGGCAGGGTTAATAATCCCATTCTGTGGATGAGAAAGCTGAGGCACAGAATGGGAAAATAACTTGCCCAAGACCATACAGTAAGGGCTGTCTCTGGTGGTGGTGTCCTCTCAAATTCTCAGGCCCCAGAGATGAAATCTCTATGAAGAGTTGGAAATTTCAGACTGTTTTTGTGCCAATGTTTTCCAGCTTTCAATGAAGTGGGAGGGTATGAAGCCTTCATGGGAAAGTACATGAAAGCCATTCCAACCTTAGTTTTTGATAGAAACACCACCATCAAAGAAGAATGCTACACCCCAAGGAATGACTCCTTCCGCATCTTCCAAAGATCCCCTCAAGGGAGACCACCCATGGCCTGGACTTTGGACTAGGCATCCTCACCTTCTGGTACTGGTGCAGAGATCAGTCACTCAAGATGGATGTGCGGCATGAATAGAGTCTCCCCAGGCAGCAGTGACTCCTGCCCTTCTGTGGCTTGTGGGGCTGGAAAATGTAGGGGAGGCCTCATGTGATCTTGAGTGGCTGAGCCCTTGTGACTTGGGAGTCTCAGGCCAAAGACCCAGGATGGGGACGCTGGGATATCAGTAGTGTATCATGGGATCTCTGGGCTGCAGTTGAACCATGACTCAAAGAAAAGACCACCAACTCCAATTTTAAATCAAATAAAGCAAGCTTGTATTGTATACACAAAAGCTAGCCAGCGACTGTCTCACTTAAAATCCCAGGCCAGAGAACAGCCCCCAGCTCTCTAGGAAAAGGTTTTATAGCACAAAAAGGTACAAAGGGGGATGTCTTGAGAACTTACAGCTAACAGGATTTTGACAAGCATAATACAGATAGTAGATTAATGATCTACATGGCTTAACATTTCAAAGTAGGGAATCAATTTAGATTCCAACATCAGAATTTATGAGGCACTGCTGACATTTCAGAGAGGGTTGTTATCTGGTCAGGGGGAGCCAGGGTTTATGAGGCACCACTAAGTTTTAGAGAGGGTTGTTATCTGGTCAGGGAAAGCCAGGCATGGGTGAGTTCAAGGCATGGGCAGGAATTCCAAACAAGTTTAGAAATCGCAGTGATTTATAGTAAAACAGAAATTAACTTTTCATGATTTTGAGATGAGATGGCTACCAATCTTAAAATGGAATTAGGCTTGGTTCATCACTGCACCCCTCTCTCACTGAGCTTTCGATGGCAGGTGATTGTGCAGTGCTGCCTCTCAGCCAAGAAAATGTCTCACGTGAAGGCCGGCTGTGTCCTGTGTGGGTACGTGAAGCTGCTACCCATATACCTTATGATGATACCAGGGATGATCAACCACTTTCTCTTATACTTTCTATTAGACTCACAAACCACACTCATTTCTCTACCTCTGAATCACTTCTAAAGTCCTTTAGTTGCCTACTCCCTCTTTTCTGCCCTCTTCTTTTCTTGCCATGATTACCAAGCATCATTTTTTTCCTTCTGATCAACAATGAGCAACTTGAGGGCAAAGACTTTTGGGGTTGTTTTCCTGGGTTTCTTACATTGGCAATTGCTCTCTTATTTTTTTCAAATCTTCTAAAGTCCAAGTTGTATCCAAGTCACCTCTTCAAGCTAATAACACACATAGACTTTTTGCTTGTTTTTATTCAATGCAGCATTATTATTATTTATTTATTACTGGCTGGGTTTTCATCACCTCTTGATCAGGGTGTCTGGGTAGGCTTATAAGGGAGATCCCAGACGAGCCCCCATCTGTTATGATCGAATTCAGGACCCCCAAAAGACCACCAGAGACCAAGATCGATGTAAGCAGCAAAGAGGTTTTTATTGTGAGCTAGCTCAGTCCTCTGCACACACACAGCAACTGGTGATGCTGGCAAGCCCCGAGCCCAGGGTTTGCAGCAGTTTTATCCACTCTTTGGGGAAAGCAGGGACTTCACATACATCATAGCATCTCTTAGCAAACATCATACACCGCGTGAAAATCATAAAACAACTCTAAAACATGATTAGCACATTCACTGGTGGGAAAAAGTAAGGGTGATTGGCTAGTACAAGAGGGGGATTCATTTTGAACTGATTGGTTTAAGCCATGAGGGGAGTACATGCTGAACTACATGGTCTCCCAACATGTTATCAACCACCATAAACTACTGGGTCACCTGGCATCCCAGGTATTTCTCTGTCTCATGCTGATTGGTGGCTGCTAGGGAGTTGCTATGGGTCCTCACCTAGCCTGACTGAGTCAGGGACACCTGGCACAGCAGATCTCTCCTGTTATTTGTAGATAAACAACTCAGCAGGGTGGGTATGTGCCTAGGAGTGCTCTGTGGGTCTTTCCAAGGACAAAGATCATGCCCCCTTCCTTGGACAGGCTTTGCTCTGAGGTAGAGGCTGGTTTTTCATTCTCTAGCCTGATATACTGATATTACTTCTTGTCTGGGTTGCTATAAAATTATGTTCAATAAATATTTGTTGAGTGAATAAATGAATGACCATTTTATTGAGTGAGGAAAAGATGAGAAAGTTCTGTCCCAGTTTAGCAATTAAGAGGCAAAGTATCCCTGAGCAAATGGCAGAGTTAGGGCTGGAGGTCTTACCTAATAACTTCTTGAAGTAAATTTTTATTTTATCAGCTGAAAAAAATGAAATAGATAATCTTCAAAACTCCTTTAACTCCAGTAGTCTGTGATCTATATTATATGAACTCAGAAGGAAACATATTTCAAAGCCTCCTAATAAATTATAAGATAATTTGAATGGGCAGAATTTATAAATTTTATATTGCAAGGTCACTTATATGAGATCATAAAATTGTTTATAGATTCCAAACACAGAGGAATAACATAATCATGTTGTTATAAGAAGCATTGTTGTTACCAAAATCTCAGTCTTCATCCCTAATGCCAGCCCCCAAAAAAGACAAGGTTTTGGAAAAATGAAAAAGAAATTTTTTTTGCTAGCAAGAGAGAAAAACAGGGGACTCCTGTCCCAGAGGCTCTGATTCTGTCCCTCAGGAAGAACAGAGAGATTTTAAAGAGGTGACTCAGAGGCTACATTCCAGGTATGCCCTGTAAGGGGGTCATAATTTGATTATTAATTTGGGAGATTCTTAAATCTCTGGCACCCTCCCAAAAGCTAAATTACTTCATTTATATGGTTTTATGTGTACTCAAAGATAAATAACTTGGTATGATGAAGGGAAGAAGGGTAATTCTGTTCCCCCTGAGATTAGGGAAGGGAAGATTAGGAAGAAAGAATAGAATAAGAGACAACATGTTCATTTTAAAAACAAGTTGCAGCAGCAGAGCAGCAAGGGCTAGATTCAAAGCATAAAGTGGACTACTGGGTTTAGTATCTATAAAAAATTATATATATATATATATATATATATATATATATATATATATATATATATATATATAAAATATATATATGACAAAATATGTGAGAAAATAACCTGGGGAATACATATTTGTTTTGGCTCATAGTTCCAGAAATTAAAGTCCATGGTCACTAGGTTCCATTGATTTGGGGCCATGGTAAAGCAAAACATCATAATGGGGAAGGTATGGCACAGGAAAGTTCCCCAACCTCATGCAGCCAACAGCAGAGAGAAAGAGTGGAAGGGAGGGAGGGAAGGAGAGAGTAAAAGAGAAAAATAGAGAGAGTATACAGGTCTGGGATTCAATATAGATCCTACAGGTATGGCCCCAATGACTCACTCTCTGTGACTATGTTCCACCTCCTATGGTTTCTATCACTTCTCAAGAGTGCCATGAAATTATTCATCCATCAGTGGATGAATTCACTGATGAAGTTAGAGCCCTTATGATCAAATTACTTCCCAAAAGTCCTATATATGAACATTGCCTCATTAGGCACCAAAACTTCAACACATGAGCCTTTCAGGGACATTCCACATTCAAATCATAACAGGCATGAGTGTTGACTCAAATAAATAAACCAGAGTTAATAGAGATATGAATCAAGTTCTATGTATTTGTGTCCCCATGCCCAATTATGTAAGAATGTTAAAGATACTTAGCTTAGCAAACAGAGAGCTCAAGGGGACACAAGTTATCTTTAAATATATGAAAGGTAGAGTGGGTGAAAGGTAAGACCTCTCCCACTGAGTTGCGTAAGGACTGAAGCTGTAGAGAGGCATATTTCAGCCTGGCCAGATCTGTCCAAGAGGGAGAAGGCTTCTTGTGGTGTAGCAGATTTCCTATTACTGAGGGTTTGAGCACAGGAAGAGTTGTGGAAGGAACCCATATAGCAGGTGGATGATAAGTCTAGGTAATCCCTAAGGTTACTTTTCTTCTGAGACTGTAACAAGGCACAACTTACAACAATTGAATGAAGAGATAAGGTGTAAGATCATGCCTGTGGAAAAAAAAGATATTTGCCTGGAAATCAGAGATTTAATTTTGATACTACATATCTGCTCCCTTTTTGCCAAGAACATGATCTCCTAAGTGTCATAGTCCAAGAGCTCCCTTTCACTAGGGAAATAACTCTTCCTTGAAATGTGACTAAGCTAGAGAATTAGAACAATCAGAGAGAGCAAATCTCATCCTCCTGAAAAAGCATAAAAAGCATACATTCTCCCAAGAGCAAAACATTCCAGAGATAAAACGGAAAGTTATATTCTCTGCCTGTTACATTCAGGCTATGGTTTTTCACCTATATCTATGAAGTGTTGCTACTTGAAATGGTCAATATATTTGATTGTTGCATGGAGAATGGTGTCTCAACTCTGTCTGCGACAGTTGCACAATACCTTGATGATATTTTTTACTAAATAGTATTATGAGAACACACAGGGAAATTTGTGAAGAATTAATCAGAATAACAAACTCCAGGATAGTAACTCCTTATCACATTAGCTTTTAGAAAATAATTCCTTGACTCTCTGAATATGGCTAAATGTTTTCTCATACATGAAAGCTAGACCAAAATAAAAGGAAAAGAAGAGTGGGGTCCCATGAAAACAGAAGGGAGATCAGCAAAGCAGAGGAAGAGGATTGAGGCAGAGGTTGGAAAGACAGAAAAAGAGGGTAATAGTGGAATAAAATTGACCCAACTATGCTATGTACATTTATGAATACACCACAGTGAATTTCACCTTTATGTATACCTATAAAGTACTCATTTTAAAAAATCTTTAAATAAATAGAAAAAAAGACCAGTAGATAAGAGTAAGGGAAACAGGTGGAAGAGGGGAGATAAAATGGAAGTACTGGGTACTAAATTGGAGCAAATCATATTTCATACTTCTAATTTTTGTCAAAAATAATCCCAATATGTATAACTATAATTCACTAGCAAAAAAGAATTTAAAACCACTTTTTCCTATGGAACACTTCTAGATTCCTTCTACAAAGCCAGTATCATCACCCTGATAACCTGAACCAGACAAGGACACTTAATGAAAGAACTAATGACCAATATCCCTGATGAGGGATAAAAATAGAAAATCCTTAATTAAATATTAGGATAACATATTTAAAAACACATTAAGAAAATAAGACCTCATGTTGAAGTTAATTTCATTCCATGTTCATGGATAAGCAGAATTAATATTGTTAAAATGGCCATATTACAAAAAGATTCACTGTAATTTCCATCAAAATACCAATAACATTCTTCACAGAATTAAAAAAAATAGTCCTAAAATTAATATAGAATACAAAGCCCAGAATAGTCTAAACTAAGCATATAAAGCAATTTTGGAGGCATCACAATACCAGTTTCAAATTATACTACAGAGCTATCATAACAAAAACTATCATGGTTCTTCACACATAATACAATGCAGTGGAAAAGAAGACATCTGATTCTTGACAAAGTCACCATAAAATTACATTGGATAAAAAATAATCTTTATAATAAATTGTGCTAGGAAAACTAGATATCCATATTTAGAATAATGAATCTAGATTCCTACTTCTTAACCTACAGAAAAGTAAACTCAAAATGGATTAAAGACCTAAGAAGCTAGGAATTAGACAAGAAATCTTGCAACTACTATAAGAAAACACAGGATCAATGCTCCGACATATAGGCACAGGCAACAACTTCCTCAATAATACTCTGACAGCTCAGGAAATAATATCAGTAATTAACAAAAGAGATGGCATCAAATTAAAAACCTTCTGCATAGGGCTGGGGTTGTGGCTCAGGGGTACCTCTGAGCCACAACCCCAGCCCCCTAGCCCCTCTTTCTATGCCCCTGTTTTTTCTGAATGAAATGTTTATTCTGTACCTTTATAGGTTGGATACTTGTAAATCACTTTTACTTTCAAAATTGTCACTGGTTTTTCTTTTTTTATTTTTTTTTGAAGGTCTGATCTTATTTATTTGTTACTGATAAAAATTCTTATTTTTGACTGGACTCAGACTTAGAAGTAGAAGCTCTCAGAGAAGACAGCCTGCATCTCTTGGCAATCTGTTTCTGGTGTTTTTTCTTTGGCTTCTTTCATTCTTTTGGCCAAAAGTTTGGCATGTTCTGCAGCCTCTTCCTTATTCTTCTTAGTATGCTATTTCTTTAGAGCAATACATTGGCACTTGTGTTGCAGGACACATGGAGTAACAAGATGCTGAATCTTTGATGCTTTGGTCCTGCATTTTTTACCTTCCTTGTTTAAGGGTTTTCTGACAGCATATTGGCAGATACCATCTTCCTTAGAGAGATTGAAAAGTTTGCAGATTCTATTAGCTCTTTTGGGTCCTAGTCCACGAGGTACAGTAGTATCAGTAAGTTCAGGAATATCCTTCTCTCCTTTTTTTTACAATAACCAAGTTGAGAACACTCAGATTGGCATCCACAATGCAACCTCAAACAGATTTGCACTTTCTCTCTCCAGTTTGCCTGGGTCTATAACAGGAGTGCCCCTTACTCAGTAGTAGGTGAACATGGTCATAGGTCAAGACACCCTGCTTCATGGGAAAATCTTGTTTGTCATTCCCTCCATTAATTCAGATCACATAACCCTTCCATTCTTCACCCAGAGCATTCACAGCAACTTCTGTGGCCATACGCTTCTCATAAAAAGTACAAAGTTCGCATTCATCATCCACTTCAATGAGTTTCTGACAGCCAGTGGCTGGGAAGGAGATATTCATCTTCATCTTGGAGCAGCTGAGCATCCACAAGGCACAATAAAAAATAGTGGGTTTTTTATTTTTTATTTGTTTTAATTAGTTACACATGACATAAAATACATCTATGCACTTTGATATACCATAAATATATGGGGTATAATTTCTCACTTTCCTGATTGTACAGGTTGTAGAATCACATTTGTCATGCATGTACATAAGGTAATAATGTCTGTTTCATTCTATGATCCTTGCTATCACTATATCCCCCCTCCCCTTCCTTCACTCTCCTCTTCCTAATCTAAGGTAACTCTATTCTTCCCTAGTGCCTCCCCTTATTGTGAATTAGCATCTGCATATCAAAGGAAACATTCAGTCTTTGGTTTTAGGGGAATGGCTTATTTCACTTAACATGATATTCTCCAACTTCATCCATTTACTGGCAAGTGTTATAATTTCATTTTTCTTTAGAGATGAATAATATTTCATTTAATATATACCATATTTTCTTTAGCCATTCATATATTGAAGGACACCTAGGTTGGTTTCATAGTTTAGCTATTGTGTATTGAGATTCTATAAACGTTATTGCAGCTGTATCACTGTAGTATGCTGATTTTAAGTCCTTTGGGTATAAACCAAGGAGTGCGATAGCTGGGTCAAATGGTGATTCCATTCTCATTTTTACTGGAGAAAGATAGACTATTAAACAAATTGTCATGAGGAAAATGGAAAGCCACATGTAACAAAACAAAATTAAAACTCTCTCACTTTGCACAAAAATTAACTCAAGGTGGATCAAAGACTTAGGCATAAGACTAGATACCTTATGCCTAATAGAAGAAAAGTAGGTTCAAATCTTTACCATGTCAGCCTAGGACCTATTAACAAGACTCCTACAGCACAAGAAGTAAAATCAAGAATAAGTAAATGGGATGGATTCAAACTTAAAATCTTGTTCTCAGCAAAAGAAACAATCAATAATGTGAAGAGAGAGTCTACAAATTGGAGAAAATCTTTTCCACATGCACCTTAGATAAAGCATTAGTCTCTAGGATATATAAAGAACCAAAAAATTAATACCAAAAAATACAATAAATGGGCTAAGAAAATAAGCAGACAATTCACAGAAGAAGAAATATAATTTATCAACAAATATGTTAAAACTGTTCAATATCTATAGCAGTTAGAGAAATGCAAATCAAAACTACTCTAAGATTTCATCTCACTCCAGTCAAAACAGCAATCATCAAGAATACAGGCAACAATAAATGTTGGTGAGGGTGTGGGGAAAAGGTACACTCCTCATACATTGCTGGTGGGAGTGAAAATTTGTGTAAATCACTTTTGATTTTTATAGTAGCTCATAAAGTAAGCTTGCCCTGAGTCTCAGAGGATAATTTGCACTTGAGCTTTTTGTCAATCCTTGAGCTGTTGATACTGGGGACTCTTGGAAATGGAAAAAATTTACTTTGCATTGTGAGATGGTTGTGAGCTTTGAGGGGCCAAGTGTTGAATGTTTGAATGTGAGGTCTCCCCCAAAAGCTCATGCATGAGACAATGCAAGATTTGCAGGATAAATGATTGAGTTGGGAAGCAATCCAATCAGTGAATCAATGCCCTGATAGAATTAACTGAGTGGTACCTGAAGGCAGGTAGGGTGTGCCTGTAGAAGGTAGGTCTTTGGGGGCATGCCTTTGGGGTATAAATTTTATATATGGAGAGTGGAGTCTCTCTGCTTCTTGATCATCATATGAACTACTTTCCTCCACCATACTCTTCCATCATGATGCTCTGCCTCACCTCAAGCCCCAAGGAATGGAGTCAGCTGTCTATGTATCTATACCTCTGAGACCATAGTCCCTCAATAAGCTTTTTCTTCTGTATAATTGTTTTTGTAAGGTCTTTTAGTCACAGCAGCAAAAAAAATCTGACTGCAACATACCACCACTATGAAAATCAATATGAAATTCCTCAAAATACCAGGCATGAAACCATGATATGAGCCAGCTATACCACTTCTTGGTATTAATATTTTAGAAATAAAGAGAGTATACTATAGCAATATGTTTATACCTGTATTTATACCAACAGAATTCACAATTGATAAATTATAAAACCAGACTAAATCTTCATTAACAGATTAATAGGCAATGAAAATGTGAGATGTAGATAGATAGAGAGATAGATAGATAGATATCAATAGATAGATATAGATGTAGATATAGACATAGATATATGGATAGATAATATCTGCATAAGACTTCATTTTATGAAGCATGAGATTATGTCATTTTCAGGAAGATAGGTGGAACTTGAGAACAATATATTAAGGGAAGCAATCCAGACTCAGAAAATGAAGGGTTGCACATTTTCTTTCATATGCAACAGCTAGAAGAAAAAAATATTTTTTTTAAAAAAAAGCAATCACTCATAAATAGAAAGGAGACCAGTAAATTAGGAAAAGGGAATCAAGAGAAGGGAGATGCTGGGGAATAAAATTGATCTAACTAGGTTATGTGCATGTGTGGATGTGTAACAAACAAGCTATTATGTATAATTATAATGCACAAAAAATTATTTTAAAACTAATATATAAATTGTAAAAATTTTCTAATAATGGTCACAGGTATATATTTTTGCATAACTAATATTATTGAAATATTTCTTTGTAATTCTCTTTTAACCTCAGCATTCTCCAAGTTTTGAGATAGTGTTCAGTCTCTTTCATGCAGTTTTCTATAAAAAGAGTACTCAAGAATTTCTTGGACTATTCCCCACTTGTTGGATATTTATATATTCCTTAGTGTTTTAAATGATACTGCAATGTTTTAACATGAAGTGGTGTCAGTGGCTTTGAAATTTGTCTTATGATTTCGGTAAAATAAACAGAGGTCTAGTCAAGCAAACAGAATAGATTCAGTATTATCTTCTCAATTGCCCCAATAAAAATGAGTTGGATTAGCAAAGAAAGATTCAGTTATATTTTCTTCACTTTTCATAATAAAGAAGAAAGTTGACTTTAAGGGATATTTTCAACACTGATAGCTAATGACTTGGAAATTAATACACCCCCACAAAACTTGATTCCAATCAGTGAAATTTGATTCAGTTCTCCAGCTGTCTAGAGGAATCAAGGTGAATTTCAAATACATTATTGCTTAAAAATACCACACCCAACCATTACAATTCACCTAATTCACATTTTTTATCTTTTATTAATTTTATTTTTTTAAATACATGACAGCAGTGGAATGCATTACAATTCTTATTATACATATAGAGCACAATTTTTCATATTTCTGTATATAAAGGATTTTCACATCAATTCATGCCTTTATACATGTACTTTGTTTTATTTTTTGCATTACAATTCTTAATACACATATATACCACAATTTTTCATATCTCTGTTTTTATATAAAGTTTGTTTGACACTTAATTCAAGTCTTTATACATATACTTTGTATAATGAAATCCATCACATTCCACCATCCTTGCTAATCCCCTGCCCCCTCCCTTTACCTCCCACCCCTCTTCCCTAACTAGAATTCATCTAATCCTCCCATGCTCTCCATCCCTTCCCCACTGTGAGTTAGCCTCCTTATATAAGAAAAATATTTGGCATTTGTTTTGGGGGGGATTGGCTAACTTCACTTAGCATTGTCTTCTCCAGTGCCATTCATTTACCTGCAAATGCCATTATTTTGTTCTTTTTTAATGCTGAGTAAAATTCCATTGTGGATATATGCCACATATTTTTATCCATTCATCCACTGAAGGGCATCTAGTTTGGCTCCACAGTTTAGCTATTGTGAATTGTGCTGCTATAAACATTGGTGTGGCTGTGTCCCAGTAGTATGCTGTTTTTAAGTCCTTTGGGTATAGTCCAAG